>NC_090439.1:474297752-474616752 GCF_031143425.1 Pleurodeles waltl
AAATTAGTGCAGATGACGGAGTGCTCAGAATATATATATGGAAAATTTCACTTACCCAGTGTATATCTGTTCGTGGCATGTAGTGCTGCAGATTCACATGCTATGTATAGGACCACCATCCAGTATTGGGCTCAGAGTGTTACAAGTTGTTTTTGTTCGAAGAAGTCTTTTCTCGAGTCACAGGATCGAATGACTCCTCCTTTCGGTAACAGTGCGCATGGGCATCGCCTCCTTTGTTAGATTGTTTTCCCAAAGAAGGGTGCAGAAAGGAGTGATACAGTGAAAGAATGTAAACGTACAAGAAAATGTAGTATGTAAATAGGATGTCCATGTAAATGTAAAATATATGGAAACTGTCACTTACCCAGTGTACATCTGTTCGTGGCATGTTCTGCTGCAGATTAACATGCTGTGTATACATTCAGCAATCTAGTGTTGGGCTCGGAGTGTTACAAGTTGTTTTTCTTCGAAGAAGTGTTTTTGAGTCACAGAATCGAGTGGTGACTCCTCTTCAGCTCCATTGCGCATGGGCTTCGACTCCATGTTAGATTGTTTGAAGGTAGGAGTGATAGAGTATAAGGAAAAGAGATGTCCATGCAAATGGAATATATATATATATATATATAAGCATATACACATATGTACATATATATACATATATGTACAAGTGTTTGTTCAACTTAAACGGCTACAGGCTTCCAGGGAGGGGGGTGGGTGCATGTAAATTTGCAGCACTACATGCCACAAACAGATGTACACTGGGGTAAGTGGCATTTTCCCTTCGATGGCATGTGTAGCTGCAGATACACAGGCTATGCATGGACTAAAAAGCAGTCCTTCTCCCAAAACCGGGGTGGCTAGCCTGTAGGAGTTGGGGGAGTTGAAATAGTTTAAAATAAAGTTTTAAGTACTGCTTGACCTACATTGGCCTGTTTAGTTTCCCTAAACTCTTTTGTTCTATCAACATAGTACATTAGAGCTCTTTTAAGGTCAAGTGTATGAGCTCTTTTAGCAGTTGAGTCTGGCTGTGGGAAGAAGACTGGCAATTCCACTGTTTGGTTAATGTGAAAAGGAGAAACTACTTTTGGCAAAAATGTTATATTTGTCGTAAGTACAACTTTATGTTTGTGTACTTGGAAAAATGGTTTCTCCAGAGCGCATGCTTGTATTTCACTAACTCTTCTTAATGAACTAATTGCTACTAAGAAAGCAACTTTCCAAGTTAGAAATTGAATATCACATTAATGCATGGGCTCAAATGGTAGTCCCATTAATCTTGTGAGTACAATTTTGAGATTCCAAGAAGGAACTAGTGGGGTTCTTGGTGGAATAATACGCTTAAGTCCTTCCATAAAGGCCTTAATGACAGGAACTCTAAAGAGAAAAGTATGTTGTATGGTTTGTAAGTAAGCTGATATAGCAGTAAGATGAATTTTAATAGAGGAAAAAGCTAAATTTGCTTTTTGAAGATGAAGCAGGTAGTATACAATATCTTGTATTGATGCTTTAAGTGGGTCTATATTTTTGGGCTGACAGTATTAAACAAAACGTTTCCACTTATTAGCATAGCATTGCCCTATCAAAGTAAAGCTCCAGGAGCTTTTGGCAGAGTTCAAAAGGGATCACCCCTCTGAGGATAATCCTTCAGATGGGGAAGTTAGTGAACAGGAGGATGAATTCCCCCCCTCCTGTCCTAAATAGGGAGAACAGGGTCCGTCAAACCCTGACTCCTCAAATCATAGTCAGAGAGACTGGTTCTTCCACAGGGCAGACCAGTACCTCTGGAAGCATTGAGGGCAGCCTCAATGAAGATGACCTCCTGTTACCCAGGATGGCCAAAAGATTGGCTTTGCAGAAGCAGCTACTAGCCATAGAAAGGGAAAGACAAGAGATGGCTTTAGCTCCCATCAATGGTGGCAGCAACTTAAATAGGGTCAGAGAGAGTGCTGACATCCTAAAAATCCCCAAAGGGATTGTAACTAAATATGAAGATGATGATATCACCAAGTGGTTCACAGCTTTTGAGAGGGCTTGTGCAACCAGAAAAGTAAACAGATCTTACTGGGGAGATCTCCTTTAGGAAATGTTCACTGGAAAGTGTAGGGATAAACTCCTCACACTCTCTGGTAAAGGTGTAGAATCTTATGACCTCATGAAGGCTACTCTGATTGAGGGCTTTGGATTCTCCACTGAAGAGTACAGGATAAGGTTCAGGGGGGCTCAAAAATCCTCGAGCCAGACCTGGATTGATTTTGTAGACTACTCAGTGAAAACACTGGATGTTTGGGTAACTGGAAACGAAGTGCATGACTATAATGGGCGTTATATTTTGTTTATGAAGAAACACATTTTAAGTAACAGCTTCAATGAAAAGTTGCATCAATATCTGGTAGACCTAGGTCCAATTTCTCCCCAAGAATTGGGAAAGAAGGCAGGCCACTGGGTCAAGACTAGGGTAACCAAAACTTCCACTGGGGGTAACCAAAAGAAAGTGGTTATAAAGCCTCCCCAGGAGAAAGTGGGTGACACTAGAGTAAAGGAAAAGAGTCCTCTGTAGGCCTCCAAAAACCAGACCAGGTGGGTGGGCCCCAAGACACAACCCAAAACGAAGGTGGGTAACAGGATAAGAACTGGGATGCCACTAAGGCCTGGTGCCAAAACTGTAGACAGACAGGACACCACACCAAGGACACTTCTTGTACCAAAAACAATCCCCCAAGCAAAACCCCAGGGGTGACCAGTGTAGCCTTTGGGGATGACTCCTCAGATGAGGAGGTCTCAAAGCCTTCAACTGGAAAAAAGGCCTCACAGGTGAGTTGGAGATTCCACAGGGAAGAAGACACTTCCACCACCTAATGGTGAATGTAATCCCAGCCACTGCCCTGAGAGACACTTGTGCCAGTCACACTAATATGCATGACAGACTGGTGTTCTCAAACCAGTACATCTCAGGTGAGACTGCAAGAGTAAGAGTTAGCCCAGACAAGGTCACTGACAGGCCTGTGTCTTTTGTGCCCCTAGACGTGGGTGAGACTTTTAGCTGGAGAAGGGTGGTAGTCAGTACAGACCTCCCCCTTGATTGTCTCCTTGGAAATGACTACCCAGAGGTTAGTCAGAGCCCAAGAGAGGAACTGATCAAGTGCCAGTTCTCTCCCAAGGATTCTGGAGGTGCTGCCTCTGCAGTAACTGCAAGTAGACCGCAGAAGAAAAGGAAAAGAAAACAGTGCAGGAAGGGTGGACAACCTTTAGCCAAGGTTCCAGCAAGCCAAGGAGATTCTCCTCCAGTAGGGGAGAACTCCAAAAGGGGCACTAGTAAAGTTCAACCTGACCCACAAGAAGTCCTCGCTAGTCAGGCAACTGTTAAGCCTGAGTGGGTGGCTCCTCAGCTAACAGAAGAAAGAGTGGAAGAAGGGTGTTTACAACAAGATGCACTACCCCCCCCCCCACACTCTAACACAGCAGACAGTCACCCTGAACCCAAAGAAGCCTGTAACATAGCCCCTTCCCTAGTATTTGGTTGAAGAGCTAAAGGTGTGGTTCTGGGCATAGACAGCTGTCAGTGGCCTCTGCTGGGTGTAAGACTTTATGGCTGCACTGTCCTTGGCATGGTGGTCTGACCCCATGCCAAATAGCAAGTTAGGCCCCCTGACCCTGTTGGTCATGGTGGGGCTATTCCAGCTATGGGTAACCTCTTTGGGTAAGCTAGGGGTGACCCTGTCTAAGATAAGATTAGCAGAGGTGAATACCTCTAAACCCAAAATAGAGAGATTGGGTGAAGACATTAAAAAAACAGACAAGGTCCTATCACCGTGGAAGTGGCTCAGTTCCCCAGAGGCAATTACCTGAACAGGAGGATGTAAGGCAGAGTAGGCCCTGCAACAAACCAGCCTGTTTTCCTTACTCTTCCTCACCTGACAGACTAGAAAGACTCTCCCAGCTTTAGGAAAATGGCTCCCTGTTGCAGTTACCCCCCACTTTTTGCCTGATATTGATGCTTACTTGACTGAGAAGTGTGCTGAGACCCTGCTAACCAGGCCCCAGTACCAGTGTTCTTTCACTAAAAATGTACCATTGTTTCCACAATTGGCACACTCCTGGCACACAGATAAGTCCCTTGTAAAAGGTACCAACGGCACTGTGACCAGGGAAGGTCCCTAAGGGCTGCAGCATATGTTGTGCCACCCTAAGGGACCCCTCTCCTAACACATGCACACTGCCATGGCAGATTGTGTGTGTTGGTGGGGACAAAAAGGCGAAGTCGACATGGCATCTGCCTCAGGATGACATACACACAAAATACTGCCTGTGGCATGGGTAAGTCACCCCTCTAGCAGGCCTTACTGCCCTAAGGCAGGGTGCACTATACCACAGGTGAGGGTATAGCTGCATGAGCAATATGCCTCAACAGTGCCTAAGTCTATTCTTAGACATTGTAAGTACAGTGTGGCCACATTAAGTATATGGTCTGGGAGTTTGTCAAAACGAACTCCACAGCTCCATAATGGCTACACTGAATACTGGGAAGTTTGGTATCAAACCTCTCAGAATAATAAAACCCACACTGATGCCAGTGCTGGATTTATTTAAAAAATGCACACAGAGGGCATCTTAGAAGACGCCCCCTGTATTTTACCCAATTCTTCAGTGCAGGACTGAATGGTCTGTGCCAGCCTGCCACTGCGATGAGTTTCTAACCCCTGTGGTGAGAGTCTTTGTGCTCTCCGGGGCCACAAATAAAGCCTGCACTGGGTGGAGTTGCTGAACACCGCCCCCTGCAGGAACTATAACACCCAGCAGTAAGCCTCAAAGGCTCAGGCTTTGTGTTACAAAGCCCCAGGGCACTCCAGCTAGTAGAGAGGCCTGCCCCCTGGTCACAGCCCCCACTTTTGGCGGCAAGTCCAGAGGAGATAATGAGAAAAACAAGGAGGAGTCACCTACCAGTCAGGACAGCCCCTAAGGTGCCCTGAGCTGAGGTGACCCCTGCCTTTAGAAATCCACCATCTTGGTTTTGGAGGATTCCCCCAACAGGAATAGGGATGTGCCCCCCCCTCATCTCAGGGAGGAGGCACAAGGAGGGTGTAGCCATCCTCAAAGACAGTAGCCATTGGCTACTGCCCCCCCGACCTAAATACACCCCTAAATTGAGTATTTAGGGGCATCCCTTAACCCAGGAAATCAGATTCCTGCAACCTACACAAAGAAGGACAGCTGACCTGAAAGCCCCACAGAGACAACAACTGACTTGGCCCAACTCTACCGGCTTGACTCCAGACTCAAAGAACCTGCACAGCGACGCATCTGACAGGGACCAGCGACCTCTGGGGACTCAGAGGACTACCCTGAACCCAAAGAGGAAAACAAGTTACTTACCTGTAACTACAGTTATCCAGTATTGGTATCTTTCATAAATTCACATGCTTGAATCATCCCCGAAGTGGGAGTCCCATGGTACATAAAATAGCAATAATTAACAAATAACATTTTTTGCTATAGGCTATAATGGAAATACCAGTCACTCATATAGCCTATCCAGGTCATTTTGTGAAAAGGACCCAAACTTGTCTGCTGGCCAATCAGGCACCAGCACCCTCTAGAACACTCTCCAGAGAAGCTCCTTCCCTCAGATTTTCCAGAACAAGAGAGAAAAGATTATAACCTGAGAGGAAATGCGAGCGTCTAAGGGGAGGAGGGTGGGTTGCATGTGAATTTATGAAAGATACTAATACTGGATAACTGTAGTTACAGGTAAGTAACTTGTTTTCTTATCCAGTATTGGATCTTTAATAAATTCACATGCTTAAATCTGAATAGCCAGCAGTACTGTTGATAAACATTATACTCGCAGTGGATGGAGGGTGCGAGCATGGAAATCCTTTACAACCTATATGAAATAGTTCGCTCATAAATCTTGTATTATGAACTTCAAACAAATATAGATAATTCTAAGTACATATACACATATTGAAAATCCATGTAAAGATATATATACACCTATATATATATATATATATACATACATATATACATACATATATATATATTGAAAATGTCACTTACCCAGTGTACATCTGTTCGTGGCATTAGTCGCTGCAGATTCACATGTTTGGCACAGTCCGCTGCCTGGTGTTGGGCTCGGAGTATTACAAGTTGTTTTTCTTCGAAGAAGTCTTTTTGGTCACGGGACCGAAGGACTCCTCCCTCCTCGGCTCCATTGCGCATGGGCGTCGACTCCATCTTAGATTGTTTTCCCCACAGAGGGTGAGGATGGAGTTGTTTGGTATAAATAGTGCCCATGCAATGGAGTGAATATGTATGTACGTTAAGAGTTTATAATAATTATTTACAAATGTTCAGATGTTTAAGATTTATGATCTACTTCTAAACGGCTACAGGCTTCCCGGGGAGGTGGGAGGGTACATGTGAATCTGCAGCGACTAATGCCACGAACAGATGTACACTGGGTAAGTGACATTTTCAGTTCGATGGCATATGTTGCTGCAGATACACATGTTTGGCATAGACTATAAAGCAGTTACCTCCCCTAAAAGCGGTGGTTTAGCCTGTAGGAGTTGAAGTAGTTTGGAATAATGTTCTTAGTACAGCTTGGCCCACTGTAGCTTGTTGTGCATTTAGTACGTCTACACAGTAGTGTTTAGTAAACGTATGAGGCGTAGACCAGGTTGCAGCCTTACATATTTCGCTCATAGGAATGTTTCCTAGAAAGGCCATTGTAGCACCTTTCTTTCTGGTTGAGTGTGCCTTTGGTGTAATAGGCAATTCTCTTTTGGCTTTAAGATAGCATGTTTGAATACATCTGACTATCCATCTAGTAATGCCTTGTTTAGAGATTGGATTTCCTATGTGTGGTTTTTGAAAAGCTATGAACAGTTGTTTTGTTTTCCTGATTAGCTTTGTTCTGTCAATGTAATACATTAGTGCTCTTTTGATGTCTAATGTATGTAGTGCCCTTTCAGCCACAGAATTTGGTTGTGGGAAGAACACTGGCAATTCTACTGTTTGATTTAAATGGAATGATGAGATTACCTTTGGCAGAAATTTTGGATTTGTTCTTAGAACTATTTTATTGTTGTGTATTTGAATAAATGGTTCTTGTATGGTAAATGCCTGTATTTCACTTACTCTTCTGAGGGATGTGATTGCAATGAGAAATGCGACCTTCCAGGTTAGATATTGCATTTCACAGGAATGCATGGGTTCGAAAGGTGGACCCATGAGTCTTGTTAAGACGATGTTAAGATTCCATGAAGGAACTGGTGGTGTTCTTGGTGGTATAATTCTTTTTAGCCCTTCCATGAATGCTTTAATAACTGGTATTCTAAATAGAGACGATGAATGAGTAGTTTGTAGGTAAGCAGATATTGCTGCGAGGTGTATTTTTATAGATGAAAAAGCGAGATTTGCTTTTTGCAAATGTAGTAAGTATCCTACTATGTCTTTAGTAGAGGCATGTAATGGTTGTATTTGATTGGCATGGCAGTAGTAAACAAATCTTTTCCACTTAGATGCATAGCAGTGTCTAGTGGAAGGTTTTCTAGCTTGTTTTATGACCTCCATGCATTCTTGTGTGAGGTCTAAGTGTCCGAATTCTAGGATTTCAGGAGCCAAATTGCCAGATTCAATGATGCTGGATGATGCTGGGTTTGGATGCCTGATCTGTTGTTTGTGTTGTGTTAACAGATCTGGCCTGTTGGGTAGTTTGACATGCGGTACTAGTGAAAGGTCTAGTAGAGTTGTATACCAAGGTTGTCTTGCCCATGTGGGTGCTATCAGTATGAGTTTGAGTTGGTTTTGACTCAACTTGTTTACTAGATATGGAAGGAGAGGGAGAGGGGGAAAAGCGTACGCAAATATCCCTGACCAACTCATCCATAGAGCATTGCCTTGTGATTCGCGGTGTGGGTACCTGGATGCGAAGTTTTGGCATTTTGAGTTTTGTTTTGTTGCGAACAAATCTATCTGGGGTGTTCCCCAAATTTGAAAGTACTTGTTCAGAACTTGGGGGTGAATTTCCCATTCGTGGACTTGGTGGTCTCGCGAAAGGTTGTCTGCTAGTTGGTTTTGTATTCCTGGAATAAATTGTGCTATTAGGCGAATGTTGTTGTGAATCGCCCACTGCCAAATTTTTTGTGTTAGGAGGCACAATTGTGTTGAGTGTGTTCCTCCTTGTTTGTTTAAATAATACATTGTTGTCATGTTGTCTGTTTTGACAAGAATGTATTTGTGTGTTATTATGGGTTGGAAGGCTTTTAACGCTAGAAATACTGCTAACAGTTCTAGGTAATTGATATGAAATTTTGTTTCGTGTATATCCCATTGTCCTTGAATGCTGTGGTGATTGAGGTGTGCTCCCCACCCTGTCATGGAAGCATCTGTTGTTATAACGTATTGAGGCACTGGGTCCTGAAATGTCCGCCCTTTGTTTAAATTTTTGCTGTTCCACCATAGAAGCGAGAGGTATGTTTGGCGGTCTACCAACACCAGATCTTGAAGTTGACCCTGTGCCTGTGACCATTGTGATGCTAGACACTGTTGTAAGGGTCGCATGTGTAGTCTTGCGTTTGGGACAATGGCTATGCATGATGACATCATGCCTAGAAGTTTTAGCACAAATTTTGCTTGTATCTTTTGGTTTGGAAACATAGCACTTATTACCTTGTGGAATGCCTGCACTCTTTGTGGACTTGGAGTGGCAATTCCTTTTGATGTGTTGATGGTTGCTCCTAGATATTGTTGTGTTTGACACGGTTCTAGGTGTGATTTTGTATAGTTGATGGAAAACCCCAGTTTGTGAAGGGTTTGTATGACAAATGTGGTGTCGTTTGCGCATTTTTTTACTGTGTTGGTCTTGATTAGCCAATCGTCTAGGTAAGGGAACACATGTATCTGTTGTCTCCTGATGTGTGCTGCTACTACTGCTAGACATTTTGTGAACACTCTTGGTGCAGTTGTTATTCCGAATGGCAACACCTTGAATTGGTAATGTATTCCTTTGAATACGAACCGTAGGTACTTTCTGTGAGAAGGGTGTATTGGTATATGAAAGTACGCATCCTTTAGGTCTAATGTGGTCATGTAATCTTGCTGTTTGAGCAGTGGAATGATGTCTTGTAGTGTGACCATGTGAAAATGGTCCGATATGATGTAGGTATTTAGTGTCCTGAGATCTAATATTGGTCTTAATGTTTTGTCTTTTTTTGGAATGAGAAAGTACAGGGAGTAGACTCCTGTGTTTTTTTGTTGTACTGGTACTAACTCTATTGCATCCTTTTGCAGTAGTGCTTGAACTTCTAGTCCTAAAAGTTCTAAATGTTGTGGTGACATTTTGCGTGTTTTGGGGGGGATGTTTGGTGGGAAGTTGTGGAATTCTATGCAATAGCCATGTTGGATTATTGCTAATACCCAATTGTCTGTTGTAATCTGTTGCCAAGATTGGTAGAATTGGCTTAGTCTTCCCCCCACTGGTGTTGAGTGAAGGGGTTGCGTGACTTGAAAGTCACTGTTTAGGTGGAGGTGTTTTTGGAGTCTGGAATCTTCCCCTACTCCTTGGGAATTGACCCCCCCTATATCCCCTGAAACCTCCCCTTTGGAAGGAACCCTGATATGGTGTGGTTCTTGTTTGTTGGCTGGTGGTGTCTGTGGGTTGGCCACGAAACCCCCCTCTAAATGGAGTTTTTCTGAAAGAGCCTCTGCTCTGCGGGGAGTAGAGTGCGCCCATGGCCTTGGCCGTGTCTGTGTCCTTTTTAAGTTTTTCAATGGCTGTATCCACTTCAGGGCCAAAAAGTTGTTTTTCGTTGAAGGGCATATTAAGGACAGCCTGCTGGATTTCAGGTTTGAAGCCTGAAGTGCGGAGCCAAGCGTGTCTCCTTATGGTGACAGCAGTGTTGACTGTTCTCGCTGCAGTATCGGCTGCGTCCAGTGAAGAGCGGATTTGATTGTTTGAGATCGTTTGTCCCTCTTCAACTATTTGCTGCGCCCTTTTTTGGTATTCTTGGGGAAGATGGTCTACGAGAAGTTGCATCTCATCCCAGTGAGCGCGGTCATATCTGGCCAGCAGCGCTTGAGAATTTGCGATGCGCCACTGGTTGGCTGCCTGTGATGCTACTCTTTTCCCTGCCGCATCAAATTTTCTGCTTTCTTTGTCCGGAGGTGGGGCGTCACCAGATGTATGGGAATTTGCTCTTTTGCGAGCTGCCCCATCTACTACGGAGTCAGGTGGTAACTGCGAAGTAATAAACACTGGATCTGTGGGTGGTGGTTTGTATTTTTTATCCACCCTTGGGGTGATGGCTCTTGATTTTACGGGCTCTTCAAAAATTTGTTTTGCGTGCCGTAACATCCCCGGTAGCATTGGGAGACATTGATATTGGCTATGTGTAGCCGAGAGGGTGTTAAATAAAAAATCATCCTCTATAGGGTCTGAATGCAGTTGGACATTGTGGAATTCTGCAGCCCTAGCCACCAGTTGTGAGTATGAGGTACTGTCCTCTGGCGGTGACGGCTTTGTGGGGTATGAATCTGGATCATTGTCCGGCACTGGGGTGTCGTATAGGTCCCAAGCGTCTTGATCCTGATCATCTTGACTTATGGTAGTTTGCGCTGGTGAGTGCATTTGTGGCGGTGTTTGTGCCGGCGATGCCTGTTGTAGTGGAGAGGGCGGAGGCGTGACTTTTTTGACCACTTTGGCTTGTGGTTGTGCGTCATCCTTGAGGAGACTGATCCTTCTTTTCCTCATTATTGGGGGAAGGGTTGATATCTTCCCTGTGTCTTGCTGGATGTACAGTCTCTTTTGTGTGTAGTCTGATTCTACACTTTGGAGCTCTTGTCCAAATCTGTGCATCTGGCCACTTATTCCTTGTTCCTCTGAGTAGGATGAAGGTGTGGTATTTTTCGGCGCCGAGAGAGAATCTTTTTTCGGTTTCGGCACCGACAGAATTTTTGTTCCTTTCGGCATGGATTCTCGGTGCCGATGTTTTTCGGTGCCGGTATCTTGTCTTTGTCTCTCGGAGCCGCTTTCTCGGCTCCGAGGTTGCTCCATGGCGGTCCCTCGACCGGAGTCGGGTGTCTTCGCTATGGGCGTGCCCTTTTTCGGCGCCTTCGACGGGTCGCCTGTTTTATGGGTCGAGCCATGGCCTGTTGGCAGTGGCGTCCCCTGGGCTTTCGTTTTGTCGATGGTTTTACTTTTCGACATCTTACTCACAGTTTGTTGCTGTTGTTCGACGTCGGAGTCTCCGGATTCTGATTCCGGAACCGAGAATGTTTCCTCTTCGTCGTTGAAACGTTGTTTTGTCGGCGTGGACGCCATTTGTAGACGCCTGGCTCTTCGGTCCTGGAGTGTTTTTCTGGACCGGAAGGCTCGACAGGCCTCACAGGTATCCTCCTTGTGCTCGGGGGACAAGCACAAGTTACAGACCAAGTGCTGATCTGTATAAGGATACTTACTGTGACATTTTGGGCAGAAACGGAACGGGGTCCGTTCCATTGGCTTCGATGTCGCACGCGGTCGGGCCGACCAGGCCCCGATGGGGGAATCGAAGCTACCCCAAAGTCTTCCGATGATCGGTGTTGATGTACCTAACTATCCCGATACCGAACGGAACAATACCGACGCTTTCTTCCGAGATTCTGACTAACTTTCCGAACCGAAACACGGAGCGAAAAGGAATACGTCCAAACCCGACAGCGGAAAAAAACAATCTAAGATGGAGTCGACGCCCATGCGCAATGGAGCCGAGGAGGGAGGAATCCTTCGGTCCCGTGACCAAAAAGACTTCTTCGAAGAAAAACAACTTGTAATACTCCGAGCCCAACACCAGGCAGCGGACTGTGCCAAACATGTGTATCTGCAGCAACATATGCCATCGAACATATATATACATACATACATATATACATACATACATACATACATACATATATATACAGGGAGTGCAGAATTATTAGGCAAATGAGTATTTTGACCACATCATCCTCTTTATGCATGTTGTCTTACTCCAAGCTGTATAGGCTCGAAAGCCTACTACCAATTAAGCATATTAGGTGATGTGCATCTCTGTAATGAGAAGGGGTGTGGTCTAATGACATCAACACCCTATATCAGGTGTGCATAATTATTAGGCAACTTCCTTTCCTTTGGCAAAATGGGTCAAAAGAAGGACTTGACAGGCTCAGAAAAGTCAAAAATAGTGAGATATCTTGCAGAGGGATGCAGCACTCTTAAAATTGCAAAGCTTCTGAAGCGTGATCATCGAACAATCAAGCGTTTCATTCAAAATAGTCAACAGGGTCGCAAGAAGCGTGTGGAAAAACCAAGGCGCAAAATAACTGCCCATGAACTGAGAAAAGTCAAGCGTGCAGCTGCCACGATGCCACTTGCCACCAGTTTGACCATATTTCAGAGCTGCAACATCACTGGAGTGCCCAAAAGCACAAGGTGTGCAATACTCAGAGACATGGCCAAGGTAAGAAAGGCTGAAAGACGACCACCACTGAACAAGACACACAAGCTGAAACGTCAAGACTGGGCCAAGAAATATCTCAAGACTGATTTTTCTAAGGTTTTATGGACTGATGAAATGAGTGAGTCTTGATGGGCCAGATGGATGGGCCCGTGGCTGGATTGGTAAAGGGCAGAGAGCTCCAGTCCGACTCAGACGCCAGCAAGGTGGAGGTGGAGTACTGGTTTGGGCTGGTATCATCAAAGATGAGCTTGTGGGGCCTTTTCGGGTTGAGGATGGAGTCAAGCTCAACTCCCAGTCCTACTGCCAGTTCCTGGAAGACACCTTCTTCAAGCAGTGGTACAGGAAGAAGTCTGCATCCTTCAAGAAAAACATGATTTTCATGCAGGACAATGCTCCATCACACGCGTCCAAGTACTCCACAGCGTGGCTGGCAAGAAAGGGTATAAAAGAAGGAAATCTAATGACATGGCCTCCTTGTTCACCTGATCTGAACCCCATTGAGAACCTGTGGTCCATCATCAAATGTGAGATTTACAAGGAGGGAAAACAGTACACCTCTCTGAACAGTGTCTGGGAGGCTGTGGTTGCTGCTGCACGCAATGTTGATGGTGAACAGATCAAAACACTGACAGAATCCATGGATGGCAGGCTTTTGAGTGTCCTTGCAAAGAAAGGTGGCTATATTGGTCACTGATTTGTTTTTGTTTTGTTTTTGAATGTCAGAAATGTATATTTGTGAATGTTGAGATGTTAAATTAGTTTCACTGGTAATAATAAATAATTGAAATGGGTATATATTTTTTTTTGTTAAGTTGCCTAATAATTATGCACAGTAATAGTCACCTGCACACACAGATATCCCCCTAACATAGCTAAAACTAAAAACAAACTACAAACTACTTCCAAAAATATTCAGCTTTGATATTAATGAGTTTTTTGGGTTCATTGAGAACATGGTTGTTGTTCAATAATAAAATTAATCCTCAAAAATACTACTTGCCTAATAATTCTGCACTCCCTGTATAGATATATACATACATACACATACATGTATACATAACCACATACATACTTATATAGAAGCATGTCAAAGTATATTGCATAGCAAATTTGAATTTATGAAAGATCCAGTACTGGATAACCAAGAAACTCCAGAGAACATCGGCACTGTTCACCAACTGCAACATTTTAGCAACTTTAAAACAACTTTGAAAGAACTCTCCCTTCCCGCTGGAAGCGTGAGACTTCTCACTCTGCACCTGACGCCCCCGGCTCAAGCTCCAGAGAACAAACACTGCAGAGAGAACTCCCAGGTGACTGTGACAACGTGAGTAACCTGAGTCAACCCCTCTGCACCCCCACAGCAACGCCTGCAGAGAGGATCCAGAGGCCCCCCTGACCGTGACTGCCTGGTAACAAAGGAACTCAACGCCTGGACCAAGCACTGCACCCGCAGCCCCCAGGACCGAGGAACCAACCTCCAGTGCAGGAGTGACCAGCAGACGGCCCTCTTCCTAGCCCAGTCGGTGGCTGGCCCGAGAAGCCCCCGGTGCCCTGCCTGCATCGCCTAAGTGACCCCCGGGTCCATCCATTGCTTTCTACAGCAAACCCGACGCCAACTTTGCACACTGCACCCCGCCGCCCTTGTGCTGCTGAGGGTGTGTTTTGGGTGCCTGTTTGTGCCCCCCCCAAGTGCTCTACAAAACCCCCCTGGTCTGCTCCCCGAGGACGCAAGTACTTACTTGCCAGCAGACCGGAACCAAAGCATCCCTGTTCTCCATAGGCACCTATGTGTTTTGGGCCCCCCTTTGACCTCTGCACCTGACCCCCAATTTGACACCCCCCTGTGTTGCTGGTGCGGTGAGTTTGGGGCTGCCTTAAACACCCAACAGTGGGCTGCCTATGCCCAGGAAACTGACTGTGTAAGTGGTTTACTTACCTGAGAAACTTAACCATACTTACCTCCCCCAGGAAGTGTTGATTTTTGCACATTGTCCACTTTTAAAATAGATTATTGTCATTTTAATCTATACTGTGTGTACTACTGCTTTAATTCAAAGTTCCCTACTTACCAGTGTGGAGTACCTTGCTTTTTACGTATTTACTTCAAATCTTGTGGTTCTAAAATAAATTAAGAAAATATATTTTTCAACATAAAAACTATTGGCCTGGAGTTAAGTCTTTGACAGTGTGTTCCTCATTTATTGCTTGTGTGTGTACAACAAGTGCTTAACACTACCCTCTGATAAGCCTACTGCTCGACCACACTAACACAAAATAGAGCATTAGAATTATCTAATTTTGACACTATCAACCACTAAGGGGAACCCTTGGACTCTGTGCACACTATCTCTCATTTTGAGACAGCATATACAGAGCCAACTTCCTACAGTAGAGAACAATGTGTTGAAAGGAAAATCCTCCTCCAAAGGCTCAGCATGCATTTGTAACCCATGGTACGCAGCTGCTCTTGAAATGACCAGTGTATAAGCTGTGCTATCCTCTGGTGGAGAAGGTTTGGACGGCTAGAGATCTGGGTCATTTAGTGGTATGGGATCTGGATCATACAAGTCCCAGGGGTCAACTGTATCTCCCTGCGAATATGTATGGGAATTTGCTGGTGAAGGCAATGGTGGTGGGGTAGCAGGTGGTGGAGAGAAAAAGTTGTGGTGAATGTGGTGGAGAAATTTGTAAAGGTGATGGTTTCTCCTTCCTTTTAAATATCTTTGCTGGTGTGGAGCAGTGTCAAGAGTCTCTTGACACACCAGCTTTCTCTTGGTTTGTGGAGGAGGTGAAGCAATGATCTTCCCAGTCTCCTTTTGGATATGTATCATCCTTTGTTTGGTGTCCATGATTTCAAGGATTGGCTGAATAACTGAGTCTTCAGAAAGATATTCTGATGTTTTAGCTGTTTTAGAGGATTGAGCATCAATTGTCTTTGAGTTCTGTTTTAATCGGCTTACAAGTCCTTGTTCCCCTGTATAAAAAGATTTTTTCTGCTCTGAAGTGGTGGTTAACGTTTTCAGTCCAGAAGATATAGCCTGTGGTTTCGGCTCCGAAGCCGGAAGTCAAATTTTAGACTCAGACGAGTGTGGACGTCTGCTTGGCACGGATGTGGCGTTTTTAATAGATTTGCTCAACTCCATCATCGAAAGAGGTTTGGCCTTTTTCGGCGCCAAACCTGAAGGTCGGTCACTGACTATTTTTTTTTCGGGTGGAACCATGGCTCTCTGGCAGTGGTGCACCCAAGGCCTTAATAGGTCTCTTGGAAGTGGGCGTAGGGGCAGGTGTACTCACATGCTGAGCCGCAGTGTTTGGTTGGCTGAGTTCACCTGAGCATGCTTCAGAGTCGATATTCTGGACTGAAACAGCCATCTGTGTCTGCTCTTCTTCTAAGATGTCGGTGGACTCTGTATGCTTCAACACCATTTCAAGTCTCCTAGCTCTCTGGTCACACAGTGTCTTTTTCGACCGGAACGACCGACAAGCTTCCCAGTCTTCTTCTCGAGAGAGAGACAGAGATGACATACTATGTGTTGATCTGTGGAGGGAAATTTTACGTGGCATCGAGGACAGAATCGGAATGGAGTCCGATCCATCAGGCTCCGGCATGGTAGGCCCGAGTAGGGGGTGAGGGCACAAAAGGGCATTTTCTGGTTTCTGACTGTACTATCGGCTCAGTTACAGATGGAAACGCTATCAAAACAATACCGACGGTAGAATAAAGTTAATCTTAAGTTTCCATTTCGAAAGTCTCGGAGCGAGAGGAAACACTTCTGAACCAGACAGTGGAGAGAATACTATCTAACAAACGAGTCGATGCCCATGTGCACTATTACCGAAAGGAGGAGTCATTCGATCCTGTGACTTGAGAAAAGGCTTCTTCAAACAAAAACAACTTGTAACACTCAGAGCCCAACACTAGATGGCGGACCTATGCATTGCATGTGTATCAGCAGCTACACGTGCCATCAAACATAGATATATATATATATATATATATATATATATGCATACAACAACATAGAACAAAAAAGTGAACAGATTCCAAGGTTTTGTGTCCACTATCGAAACAGCTCAAACCAAGGTCAATAGAAGACCACGCCAAGGGACTCCTATTGACCTTAGTTTGATCTGTAATGCTGGGTGGTAGGAATTGTGTGGATTCCTGAGGATTTCTAAAGTTTCCATGACAGAAATGGAATGAAAAAGAGTTGTTTCAGGCAGAGTTTGACATTTTCGCACCACGGCGACTAAAAAAACAATTTGGGATCAATGCAAGGCACACCACCCTAGATTCCCCTGGTTGTCGAGTTTACAAAAATGTCTGTGGTTCGTAGGTTTGCATGGGTGGCGCCACTGCACAGCCCCAAATACAGCATCTATCCATATTCCTGACCCTAGATGTATTACTTTAGGGCCTTTCGCGTCATGGTCTCGTCACGGCCACACAAGTGGGATATCGTTATTATTGGCGGACATGTGGAACGCAGGCTGGTAGGAAATTTGTGGCTCCCCAAAAATTCCAGAACTTTTGGTCACAGAAATGAGAGGAAAGTGTTTGACTGTTACCAAAGTTGGAAGTTTGCAAGGGCTTCTTGGTACAATTAACTTGTAAGAGCCACGCATGTCACGCATCCCTAGACTCCCCTCCTTGTCTAGTTTTCAAAAAATTTTCGGTTTGCCCAGGTGCAAGCTAAGCTACAGTCCAAAATCTACACCTACCCACACTGGAAAAAGGGTCAGTTTTGAGTCGAAAAATATGATGCATCCATGTTGTGTTTTGGCCCGTTTCCTGTTGCGGACACTAGGCCGACCCACACAAATGAGATGCCATTTTTATCTGGAGAATTGGGGGAATGCCAGCTGAAAGAAATTTGTGGCTCTCCACAGATTCCAGAACTTTACATCACAGAAATGGGAGGAAAATGTTGTTTAGTCAAAGTTTCAGGTTTGCCAAGGATTCTGGGTTAAAAAAAAACCTGGTGAGAGAGATGCAAGTCACCCCCACCCTAGATTATCCCTAGGTGTCTAGTTGTCAAAAATGTACAGGTTTGCTGTTTCCCTAGGTGTTGGCTGAGTTAGGTTGCAAAGTCTACAGCTACGAACTTTGCAAAAAAAGGTCAGTTTTGAGTGGAAAAATATGATGTCTGTTGCGTTTTGGGCTGTTTCCTGTCACAGACATCAGACCTACTCACACAAGTGAGGTACAATTTTTATCGGGAGACTTGGGGAAATATGTGTGGAAGGAAGTGGTGTCTGCTAGTTATTTACAATCTTTTCCAGGCGTTCTTCTGTTTATTATGCATTTACTGAATTCAGGCTTGCACTTCAAGTGTTCATTTTGGTGGCATATTCAATTGGTGCTTGGGATTCTTGAATGGAAAGCACATGTAATGAGACTCATGATGAGGTACAGTCACACATGTAATGTGGGCTCTTTTGTAATGGATAAACACAGAATAAACATTATATTGTCTGAATCTGTGATAATCACAACATATTTGGCTACAAGCAAGCAGAGCAAAACTTATCTCAAATATCCAGGTCACCTTCTCAAACTTAGTACTCCCACTGTTCTTTGCCTAGCGACAAAGATCCAAAGGCTTCCTATCCTCTTAACTATTTGTCTCCTGAAATATGTCATGAACCATAAATAGCCAGGCATCCTCTAGCATGATGTGTCAATGCCGCTCTTGGTCTATGCATGTTGACCATCTTGAAGGGACAAGTATTGCCAGGTGAGGCACTTTCCTGCACAACCTACCACACCACATTTCACTCAACGTGTGTCAGCAGTCTTTTTGTAAGGGAGTGTTCCGAGATGAGGTGTGCATCAGCGTGAACTGTCAAGCAGGACACATTACGTTTAACGTGTGGCATCCATTTTCTGCATCAATTTCAAACATCAACACTGCATTTAAAACTAGGCGTAGGCAGACTCTATTACTGCAGAGTAATTGGAGTATCTTTGGTGATTCAACCTTTCTCGGACACAGAATTACAGACATTCACTTACTCTTGACGTGTAATAAACAGTTATTTGGGACACAAAATCCTATCACAAAAGCACATTAGCTAGAGCTCGCTGTTCGTGTTCTGCTACATTTAGCATGGTTTCTTAACTCAAAATGCAGTTGTGTCCTTTTTGGACATGAGGGTGCATTTTGCACTAAGAAAACAGTGCTGAATGCCAGTAGTACTTTGGGGGAACATGCTTCTCCAGGAGCACACTTCGTGAGAGCGAGTGGCTGCATGTATTAGCTATTCTTATTCTGTTTCTTTAGTGCTTTTTCTTACTGCAAAATGCATCCTCGTGTCCATTTTGGAAGTGATGGGGCATTCCTGAGCTAAGAAACAGCACTAAACACAGAATTACTTTTCTTGCCTAATCCTTAGAAAATTCGATTGCGCTACACGGAATGACGCGAGTTAAGTCCACCCGTTGTTAACAATAGTCCAACGTGGGAAAAAAAGCTGAGTTTGGATATAAAATAACCATAAGTTATACACTTTTTTGCTTCCCTTGTTTTGACTGCAATAAAAGTGTTCGTATCAACTGTGATTTATTGATACATATATAAGCCTTATTAGTGATATCTGCACTATAAAAATCAGACGTGATTTATTCAGTGTATTCTTTTGAAGCAATTTAGATCCATGCCTTCTCAACAATATGTAGCACAGCTACTTCTGGTTTCACAAAATCCAAGGCATAGTAACTTTGAAAACTATTTACGTGACACAAAGAAATTGGACACTGCAGGAAAAAGAGCATTACTTTTTAGTCACTTGAGAGCAGCCAGGGCAAAAAAAAAAAGCAGTGCAAACTGATGAATTTCTAGCAAATCGCAGGATTTTACCATTGTAATGGGACTTAGAATCAAACATTGGCACTTTTGAGATTAGCAAGTATTTCTAAAGATATAAAAAGGTGAATAATTTCCTTAAAAGATTTGACGAGCAATGAGTTAAGTTGTGATGTAGGTTTCAGTGTGGATGAGAAAAAGTTAGATAAGTTTCATTAAGACATCCAAAAAAAAAACAATGCTTTGTTATCACTGTGTTTCACAGACACATATAGACAATGTTAACATATTTCTCGTAATTAAAGGAATGTTCAAAATGTGGAAAATTGGGAGATCTTGCTGAGGTGTGCAGAGGGAAAGATAATGCTAGTCGCTCTAGCTTTCAAAGTAGAAAACTGGCATCTTTATCAACTGTGCAGCTGAAATTTAAAGATACTGAAAGCCAACCTTTTTATGGGGAAAGTTGATTTTAGAAACGTATGATGTGTGGACTAATGCAGTCTGGGTTTTTGATTTTCAAATGTTAAAGAAACCTTATG
The DNA here is from genome assembly GCF_031143425.1 of Pleurodeles waltl. Taxonomy (NCBI): domain Eukaryota; kingdom Metazoa; phylum Chordata; class Amphibia; order Caudata; family Salamandridae; genus Pleurodeles; species Pleurodeles waltl. Next base: position 474,317,580 of record NC_090439.1, read on the forward strand.
GGCTCCATAATCGATGTATTATAACTAAGATGTATGTACAGGATGATTGATTAGATGTTTTTTGTAGGTTGTTTCAAAGGCGTTTAGATGTCATACTCAGACTAGGTAGTGAAAATCAAATTTCTTTAGATCCTAATTGGAAGGGAGATACCCAGAATACTGACTGTTCGAACCGAATCTCTGTGAGCTCTTTACTAAAAGTTAACCAATGTTATACTGGAACTCAATTTACAAGATCAATTTAGAGAAGTATTTAAGGATAAAGTTGGTTGTGTTTAAAGTTTTCTTTGGGAAATTATTGTAAAAAAAAGATGCTATTCCAGTAGCACACGTGGTCAGAGATGTTGTTAAGCGTGCATGAGGATCTTAAATGTATGCCTGATTCATTATGTAAGGAAGCAATTATTAAACTAGTTCACCGTTTTGAAAGTAAACTGAAAAGATTATTTTGTACACTGAGCTCAGATCACTGAATTAAAGTAAAGTTGTTGATTGTCACCCGCTTCCGGCAAAACGGGAAATGTTGGCACAAATAGGGAATACCAACACTTTCAGCACTATTAAACTATAGCCGTCTATAATCAGGTATGTTTTAGAGAGCAATCACAAAATCTCACCTCCTTCGTAACGTTCTTTAGAATTTTCAAATAGCATAGGTTACATTTTAGGTTGACATCAGAAGCTAGCATCTTTCAAAAGTTGAGGTACACACTTTTAAAGATTTTAACGGGTGTCTTAATGCACGAGGAAGATACTTTGATTTTTCCTTCAACTACTGAACAATGTGGTAACATCTTAAGACAAGTACTATGCAAGTACAAGAACGAGGTATGACAGTTCGCAGGAAGAAATGCAAGTTCATAGTTAAGGAAATGTAATATTTGGGTCACCCCATCAACAAAAAAGGTATTGAAACCAAGGAAGCTTTAATAAAGGCCAAACAATGAAGTACTTAAACCTTAGGACAAGGATACTCTGCCATTCTTCTTAGGTTTCAGTAAGTATAAAATTTGAGCCTTAGAAAACTTGGTTAAGAAGAAATTAAAAGTCTGTATGAGAACCTGAGCAAAAAAGTGCATTCTAAGAAGTGAAACATCTGATTGAGACTACTGATGCTTTAAAACTATACACTCAGGTAGTCTTGTGTGAGGTGATAATGGATCCGAGCGCTGTAATATTAGGCATAGTTTTGTGTCAAAGAGTGAATAGAGAAGAAAGAACTGTATCAAGCAAATTACTTACCTTTGCAATGCCTTATCTGGTAGAGACAATCTACCCACAGATTTCTTACCTTAGAATTCTTCTCCAGACACCATCTGGACATTTTTTCCCCAGCAGTACCTGCGCACTTTGGAAGAGGACGTCGTCCACCAGAAGTGATGTCGACAGAGTAAATATAATTTGCCTCTCCGACTTGCTGACGTCAGTTTCTTCTGGGACTGTTTTCTGTGCCAAAAAGCACAGTCACTTATAAAAAGTGGAAACAGTGTGACAAAAAAGAGACATCTCTGTGTCAATTAATGACGAACTTCCAATGAGGGAATCTGAATGCCAAGAAACGAAGCTGCGTGACAGTGCAGGCATCATCCGCGCCAGAAGTGACATTACGATAACCTTACCTAGGCACCACCTTGGTGCATAGACATTCGGTTACTGTATCACGACCTCCTGTGCCAAGTGTACAAACTACAACCCTGAGCTTTAGAAATTAGTTTGCAGAGCAGGGAGGATGTGAGATTTGGCAATGAATTTTCAGCTAGATTATGTTTCTGCCACTGTGCCAGATAAAGCATTACTAAAGGTAACTAACTCATTCATCCGGTGGAGACATCTAGCCACAGATTCTTTACCTTAGAATTAGATACCAAAGCAATACAATTCCCAGAAGAGGGTCTGTGGACAAACGATAGACAAAGAAAAGCCGCAGAACTGAATGAACCAGTGCAGCAGAGCCAAATGTCCAAACAGTCATAATAGTGAAATGTGTGCATGGAGCCCACATTGTCGTCAGCAGACATCTGAGACCATAATTTCATATTCAAATGCAGTGGTTGCAGATCCAGCTCTGGTAGAATGAGCATGCAAGCCTTGGGGAGTTGCTTCTTGGCCAATGCATAGCAGAGTTTAATTCACATCACAACTGACTACTAAAAGTCACTGACTAGAACAAGCTGGTCTAGAAAAACAGAAACGAGATCAGATACTCTCAGGAACTTAGGTGACTAAAGACATACGTCACACTATAAGAACTGTGGGACGCACCACAGGCAAATTAAGTCAAATGCATTGAAAAGCATGTGAAACCATTTACCATGACAGCAGGACAAAAATGTGTAAAAAGACAACAGGCAATATGAACATAAAAATGACTTGCTCCTAAGGTGGAAGTGAATCCATGTTCGGCCAGTACATGGGGGCCCAGAGTCAACATGCAATGCCACTGAGCTACAGCTCTTTGCCATAGAAAGCCACAAGTTCAGCCAAACCTGCTCTAAAAAGCATAGATAAAGACTGTAAACAAAGAACCCATCTGTGATGGAGACGCATGGAACAATGCTTGAAATAAATATGGCTACGACAACAACAGCCACTAGAGGTATGGAAATAAAACTTGACCTAAGAAAAAAACTGCCAGAGATAATGTTAACACCTCTGGGGACATCTATAAAGCAAAGCTCACAGAGGAGGAAAAGAAAAAATGTTGTCTATGTAACAACAAAGGGAACTATACATATATACATCGGCCATAAATAGAAGTTAGCACTACAATGAGGACATAAACATACCTGAGGTCCAAGCAGAGTAGTCAGCAAAATATTACGAATGTAAAAGGATGGAAAGTGTGGAGAACCTCACACACCCCAGTATAGGAAAGGCTGTCAAAGCAGTTAAACCAATGCCCACAGCCTGAGCAGCCCACAATCAGGTTGCTGATGTCAAAAGCTTAAAGGAAGAAAGCAACTGTGAAAAATCTGGCTGAAGTATGGAACTAGAGGTAAAATGCATATTCCCTTAGGGACAAAACCCCATAAAGTGGACCTATAGAAGAGCAACAATAGTTATTACAGGAAATAATGTTACTACAGGAAATAGGAGACATAGAATTTAAGGGAAAGTACAAGACAGAGCACACCTACCGCCTCCACTACACAAACATATATGGGCATCGTCCAAAGGGAGTAAAGTACAAAGCAAGAGGGAAATATTCCCTTATGAAGTAAGGAATTTCGAACAGGAATGCAGAAGTGTTGTTAACTACCTGGAGGGTTAGAAATATTAAGACACCCAATAGAATAGAGTGAAATTTACCATTATGTTCAAGGAACATGCATAAGCTACCAGTTATTCACCATAAGATGGAAGATCTCCATCAACACAAAAAGATGGCTATATGGCGGAGCCCAAGAATAAATATGTAGGCATCTGGAGACCCTGTATTGTGTGTGGCCTCTGGCCTAAGCGGGGCCTGTAGCAGCCAAGGGATAGGACCTTCTCTCCAAACGATAAGTATCACACATCACTTTAAAGTGGGCAGAGTGAGGACAATAAGACCAGCAGCATAAAAGAAAAGTGCAGTGAGCATAACCCACACAGACACAAGAAGACATTTGCACCCATCTATCACTGGTGCTGGAAATATCAGTGGGAAGAGCCATGATGCAGAGGTACAGCAAGAGTAGCTCGCTATAAAAGTGCAAGAACGCAGGATGTAGAATGGTGGTACCACTTGCCCCCCTGCTCCAGATGGGAGAGCAAGACTCTCTCATGAGAAGAACACAAGAAATTGAAATATAGGTAATGCTCCAAGATTAAAGCAAGGAGCAACAAGTTCAAATTGTGATATCGATCGTAAGCCAGAAAATATGAAAGAAAAAAATATAAATGAAACAACGGCGGACCCTGTAAGTAGTAACACTAAGTGAGAATGATATCGGTGATAATGACGACACTGTACCAAGTGTATGGAAAGAAATGAAAAGAAAAATTGCTTTAACTCCCAAATGTAATCATTTTCTTCCAGAATAACCATAGATATAGTTTGTTTTTGTTTTTTAAAAGGGGAAGGTGTTGTTGTATCTGATTCAACATGAAGGTATGTTTTGCTGTATCCTTTTTTATTGTATAATGACTGGGGATGTCTGCTAGTTTGTTATGAACTTTTCACAAACTTTATTATGTTTATTATTTATTTATTTCATTCAGGAGTGTACACTTACATGTTCATTTCTGGTGTCAACAGGTGCTTGGGATTCTAGAATGGAAAGCATTCTACTATGACTTGGGACGAAGTGCAGACACACCTAAAGTGTGGACTTTTTTGTCATGAATAAACTAAGACATTCTTCTTAATTTTTAACACAAATTTGCCTGCATCAGTGATAATCACAAGTTCACAGCTAAAACAGATTATTGAACTGCAGATTGTGACTTCACCATTTGTGTGCCAGACAGTAATCTGACACCACACCCTTTTGTGAACTATACCTTCACCCATCCATAGCCATGTTCCCCAATCTGTGTGGCAATCATAGCATAATCCATGCTTGCAAAAACATCTTAGGGTGCTTTTAGTGTTTGCTCCCAGATCGGTATGTTTGTGAAAGACAGAATAACTACCTTGCAAAATTGTTTACGCTGGAGCACAACAGACTCACCACAGTTTTGCTTTGGGCTAATTCCAACAAATTAGAAAATGTGTAACTGGCTGCTTCACATTCCCAACAAAGTAGACTCTCTAGTAAGCAAGCTATGTTACCAAACTGGTGAGTAGTTACAGTCTAGATTAACATCTCTTCCTGCTCTAAGCAATGGCAAAATATCTATGCCAGCAGATCTTCCATCTATTGGTAAATCTTTAATGCCTATTGAGCTGCATGTGGCTGTAGTCTCACTTCGTCCACTCTGAACCCTTCAATTGATCCTATACATGCCCCTACTAAACCTGTAAGTGTAGCAGGATTTGAAATTCCAGCAATCTATCGCTATCTAAGAAGGATGAAACTTTGGACATCGTTTTCGGGTATCCTCTATCAATTTTTCAATCAGACTAGTAGCATTCTCAAAATAATTTTTTGTGCATGAACAATTTCTCAGAGTACGCAGAAATTGTCCAAATGGTAAGTTCTCTTCCAATGTACAAGGGTGACAACTTGAAAAATGGAGAAGAGTGTTGTGATAATTCGGCTTGGTAAACAGAACTACTTTAATCAGACCTTCTCTGTTAACTATCAAAAAAATAAATTCTTTTTTTTTTTTAATCACTTGTCATACAAAATTTGAAATTTGGTGTGCATGTGTTGAGCCAATTTAGGAACTCTTCTAAACTATTCTAAACTAGGACTATTCCGTTCTGAAAATAAAGAATGTCATCCATGTAGCAATGTGTACCTCATATGGATTCGGAATAGTGCATATCCACCATTTTTCAAAATATGACATGAACAAATTTGCTACCTCCTGTGCAAAGCTACATCCCATAGCTACTCCTTTAAACTGTAACTACAGATTTTCTTTAAATGTACAAAAAAAACTTCTTAAGTCAGAGCAGCAAGGGTGACCAAAGTTTCTGTGGGAATGTCAGCCTGACGCTGGTCACTTGACAGGGTGCAGTTTGCAGTTGGGCTTTGTGTATCCCCCCTAGACAGCCACACACAAAGGGAGCTTAGGTGTGACTTGATGGGCCATCCTGGCAGAATGGGAGGGAGGAGCTGGGCCCAGATTACACCTAAACAGACATTATCCTGTCCCCAGAAAAAAGGCTGAATATCCTTTGTAATTAGTCTGGAGCCATGGCAGGGAGAGCAAGACATCTGTGCACTTCAAATGCATGTCTTTGATGTCTCCCCCACTTCACGGGCAAACTGGGTAGTAAACTGGCCCTCTGACACCATCACTCCAGTACACTTCTGGACCTGTAAATTTTGCCAGGAAGAAGTGCTGCTGTACTGCTTAAGGAATGCCACTGATGGATTGCAATCTACTCTGCTGGACTGAACTCTGCTGGACTTCTGGTTTGCTGTGCTGATCTGCTGCCCTCTTGCCTGGGTGAGGACTGGACCTGCAGCTCTTGAACCCAGAACACAGGCTGATGCCAAGGGCTAGATGGCTGACCACCTGATCTGACCCTCAGGGACATAACAGACTATCACCAATCCTACTTCTGCACCTGTAATCTGCCATCTGAGCCTATCCTGCCAACCTGTGCCACCCCAGACCTGGACCCATGAAAGTGTGCCTGAGGTGCTTGCTAGCGGAACCAACTTATGCCCTCTGTGTTGCATGCCTGAGCAGAACGGACTTATTTCCCCGGCTCAGAGGCACATCCTTGAGCAGACCCAATGCAAATCTGACACATTGCTGCTGCTGCATGGATTCGACCAGTCAGAAAAGACCTGCATCGCTGCCGTAACTCTTATCTTGGGTTCGCCGCATCACCTTTGGAACCGCCGATGCACAACGCTTCCCCAGAGCAATTCCTCGCATCCCTCCTCCATCGCAGCCTTGACGATGAAAGCTCCGCATCACAGCCTTACTGCGCAGTACATCCTTGACACCAGCCTTTGCATCGCAATTCTTGCCAAGAGGATACTCTACGTTGGCGCAACTGGACCTCTCATTGCAGCCTTGCCGTATATTGGAACTGAGGAATCGCATTGGCTGCGCCACAAATCTTCGATGCGGATCCATGCAATGCTCTACAACCAATATTTAAGGTGCTTTGGTCGGGGGGCGTGGCTAAGATGGCGACTGGAGCGGACGCTCGATAGTGTGCTCCGCTCTCGGCCCTTAATCCTTATTTTCACTCCCCCGAACCTCTTTGGTGCCTCCTAAGGGGTTCGCGGGGGTCTCAGGGGACCGGGACGAGAGCCGGTGCGGACACGCTTCAAAGAAAGCCGAAGAAGCATGTGAGAAGCAGTGCGGCCTGGCAGAGAATGAGGCGGCCTAGTCCCCTGTGCAATTCCAGTAGAAAGTCTGCTAGGGAATGGTCTGGAGTCCTCAGCATGGACCGAGGTAGAGCTCAAGACCCATGCAGCCATGCTGGGCATCCCTGAACTGGTGTGTGTCACGACTAGAGCACAATGCAGAGCACAGGGTGATACAGAAGTGTTGGAGTCTGGAATAATGGCCCAACCTTCCAAGAGGAAAGGAAAGAAGACTGTGGGAGCAGCTTCTTCATAGCAAAAGAAACAGAACCTCTCGTCTCTTCTCAGGAAGATGTTCTGTCCCCTGAGGGAACTGAGTCCACGGAGCTGGAGCCTTATCAAGTAGAGCTCTTGGGCCCAGGGGGACCCTCATGGGAACAGCTGTGTAAGGGACAAAAGAGTTGTCCCACTCTTGAAGGTCTAAGACAGCAAGCAGGTGAGCAAGAAAAAGGTAATGTCAGTGGAACCAACAGGGTCTTTTGGGAAGATGGACCCCTTTACACTGAGGCAAGAGATCCTAAACCTAGTGCCACTAGGAGAGTGGTAGTGCCTCAGGAGTTTAGAGAGTTCATTCTGACCTTAGCCCATTACATTCCCCTTGCTGGGTATTTGGGACAAACCAAGACATGGGAGAGATTAGTCAACCACTTATATTGGCCCAATATGTCTCAGAAGGTTAAGGAGTTTTGCAGCTCATGTGTTACCTGTCAAGCCAGTGGTAAACAGGTGGGCATCCAAAGGCCCCCCTCATTCCAGTTCCTGTGGTGGGGGTCCCCTTTAAGAGAGTGGGAGTGGACATAGTGGGTCCACTTGAAACTCCAAGAGCATCAGGGAACCAATATATTCTGGTAGTAGTGGATCACGCTAACAGGTACCCTGAAGCAATTCCCCTTAGGTCCACTACTGCCCCTGCAGTAGCTAAAGCACTCATAGGTATTTTTACCACAGTGGGATTTCCCAAGGAAGTGGTTTCTGACAGGTACCAACTTCATGTCAGCTTACCTAAAGCATATGTGGAATCAGCGTGGGGTGACTTATAAGTTCACCACACCACAGCATCCACAAACCAATGGTATTGTAGAAAGGTTTAACAAGACATTGAAGAGAATGATCATGGGGCTTCCTGAAAAAATCAAAAGGAGATGGGATATCCTCTTGCCATGCCTGCTTTTCGCCTACAGAGAGGTGACACAGAAGGGAGTAGGGTTTTCCCCCTTTGAGCTTCTTTTTGGCCAACCTGTAAGGAGACCACTGGTACTTGTGAAAGAAGGCTGGGAGAGATCTCTCAATGAGCCTAAGCAAGATGTGGTGGACTATGTACTAGGACTCCACTCTAGGATAGCAGAGTACATGGAAAAGGCAAGGAAAAAGCTTGAGGCCAGCCAACAACTTCTGAAGTTGTGGTATGACCAAATGGCTGCTATGGTTGAGTTTCAGCCATGGCAGAAAGTCTGGGTTCAGGAGCCTGTGGCTCCCAGGGCACTTCAAGATAGATGGAGTGTCCCTTAGCCAGTGCGAGAGAAAAAGAGCCAGGTCACTTACTTGGACCTGGGTAATAGCAGGACACCCAAGAAGGTGATCCATGTTAACCGCCTTAAGCTCTACAATGATAGGGCAGTTGTAAACATGCTGATGGTCACTGATAAGGATCAGGAAGCAGAGAGTGAACCTCTCCCTGACCTCCTCTCAACTGACCCTAAAGATGGCTCAGTAGATGGAGTTGTCTTTTCAGACATACTCTGTGGCCAACAGCAGGCTGAGTGCAGGCAAGTCCTCCAGCAGTTTGATGAGCTCTTTTCTTTGACCCCTGGTCAGACACATCTGTGTACCCATGATGTGGACACAGGAGACAGTCTACCTGTCAAGAATAAAATATTCAGACAGTCTGACCAAGTCAAGGAAATGTATGAAAGTACCATCTTCCTTGGCATGTTACCCCCATTTTTACCTGTATGTCAGTATGTTTTTGCCTGTCTCACTGGAATCCTGCTGGTTAGGACCCCAGTGCTTATAGTTTATGGCCTAATGCGTGTGTCTGTATAGTGCATGACTGTGTCACCCAGGCTCTGCTTATCAGAACCTCAGTGCTTATGCTCTGTTTTTAAATTTCTCACTATAGGCTAGTAACTCCATCTACCAATTTTAATTGGCACACTGGACCCCCTCCTTAAAAGTCCCTAGTATATCGTACCTAGGTGCCCAGGGAAACGGGGTTCCAGGACATCCTTATGGGCTGCAGCTTTTCCTTTGCCACCCATAAGGAGCTCAGACAAACCATTCCACAGGCCTGCCATTGCAGCCTGCGTGAAATAGTGCATGCACACACAATTTCACAGCACTTAAGTAACTTATAAGTAACCTATATGTCTAACCTTCACTTGCTGAAGGTTAGGTGCAAAGTTACTAAGTGTGAGGGCACCCTTGCACTAGCAAAGGCGCCCCCACATAGTTCAGGGCCAGTTCCCAGGACTTTGTGAGTGCGGGGACGCCATTACATGTGTGCACTACAAATAGGTCAATACCTATATGTAGCTTTACAATGGGAACTCCGAATATGGCCATGTAAGGTGTCTAAGATCATGGAATTGTCCCCCATGCCAAATCTGGTATTGGGGTGCCAATTCCATGCATCCTGGGGGCTGTACTGCCAAACCAGCTATCTGACTGAGGCTTGCACTGCAGCTATAGCTGCTGCCACCTCACAGACAGGATTCTGCCTTCCTGAGGTCTGAGCAGCTCAGTCCCAGGAAGGCAGAATAAAGCATTTCCTCTGAGAGCAGGGTGTTACACCCTCTCCCTTTGGAAATAGGGGTTACAGGCTGGGGAGGGGTAGCCTCCCCCAGCCTCTGGAAATGCTCTGAAGGGCACCGATGGTGTCCTTCTTGCATAAGCCAGTCTACACTGGTTCAGGGACCCCTTGTCCCCTGCTCTGGCGCGAAACTCGACAGAGGAAAGGTGAGTGAACACTCCACTGTCCATCACCACCGAGGGGTGGTGGACAGAGCTCCTCCAGTGTGTCCCAGACTTCAGCCATCTTGCTTCGCAAGGTGTGGGGGCACTCTGGAGGGCTCTGAGTGGCCAGTGCCAGCAGGTGACGTCAGAGACCCCTCCTGATAGGTCCTTACCTGATAAGGTAGCCAATCCCCTTCTCAGGGCTATTTAGGGTCTCTCCTCTGGGTTCTCTTCAGATTCTACTTGCAGGTTTCCAGCAGGAATCCTCTGCAACTACTACTTCATCCTCTGACCTCAGATCCATCATAGCCTGCTCCAGGAACTGCTGTAATAGCATCAAAGTATCCACAAGGGATACTTTTCTTTCGTAACTTCAGCTCCAGCCAACAACTGCAACAGTTTCCATGGTGTGCACGCTCTGAGGACTCCCTGTCTTCATCCTGCACCTGAAGGACCGAAGAAATCTCCTGTTGGTTGACGGAGTCACTCCCCTGCTCATGCAGGCACCTTCCAAGTCGACAACCAGTACACCCGGACTCCTCTCGCAACGACGAGCGTGCTCCTAGAAACACAGAGGGTGGACCCCTTTGACACAGACTGTCCTGAGGTCCTGCTGACACAATTTGCAGGAGGTTTAAGACCTTGCCTTTCCTGAGATCGACAGTACTCCTGTACACCGCGTCTTCCTCACCTCCTGAGGCCTCTCTGCACTATTTGCAAAATTCCTTAGTGCACAGCCCGGCCCAGGTCCCCAGCTCTCTATCCTGCGACGCTCAACTCGCTGAGTTGACCTCTGGCGGCGTGGACCCTTCTTTGTAGTGCTGCACCAACTGCGTTTTGCACCTCCTTTGTCCCCGTGTCCTGGGACTCCTGCGAGTGCTGCCTGGCATCCAGAGGGCTCTCTAAATTGCTGAGAGGCCCCTCTTCCTCCTCACAAAGAGTTGTAGCTCCCAGGTCCCTCCTGAGTCAAGCCAGCACCATTTTGATGCAAAACGCACATTTGTCGTAGCCATGGCTTGTTGTCAACTTCCAACACGAAATCTTGTCTGCATCGATCTTCACGCCCTGGGACATCTTTTGCATCACGCAGGAACCCGCTGGCATCTTCATATGGTGGATTTCTGCAGTCTTCTACTAACCGGGGACTCTTCTTTTGCACCCTCTTCTGGGTTGGCAGGGGCTCCTGTCCATCCTGGAACTTCTTTCAACTTCTGGACTTGGTCCCCTTCCTTTGCAGGTCTTCAGGTCCAATAATCCAACAGTTTTTCTTTGCAGACTTGGTTGGCTGCTGCAAAATCCCCAAAACGAGGTGTAGTGTGTCCTAAGGAAACTTGCAGTACTTTACTCCTGCCTTTCTGGGCTCTGGGGTGGGGTAATTTACTTACCTTTACTGTATTCTTACTCTCCCAGCGATTCTGCACACACTACACTTGTCTAGGGGGGGAATTTGTGATTCGCATTCCACTTTCTTAGTATATGGTTTGTGTTGCCCCCAGACCTATTCTCTCCCATTGCATTCTATAGGATTTCCTACTGTTTGCATTTTTCTATGACTATTTACTTGTCTAATTTTGGTGTTTAGTGTACATATTGTGTATAATACTTACCTCCAGAAGGAGTATTGTCTCTAAGATATTTTTGGCACTGTGTCACTCAAATAAATACCTTTATTTTTGGTAACACTGAGTATTGTCTTTACTTGAGTATAAGTACTGTGTAACTATAAGTGGTATTGCATGAGCTTTGCATGTCTCCTAGTTCAGCCTAAGCTGCTCTGCTATACCTATCTCTATCAGCCCAAGCTGCTAGAACACTACTACATTACACTAATAAGGGTTAACTGGACCTGGTATAAGGTGTAGGTTCCCAATGGAACCCACTACAAACCAGGCCACCCTCCAGTAATGCTCAGTAGTACGCACTACTCAAGAGCTCTGCCTTGACTCTTAGGAATTAATCAAAAGTGTCTATGGTGCTGCATCACCTTCAACAGCAATGCCCAACAGGCTCAATGAAAGTCTTACCCCCTCCTGCAGCACAGAAGCGTTCAATGCGTCAGCAGAGGCCCTGATCTCGAGGCCTCAGAAACTCTGGTCTTGTTCGGTAGTCAGCTGCTCATGGTACTGCTACAGCAACGGGCAGGCATAGGCTCTTTGCTGACTGGCACTGCTGACTTTCTACAGTGATCAGAGATACTCCCAGAAGTCATACCCACATGGGTGGGCAGGGGGAGGGGACAGGGGTGTTGGTCTTCCAGCTCCCAGCAAGCGTTCAACGTGTTCCTCTGCATCCTTCAAGGTCCTTGACGGGATGGATCTCGATACGCGGGGCTCAGCTGGTTGTTCTCAGGCTCACTCTTGTCCCATGTCACGGCCTGAATTCTTTTGCAACTTAGGACCTGATTTAGAGTTTGGCGGACAGGTCATTCCTTCACAAACGTGACAGATATCCTGCCCACCATATTATGATTCCCATAGGATATAATGGTATCATAATACAGCAGACGGGATGTCCTTCACCTTTGTGACAGAGTAACTCCATTCTCCAAACTCTAAATCAGCCCTTTGTACCGGCAGCCCCTCCTGGCATACAGGGTTACTGTGGTACCTCCTGACACAATGCAGACTCCTCCGGTGAAATCACTTGTAGGCAGTTGACTCTGTATATACTATCTCAAAGTGAGAGAGAGTGTGCACAGAGCCCAAGGGTTCCCCTTAGAGGTTGATAGTGGCAAATTTAGATAATACCAATGCTCATTTTGTGGTAGTGTGATCGAGCAGTAGGCTTATCAGAGGGTAGTGCTAAGCATTCGTTGTACACACACAGGCAATAAATGAGAACACACACTCAAAGACTTAACTCCAGGCCAATAGGGTTTTATATAGAAAAATATTATTTTCTTAATTTATTTTAAAATCACAAGATTCAGAATTTAGGTAAGTACATACATTTTAAGGTACTTCACACAGTTAAGTATAGGAACTTTGAATTAAAACAGTAATGTACACAGTTTTGGCAAAAATGGCAATAAGCTATTTTAAAAGTGGACACTGAAAAAAAAATCAACAGTTCCTGAGGGAGGTAAGTATTGGTTAGTTTCTCAGGTGTGTAAAGCACTTACAAATTCAGTCTCCTTGCCAAAAGCAGCCCACTGTTGGGGGTTCAAGTCAACCCCAAACACCCAGCAACACAGGGCCAGTCAGGTGCAGAGGTCAAAGTAGGGCCCAAATAACACAGGCGCCTATGGAGAAGAGGGTTGCTCTGATTCTAGTCTGCTAGAAGTGCCTGCGTCCTCGGGGAGCAGACCAGGGGGGTTTTGTAGAGCACTGGGTGTGGGGGGTGTCCCAAACAGGCACATAAAATACACCCTCAGCGGCACAGGGGCAGCTGGGTGCAGTGTGTGAACAAGGCGTTGGGTTTTGTATTGAAGTCAATGGAGGGACCCAGGAGTCACTCTGGTGATACAGGCAGGGCACAAGGGGGCTTCTCGGGCCAGCCACCGACTGGGTTAGGATGAGGGCCGCCTTCTGGTCACTCCTGCACCAGTGGTTTGTTCCTCTCGGTCTCGGGGGTGCAGTGCTTTGTCCAGGCGTCAGGTTCCTTTATTACGAGGCAGTCGTGGTCAGTGGGAGCCCCTGGATCCTCTCTGCAGGTGTTGCTGTGGGGGTGCAGGGAAGCCGATTCAGGGTGTCCACGTCGTTGGAGTCGCCTGGGGGTCCTCTCTGCAGTGATGCTTTCTCTGGACACGGGCCAGGGGCATTGGGTGCAGAGTGTCTAGACTCACGCTTCCGAAGTGAGGCTGGAGTCTTCTTTAAAGTTGGTCTCTTTGGTGTAGATTTGGACAGAGCCGCTGTCTTTGGAACTTTCTTAGTCCTTCGGTATCAGGGCAGTCCTCTAGAGGCCGCTGGGACCGCTGAATGTGTCGCTGTGCAGGTTCTTTGAGTCTGGAGACAGGCAGGTAGGGCTGGGGCCAAGTCAGTTGTCTCCGTCGTCTCTGCAGGGCTTTCAGGTCAGCCGTCCTTTTCTTTCTTCAGGTTGCAGGAATCTGGTTTCCAGAGTTCAGGGTTGCCCCTAACTACTAAATTTAGGGGTGTGTTTAGGTCTGGGGGGCAGTCGCCTATGGCTACCGTCCTAGAGGGTGGCTACATCCTCTTTGTGCCTCCTCCCTGAAGGGAGGGGGGCACATCCCTATTCCTATTGGGGGGAATCCTCCAAAACAAGATGGAGGATTTCCTCAGGCAGGGGTCAACTCAGCTCAGGACACCTTAGGGGCTGTCTTGACTGGTGGGTGGTGACTCCTTGTTGTTCTCATTATCTCCTCCGGACTTGCCGCCAAAAGTAGGGGTTGTGCCCAGAGGAGCGGGCATCTCCACTAGCTGGAGTGGCCTGGGGCGCTGTAACACCAGGCTTGGGCATTTGAGGCTCACTGCCAGGTCTTACAATTCATGCAGGGGGAGGTGAGAATCACCTCCACCCAGTACAGGCTTTGTTCCTGGCCACAGAGTGACAAAGGCACTCACCCCATGTGGCCAGAAACCCGTCCTGATGTGGCAGGCTGGCAGGAACTGGTCAGCCTAACAGTAGGAACTCGACTGGTATACAGGGGGCATCTCTAAGATGTCCTCTGTGTGCATTTTTCAATAAATCCCACACTGGCATCAGTGTGGATTTATTGTGCTGAGAGGTTTGATACCAAACTTCCCATAATTCAGTGACTTTGCCAAATTGACTTTGCACAGGTCAATGACCCAATCAATGCACAAATCACAGAAGGAGTCCTTTCCGTGGGGCTCTCCAATGGAACTCGCTCGCCTCTTCTCTTCCTCACAAGGCACATTGCTCTTAGCAAGGAGGTAGGCTCTGGTGCTCCAGACTCCAGAGCAGGTGGTTTTGGTTTCCTTGGGCAATGTCTCTTCACTTATCAGGGTGACTAGCAGGCCTTGGCCCCCTAACTTGGTAACAGGTGGAAGTGTTCCCCTTCTCCATAGCCCATATGGCTGCTTGGCAGTTGACATTTTAGAGTCTCACCTTCCCCTTCTTATAGTCCATTTCCAGACAGCAAATGTAATTTAGGGTTTGAGTCTTTGAAGTCTTATGTTGGATTTCTGCTTCTTTTAAAGTCTACACTTGGCTGTATCTTTGTTCCTCTTGAAAGGTTGCATGTTGCAGCAGGAGAGTCTCAGAATCTTATAGTCCAACAACAAGGGCAGTGGAAGTGACTAAAGGTCACCCCTGAATGTTAGCCCAGAGTGATACGAGTATCAAAAGGTTAATCCTGGGCTTCCAACCCCACTCTTTCATTCCCTTGTCATCCCCATCTCCTTCCTGAGATTAGTCAAGGCCCCTTTATTTGTGATGTATCACTGAATCAAAGGGCACCCTTTTAAAGTGTAAAGGGACAGTCTCTTTCATTCTCTTTCTCCAATGTGCCCCACACAGCTCACAGGAGCGCTGCAATAAACAAATCAGTCTGAGGGGGATTATTCTACTCCTCACCTCTTCACCAGGCCTGGGCTTCACAACATAGAATCCAAAGTAATGTAATGTATCATTGTAGGCACACTGCACTCTATGTACAATACAAAGCACACGCACTGCCCAGCATGGTTACATCCATGTATGGTGCCACTACAGACTCACATACATTCAACACACACAATCTGTGCATGTACTCAGTATTGTAGCTCTCTACTGTACCATGGTGTGCTATTTGCCAAGACACACAGCACCCACACTCACTATGTGTGCTACACCACAATTCACCATTCATGAACTGCACTTCTCGCAAGTACACACACACATAGCACATGCTTCCATTGCACATGAACTGCACAGCACTACATCTCCCAAGCAATGTATCCTTGCAAGCATATATACACACACTCTAGTACATGCCCTCACAATGCATGTAATGTGCAGTAATACTCTACCCCTGTACTGTAACCTTCCCAGGAACACATACATTGAGCACAGAGTCACTACTTTTGTAGGACAAGGGCAGTTAAGCACAGAGCAGGAGAACTTTAAAACAGTGAGTGAGCCTGTAGGCCCCACTTCAGTGAAGAAGGGTAAAGGGGTCTATTCACTCCTACTGATCACTACATGTTAGGCTGCCACCACCGCACTTGTGCGGCTTAACGTTTTGGTGAAAGG
This sequence comes from Pleurodeles waltl, assembly GCF_031143425.1. Classification (NCBI taxonomy): domain Eukaryota; kingdom Metazoa; phylum Chordata; class Amphibia; order Caudata; family Salamandridae; genus Pleurodeles; species Pleurodeles waltl. Next base: position 474,333,608 of record NC_090439.1, read on the forward strand.
GGTAGCCTTCTACCACTACGGGAGTAGCACTTTGGGCACTCCTCCCAGTCCATAAAAACCACAATCCCATAGACAGGCCTTTGTCATGGCGCACACAGATGATCCGCGTTTGCCTGTGACAACAGCACGTCTTTTACAGTGCAAAGGACTTTGCCACACCAAAAGAATCGAATTGCAGATGCCCATGGAAGTGCCAGCTGTGGCCACAGAAGGGGAAATATGACTTGCTCTTGACAGCAGCCCAGAGTGAATCCCATGATCGGGCAGTCACTCTGCTCTCTTTGAAGGACTCAAAAGATTTCACAATGACTTACCAAGCCAATATTTGGGAGTTAAGGTAAGTACAGCCACCAATCAGAATCACATCAGAAGGTGACACCGGGCAGCACTGGGGCGACCGGGTGCAGTAAGGCATCGGGTGCCCAAATGTTTCTGGGAGTTTGGTCATAGTGAGGACATCCTGCAGGCTCTGGCTAGGAGGCCAGTAAGAGGCCACTCAGGGACAACAAGCAGGAAGGCTGAAGACTTGAAATGTCCAGGAAGGTAGGTGCACAGTTGATCCTTGTCACCAGGGCCCAGAGGTGACGAATTCAGTGGTGTTCTTTCGCATCAAGTTTCACCATCCAGGAGTACTTAGTCCCGAGAGCCTGCATGTTGAGGCTGCAGACTTCATCAGGGAGTCCTGCAGGTGATCAACCAAGGTGGACACGAGCTCAGGGGAGCCGGGGGATGTCGCTGACACCGGTGGCCCTCCTCAGTTGGCCTTAGGGGCTACAGGTGCAGTGGCTGCTGTAGGTGTCAGGTTTCCTCTCACCACCAGGCTGTGGTAGAGGCGGCCTCTGTGCAGGGGATGCAGGAGACTTTAATGAGTCCAGGACGGATGACACTAAGGTGGACTGGGGCTCAGGACACCTGGGGAGCCCTGCTGGCACGGTTGGTGGCCTTCTCACAGGGTCGAGGTTGTCAGGTGAAGAGGTCACCAGGCTCGGGTTTCCAGGCTGCAGAGCCCTTGTTGGATACTTTGCTGCTGAGCAGGTCTGCTGTTCACGGGAGTCTAAGTCTTTTTAGAAGGCAGACAGGCTGTCTGGGTTTCTTGAAGCTGCAGCTGAAGGACGTGTCTTTTTGTGCAGAGTCCAGTGAGGTTAGCAGGCAGGCCGGAAGGGCTGGTACCGGGTCAGCTGCTTCTGCTGTGGGGTAAACTCTTCTTTGTCCTTCTTCTTTGTAGGTAGTCAGGATCTGGGTTTTAGGTTTAAGGGTGCCAACCAAATATTTCATTTAGGGGCAGTATAGGGAATGCCAATGGGCGGAACTCCTTTAGGGTTACTTCACCCATCTTATGACCACTTCCGCTGGGAAGTGAGTATAACCCTGGTGGTCAATTCCTTCCAAGCAAGATGGAGGAACTTGAAAAGTATTGTCCACTTCAGCTTGTCCACCTTACGGGTGGGACTGGTATGAAATGGGCATCCCAGGATTCAAAGAAGCCATCATGTAGCTGGTGAACTTGTAATGACCAGTGTCCAGTACACACATTTAAAATGGCTTTCCAGTGCACTTACTCTGTCTCAGAATCAACAGAGACACACCAGGGGCATATCTGCGCATGCATATATGCTTTCACACGTGCCTGAATGATTCAAGCTTTAGGGGTGACTTAGACCTGGCACATGCAGTGATAGGAGACCTGGCACATGCAGTGACAGGAGACCTGGCACACAAGGGTGTGTGACAGGTTTTATTTTCGGTTTAGCCTGCCCCAACACAAGCAGTCTGCAATGGGAGCACTGTGTGGGTTAACTTAGGGATCCTTGAGGATGGCACAATTGGTGCTGCAGCCCTCAGTGTAGGAAAGTACCATCTTGCCTGGCATGTTACCCCGATTTTTACATGTATGTAAGTTTGGTTTTGCCTGTCTCACTGGGATCCTGCTAGCCAGGACCCCAGTGCTCAGTTTGTAGCCTGAATGTGTGTACCTGAGTAGCGACTAACTGTGTCACTGAGGCTCTGCTAACCAGAACCTCAGTGCTTATGATCTCTCTGCCTTTAAAACTGTCACTATAGGCTAGTCACCATTTTCACCAATTCTAATTGGCACACTGGAACACCCTTATCATTCCCTAGTATATGGTACTTAGGTACCCAGGGTATTGGGGTACCAGGAGAACCCTATGGGCTGCAGCATTTCTTTTGCCACCCGTAGCGAGCTCAGACAAATCTTACACAGGACTGCCACTGCAGCCTAAGTGAAATAATGCACACGTTATTTCACAGCCATTTTACACTGCACTTAAGTAACTTATAAGTCACCTATATGTGAAACCTTCACTTAGTGAAGGTTAGGTGCAAAGTTAATAAGTGTGAGGGCACCTTGGCACAAGCCAAGGTGCCCCCACATAGTTCAGGGCAATTTGCCCGGACTTTGTGGGTGCGGGGACACCACTACACGCGTGCACTACATATAGGTCAATACCTATATGTAGCTTCACAATGGTTACTCCGAATATGGCCATGTAACATGTCTAAGAGCATGGAATTCTCCCCCCATGCCAAATCTGGTATTGGGGTGCCAATCCCATGCATCCCCGGGGCTCCACTATGGACCCCGGGTACTGCCAAACCAGCTCTCTGGGGTTTTCACTGCAGCTACCGCTGCTGCCAACCCACAGACAGGGTTGTGCCCTCCTGAGGTCTGGGCAGCCCAGTCCCAGAAAGGCAGAACAAAGAATTTCCTCTGAGAGAGGGTGTTACACTCTCTCCCTTTGGAAATAGGTGTTAAGGGCTGGGAAGGAGTAGCCTCCCCCAGCCTCTGGAAATGCTTTGAACAGCACAGATGGTGCCCTCCTTGCGTAAGCCAGTCTACACCGGTTCAGGGAACTCCCAGTCCCAGCTGTGGCGCGAAACTGGTCAAAGGAAAGGGGAGTGACCAGTCCCCTGTCCATCACTACCCCAGGGGTGGTGCCCAGAGCTCCTCCAGTGTGTCCCAGCCCTCTGCTATCTTGAATCCAGAGGTGTGAGGGCACAATGGAGGCCTCTGAGTGGCCAGTGCCAGCAGGTGATGTCAGAGACCCCTTCTGACAGGTGCTTACCTCACTAGGTGGCCAATCCTCCTCTGAGGGCTATTTAGGGTCTCTCCTTTTCCGCAGATAACGACTTGCAAGAATTCACCAGAGTTCCTCTGCATCCCCCTCTTCGACTTCTGCCAAGGATCGACCGCAGACTGCTCCAGTAGCAAGAAGACTACCCGCGACATTGTAGCACCTAATCCTGTCAGCTTTTTCGACTGTTTCCTGGTGGTGCATGCTCTGGGGGCTGTCTGCCTTCACCCTGCACTGGAAGCCAAGAAGAAATCTCCAGTGGGTCGACGGAATCTTCCCCCTGCTTTAGCAGGCACCAAACTTCAGTGTCACCAGTACTCTGGGACCCCTCTCATCCTGACGAGCGTGGCCCCTGTAACACAGGAGGTGGACCCAAGTGACCCAGACTGTCCAGTGGCCCAACTGTCCAAATTTGGAGGAGGTAAGTCCTTGCCTTCCCTCTCCAGACAGTAATCCTGTGTATTGCATGAAATGCAGCTGCTAGGGCTTCTGTGCACTTTTGCAAGGAATCCTTCCTGCATAGCCTAGCCCAGATCCCTAGCACTACGTCCTGCATTGCTCAACTCGCTGAGTTGACCACTGGCTTCGCTGGACTCTTTTGTAGTGTTGAGACGACCGCTGTGCTCAGTTTTCTTGAACCCCTGGTCAAGTGCTTCTGCGGGTGCTGCCTGCTTCTGCGTGGGCTCTCTGTGTTGCTGAGCGCCCCCTCTGTCTCCTCCTCCAAGGGGCTCCCTCCTGGTCCTTCCTGGGCCCGGGCAGCACCCATTTTCTGCAACCGCGACCTTTGCAGCTAGCAAGGCTTGTTTGTGGTCTTTCTGCATGGAAACAACTCTGCCGTGGGACATCTTCTTTGCAAAGGAGAGGTTCCTGGCATCTTCCGTTGTTGCAGAATCTTCAATTTCTTCCACCGGGAGGCAGCTATTTTTGCACCTTCATCCGGGGTTTAGTGGGTTCCTGCCCCCCTGGACACTTTCGTGACTCTTGGACTTGGTACCCTTCCTTTGCAGGTCCTCAGGCCCAGGAATCAGTCTTCAGTGCTTTGCAGTCTGTTGTGGTTTTTGCAGAATCCTCTATCACAAGTTTAGTGTGTTTCTGGGGAAGTAGTATCACTTTTACTCCTACTTTTCAGGGTCTTGGGGTGGGGTATCTTGGACACCCTTAGTGTTTTCTTACACTCCCAGCAACCCTCTACACACTACACTAGGCCAGGGGGCTCTAAGTAGTTCACATTCCACTTTCTTAGTATATGGTTTGTGTTGCCCCTAGGCCTATTGCATCCTATTGTATTCTACAGTGTTTGCACTATTTTTTTAAACTGTTTACTTACCTGATCTTGGTTTGTATGTATATTTTGTGTATTTTACTTACCTCCTAAAGGAGTATATCCCCCGAGATATTTTTGGCACATTGTCACTAAAATAAAGTACCTTCATTTTTAGTAACTACGAGTATTGTGTTTCTTGTGATATAGTGCTATATGATTTAAGTGGTATAATAGGAGCTTTGCATGTCTCTTAGTTCAGCCTAAGCTGCTCTGCTATAGCTACGTCTATCAGCCTAAGCTGCTAGAACCCTACTAATCTACTAATAAGGGATAACTGGACCTGACACCAGGTGTAAGTACCATCAGGTACCCACTGTAAGCCAGGCCAGCCTCCTACACTCAGAGTACCCCATGCCCTAGGTACCAGGGATACTATTTACTGGGGATTTACAGTGGTAGCTAAAGAGTTTGCCAACTGTGCAGTTTTGGGGAAAGAGATCTGGCACTGGGGGCCTGTTTAGCAGGGACCCAGTGCACTAAAAGTCAAAGCTACATCACAAACCAGCCAAAAAGTAGGGGCTTTCCAACAGCAAACAAACGTAGATTTGTCTGAAACTAACCAATGTCAAGTGTACACATTTTCCAGTACTGTCCAGTGCAAAATATGTGCAGTATTTGGTGTCTCAAGGCATAGAAGTGGAAGGAATCTCATTGTTACCCACTGTATAGACTTTCTAGGTGATTCTCAGCCAATCAGAGGTTATAGTTGGGGCTGTAGATCTTCATCCTGAACAAGTTACAATAAAGAGGGGGTGGCACAGGACAGAACTCTGTTCTGAGCTCTCTAGTCTAAGTACTATCCCCTTGCACGAAGTAGGATAACCTGCTAGATGTTCGTCAATCAAGCATAACCTGGAGGGTTAGCCTGCTGGCTTGAACATGCTTTACAGAGTTCAGCAAGTTGTCAATTCAGAAACAATAAATAAGCTATTTAATGGATTAAGATGGCTTCCTTATCATCCCTGGCTACTGAAAATATTCTGTCAGTAATTAAGACTTGTCTTCAGTTTTCTGCCTGAAAAATGACCACAGGTGTTGGAGTTGTTGAATAAATGATCACAGCCCAGGCAGGCAGGGCACTGCTTTGGGAAACAATAGCAGGAAACTAAACAAGGTACATTTGGGAACTGAGTGGTGACAAGCAGATGCTTTTGAAAGACGTCTGGATCAGAAAACAACACCCCCTATGTAACAAGCATTGACAAAGCCAATATGTCCAGCTTAGGATGCAAGATATTTGGCTTTGTCAACTCACATTTATTTTGCCATCTGAAGGAAGCTAGCTCTGTATAGACTAAATCAAAATGAGATATAGTGTGTACAGAGTACAGGGGTTCCCCCAGAGGCTTAACAGAGGCCAAAGTAGATAATACTAATGCTCTCTTGTGTGTTAGTGTGGTCAAGCAGTTAGGCTTATCAGAGGGTAGTGCAAAGCATTTGTTGTACACACACAGACAATAGAAGAAGCACACACTCAATGACAAACTCCAGAACAATGGTTTTTATATAGCAAAAATATATTTTGTTAATTTATTTCTAGAATCATAAGATTCAAGTTGCAGGCAAGTACATAAATTAATAAGTATTTCACATATGTACCAATGCAACTTTGATTGAAATTGTTAAGTTGTACAGTTTTTTTAATAAATGGCAATAATCTGTTTTAAAAGTTGACACTGCAATTTTCAGAACAGTTCCTGGGGGAAGAAAAGTTAGTATGTTTTGAAGGTAAGCACAACACTTACAGTTCCAGTCTCCGGGGTTTAGAAAGTCCACTGGTTGGGGTTGAAGTTAATCCCAAACACCAATTACCCGCAACAAGGGGCTGGCTGGGTGCAGAGGTCAAAGTTGAGACAAGTTTAACATGGGCTCCTATGGTTTCAGATCTGCTGGCAGGGTAAGTACCCACGTCTTCAGAGGGAAGACCTGGGGGGTTTAGAGGAGAAGTTGGGGGGGGGGGAGGAAGAGGAGGCTCCACCAGTAGGCACCAAACTCACAGGGGAGGCCGGGTGCAGCGTGGCATGCAAACAGAGCGTCGGGATCCCAATGCTTTCCTGTGAGGGGACCCGGGGATCACCTAGATGCTGCAGGCTTGGTCCAGGGAGTTGGCGAGGGGGACAGGGGAATCCACAAGTAGGCACCAAACTCACACCGTAAGTGGCACAGGGGTGGCCGGGTGCAGCGTGGCATGCAAACAGAGCGCCGGGATCCCAATGCTTTCCTGTGAGGGGACCAGGGGGTCACCTAGATGCTGCAGGCTTGGTCCAGGGAGTTGGTTCAGAAAACCCACAGGCTGGACAAGTAGGAGGGCTGCCTGCTGAACGTTGCTGCACTGGAGGTCGGGTTCTCCAATGCCTGCGAGTTGTGGTGCAGTGCACCTTTAAGCGTCGGATATCTTCGTCTAGAGCTTTCGCAGTCAGGAGGGTCCTCTGGGTTCACACTGCAGGCGTCGCTGTAGGGGACAGGAGTGGTCAACCCACAGTGGGCATTTGCTTGGAATCGCTTGGGGACCCTGTCTAGCTGGTTGTCCCACCTGGACATGGGTCGTGGGCGTCAGATGCAGTGTGGTCAGGACTCATGGATCTGGGAAGGCTCTGGACTCCTTAGATGTAGTTTCTGCTTGGCTGGGGCCTCTGTCCACAGGAATATTTGGTCCTCTGTGATGCAGGGCAGTCTTCTGGAGCTTGGCAGAAGTCGCTGGACCAGCAGGATGTGTTGCTTTTTTTTCCAGGTTCTTTGAAGCAGGAGACTGGTCGGTGGGGCTAGTGTCAAGTCAGTCTTCATCTTTCCTTTTCTCTGCTGGGGCTTCAGCTTAGCTCGCACCAGTATGAGCAGAGAAACCACTGTCCTGGGACTGGGCACAGTGCAACATAGCTGGAGCCGGCCCTGGGCTCCCCAGGGCATTAATGTCTATGGGAAGGTGGCCACATGACCTTTCTCCCTTTTGTGTGCACAGTCAAGCCCTGGGGTTGCAAAAGCAACCCCCTCTCCCTAATACACAAATTAAAATCCCCCCACTTAACCTCGCCCTCCTGGGGGGGCAAAAATAGCAAGCATGGGTAGCCATGCTTGTTTTTGTTAAACAAAATATTTCCATGTATGCATCACAAATTTGTGGGAATTTTTTTAATAATAATTTTTATAAAGGCTCCCGGCGGAGCCCCTGTGGAACCCCACCACCAGGCCTAGTGGGTCAGAGCATGCCAACCATGCTCCCTTGTGTTTTTTTCCATTTTTCTTGGGACTCTGCTGAATTCGAGCCCCAAGATGGCTGCCACCACTTCCTGGTCGAAGTGCTGGCAGTCAATCAGATCTCATTTTGGGATCTGTAGATCCTCTGCAGACCTAGATATACATAAATCTTTTTCCCCCCCAATAACTCAACAACTACTGAACAGATTTACACCTAATTACAAAAAGAGATCCTTCTGGACCAAGATATGGCATTCTGACTAGTTTGGTTTAATCGTGTTCATTAGTTTGGGTTGCAGTTGTGTCTAAAACCCCTTTTGGAAATTTCACAGGAAAATGCACCCCACCTCTCGGCCTCCACTTGAGAACTCACCTCAAAACTTTCAAGACAGCACCCGAAGTGAATGGCAAACTAGTTTTGAAAATTTTGTGAAGATTCATCATACGGCACTAAAGTTATTAGCAAAACATACCTTAGTATCAGCTTAATGTCATTGCATGTTGACTGTGCCCTTTATCCACAGGTGACTTGGAAAAAAACAAATCAAGACATATCAAAGGGATAACTGAAAATACTATGCAAGTAGACATTAGGGTATACCTAGACGGTGGCTGTTTGTGGAACAAGCAATGAAAAGCATGAGGATGTACAATTACAAAAAGCATATAAGTGAAAAGGATTACCTGGAAGCAGCCTTATTTTCAAGAATTGAGTGTCTTCCTGCAATCCAGGTATAATTACCTTTAAATTGAAATTCTGTTGAAAAGAAACATAATTGCTTACAATTTAAATGATCAATTATGACACAAATGTAAACATCTACAGGCATCATTTTCAAGGTTTTAGTTTATTGTAACAATGGAATTAATTTTCAATCAGCCACTTTTTTTAGTTCCACCTAACGAGTAAAAAGGTAAAAACTGGCTTATAAACACAAGAAGACTAGTAAGTCAAACAGTAGTGCAACCCAAAGTTCACCATTTGCTGAAAATAAAATCTCAAATAACCTGTATTAAGTCTACTGTAGTATGCCATACAAGCTCATGGACAGTGTCTTTAGCAAACACATAACAAATAACAAAGGTTTACTCTAAAATGTATACCAGAAGAAGGATGTCTCTCTTACTGGACTGGGAATGCATCACTCACTTGACTTACCAAAGGTATTTATGGCAAGCAGTAAATTTGTACTCAAGAAAGTGGCAAATAGTTTGGAACTCAAATACACGATTTGGCACAAAAAAAGCAATATATAACATCAACAGCCAGTCAGAGCAAATCACTGACAGATTTTTTTTTCAATCTACAAAAAAGAACTAATTTTTTATTTTTATTTTTAAGAGTTTTCTATAGCGCTAGCAAGACCGAGAGGGTAACAGAGCGCTTTACAGCATGAAAGGAAGTAAACATAAGAATAAACATGATAAACATAAGTATAAACATAAGAAACACAACAAGTCAAGGGTCATTTTGTACAATGGGGGTACAAGTGGGTTCTCACGGATAGAAGGGTGGCAGTTCGGGGAAGGGGGGGTGGAGAGGGAGAGACCCTTATTAATGAGAGGGGTGGTTTAGGAGGAATTCTTTCAGTAGTTTCTTAAAGGACAGGTGGGAGGTGTTAGATCTGATGTGGATGGGTAAGGAGTTCCATATTCTCGGAGCGTTGTTAGAGAAGGAGCATGATCGAGTTTTTTGCTTGTTGGGTTTCGGAAGGAGGAGGAGGAGAGAGTTTGTGCTTCTCAGAGATCTGGTTTGACCAGCTTTCACTAGCTTGTTAGCGAGGTATTCAGGTTTTCCAGTGTGAAGGGCTTTGTGTGTCAGGCAGGCAGTGCGGAACAGGCAGCGGGCCTCAATCGAGAGCCATTTCAGGTTCTAATGATAATTAAAATAAAGCACCCAATGATCTGGGTACTTCCTTGGGCCTAAATGATCCCAAGTAAGAAGTTCATGTGCTCCCGGAAGTCTTTGTGAAAGACTGGGATTAGCACAAGCTGTGCTCACTTTAGCAAGACAATGGTTCAGAGGTGCCACCAGTCAGCATGCTATAATGTTGTAAGCTGGTAGAGATAGGTCTGACCAAAGTATACACATCATAAGAGAAATATTCTTGATGTCTGCATGGATGTGAAAAAGGGGAACAAAAAGAAATCAAATGTGAAAAATCAGATGTCTATCTGTCACTCTCCCTGAGAGGGCAGTAGCCAACCTCGACTATGGACAAAGTACTATCTGTATGTGTCACCTGGTCATCGCAAACTCTTCATCTCAATACTCGCCGAGCGTCAGGCTGGATCTGGAAAACCTTGAGCAGGACCTCTGCACAACGCAAAGTAGCATCAATCTTTTCCACATCGGTGGCATCTGCATCAGTGGTGACATGTGCAGTGCCTATATAGGTGCCACCTTGGCGCACTGGCATTACTTCCTTTCATGTCTATTTCTGCCCCCAAATTGCAGAGCTGCGACTGAATAATGTATGACTAATGCACAGAATTGGCCAGGAGCTTCGAGGGAAGAGCCCATTTTAGATATCTGGGAGGAAGGCAGGGTCGGCGAGGACTCTGCTGTTAGAGATATTCTATACCTGAAAAAGCGTAAACCGAAGATAAGTTTTTTGCTCTTCTAATAGAGAGTTCTAACTGCAGATTCCTCACCTTAGAATAGATACCCAAGCAATACCTCCCAGGAGGTGAGCTGCAAACTAGCTCAAACCCAGAAATCCTTGAGGACCAAACTGGAAAAATGCTTGTACCAGACGGTCCAAGCAATAGTGCTTTGTGAATGTGCACAGTGACGACCACGTAGCAGCCAGGTAGATGTTCAGAATAGGTTCTCTGATTGCTAATCCAGTGGGAGCAGCCTTGAACCCGGCGGAATGAGCCTGCAACCCCTCACATAGCTTATTCTTAACTAGCACGTAGCAGATATTGATGCAAAGTACAATACATAGATAGGTAGTTCTGATGCACAGCACTGAACTTTTTCACTCCTCTGAAACTTTTAAACAGCTGATTGCCCCCCCAAGGAGGTCTTGGTACAATCAATATAAAAACACAGAGCTATTTTAAGCACCAACAAGATGAGCCTCTCCTCTTCACTAGAAGGATGAGATTGAGCAAAACATTTTTACAAAGTGATGTTTGGGTTGATGTGGAATGAAGTAACCACCTTCGGTAGGAAAGAGGCATGAGTCTGAAGAACCAGTAGAAGCTGGTGTATGGATGATCGGGAAGAGGTTGAAACTCACTGACCCAATGAACAAGTTATTTACCTTCGGTAACGAGGTATCTGGTAGAGACTCTATCTAGCTGCAGACTCCTCACCTTAGAATTCCCTGGCGTCAGCTTAGAATACGGAGTTTTTTCTGAGCAGTACCCTGCGCGCGCGCCGTCGGGCGGCGTCGTTCGGATCCGCGTGCGTCGACCAGCTCCGCGTGCGTAGTCAGCGTCGTTGGAGCTGTGTATGACATCACGGTTGTCTATATAGACGCCATCTCGGCGCACGTACGTCAGTTCTTTTCCACAACTTCCCACGCCAGAAGCGCAGAGTCATGGAAGAACCAACCAATATGCATTTAAGCTTGTTGACTGTTTGGAGTAAAAACACTTTCATGCCTATAAGAAAGGCAAAAGTTACCAAAATCAAAAATATACATATGTACACATAAAAACATATATACATATATATATAAACCATCAACTCTCGCTGCTCAATCTCCACGCATGAAGGCGCAGAGTTGACAGGTTCGGGTGGAGAACCTTCCCCTGCTGCTGCGACAGAAGATCCTCCCGAAGAGGCAGCCTGTTCGGAGGACCGATGCTCATTTTGAGAAGCTCTGGATACCAAACTCTCCGTGCCCAATCCAGAGCCACAAGGATTACTTGGGCCCGGTCGTTCTTGATTTTCTTGAGAACTCTGGGCAGAAGTGGTATAGGCGGAAAAGCATACAGGAGGCCTGAACTCCACTCGCGACGAAAAGCGTCGCCTAGCGATAGCCCCCTTGAAAACTCCAAGGCGCAAAACTGCTGACACTGCGCGTTCTCTGCGGAGGCGAACAGATCCAACCAAGGCTCTTCCCACTGCTGAAAGAGTCCTTGCGCACGGAGACACCATTTCTGATCCTCTAAGCATTTTCGGTTGAGTTTGTCTGCTCTGGCGTTCAGAGAACCTGCCAGGTGTTGAACCACCAGGATCATGCCCTGCTGTTTCAGCCATGTCCAGAGGCGTAAAGCCTCTTGACAAAGGGTCCATGACCCCACACCCCCCTGCTTGTTGCAGTACCACATTGCGGTAGTGTTGTCCGTGAACACCTGCACCACCTTCCCTCTCACAACAGGAAGAAATGCTTTTAATGCTAGCCGGATCGCTCGAAGCTCCAACAAGTTGATGTGGAGCCCAGATTCCACCGGAGACCAGTGGCCTCTGATCTCCACCTCCCCCAGATGGCCGCCCCATTCCAGAAGTGATGCATCTGTCACTACCGTTAGATCTGGTTGGGGAAGAGAGAGGGGTATGCCCTTGACCCACTCGCAGTTCACTAACAACCACTGCAGATCTTCTGCAGTCCTCTCCGAGATCTGAACCACGTCGGTAAGATTTCCCTGATGCTGTGCCCACTGGAACTTCAGGTCCCACTGCAGAGCCCTCATGCGCCATCTAGCATGCTTGACCAACAGGATGCAGGAAGCCATGAGTCCCAGCAGCCTCAGAGTCTGTCTCACAGAGATCCAGGATAGAGGCCGAAACATCGGAATCATAACCTGAATATCCTGAACCCGCTGATCGTGAGGATAAGCCCGATACTGCACTGTGTCCAGAACAGCTCCGATGAAAGAGAGCTTCTGAGAGGGAGTCAGGTGTGACTTCGGCACATTTATAGTGAACCCCAGTGAATGCAAGAGGTCCGCCGTCGTCTGTAGGTGTGTGACGAGAGCCTGGGGCATAGGAGCCTTCAACAGCCAATCGTCCAAGTAGGGGAAGACTGAAATCCCTGACCTGCGCAAATGAGCTGCCACCACCGCCATCACCTATGTGAACACCCGAGGGGCACTGGAGAGACCGAAAAGAAGCACGGTAAACTGAAAGTGCTCGTGGCCCACCTTGAACCGCAGGTAAAGCCTGTGACTTGGCAGGATAGGAATATGGAAATATGCATCCTGCAAATCCAACGCTACCATCCAGTCTCCTTGGTCTAGAGCAGACAAAACCTGAGCAAGAGTGAGCATCTTGAATTTCTCCTTCTTGAGGAAGAGATTGACGTCCCTTAAATCCAAGATAGGGCGAAGTCCTTTGTTCTTTTTGGGTATCAGAAAGTAGCGGGAATAACAACCACTGCCTACTTCTGATATCGGGACTCTTTCTATGGCTCCCTTGGCCAAGAGAGCTGTAACTTCCTCGTGGAGCAAAGCCAGATGGTCCTCCATCAGCCACTCCTTTGTCGGAGAGATAGAAGGAGGAAAAGACTGGAAGGGAAGGGAGTAGCCCTTCCGTATGATCTGCAGGACCCACTTGTCCGTGGTGATGGAAAGCCAGTGAGGGAGATGAAAACAAATCCTCCCTCCAACTGGACGGACGTGATCCCGCAGAACCACACTGGGAGGGCTTGGGCGCAGTGGAGGGGGGCTGTGTGGCGGCCGACCTCTGGCCAGACCCTCTGGGTCTGATGGTACCACGACCACGTCCTCTTCCAGGATGCTGTGAAGCCTGAGGACGGTGGCTAAACTGTGGCTGGTGTGGTACCACGCCCCTCCCGAAGCCTCGGAAGGGGCGAAATACAGACTGCTGTCGTGCCGGCACTGAAAGGCCCAAGGATCTGGCCGTGGCTCGAGAATCCTTGAACCTCTCAAGCGCGGAGTCTGCCTTTTCACCAAAAAGGCGAGAGCCATCAAAGGGCATGTCCATCAAGCTGGACTGGACATCCCCTGAAAAACCAGTAGAACATAGCCAGGCGTGGCGAGGTAAGGCCACTGACGATGAAATCGCTCTGCCCAGCGAGTCAGTCGTATCCAAGCCACACCGGATTGTAAACTTGGTTGCATCTTTCGCATCCTTTACAGCCTGGGTGAGAGTGCCCCGTACGCCCTCCGGGACCTGGGGCAGCACTTGCGCCACTGTATCCCATAAGGTATGGGAATAACGGCCCAATAGGCAAGAGGTGTTTACAGACCTCAATGCCAGGCTGGAGGAAGAAAACATCTTCTTCCCAAGCTGATCCAGCCTCTTGGATTCCCTATCCGTGGGAGCCGAAGGGAAGGCACCACGGGAAGTAGAGGCTTGGACAACCAAGCTCTCAGGAGTGGGGTGTTGTGTCAGGAAACTAGGGTCGCTGGGAGCGGGTCTATGGCGGCAGCCGACCGTCCTATTCACAGGAGCCCCTGTGCTGGGTTTGGACCACGTGCCCAGAATGACATCTGTAAGAGCCTCATTGAAGGGCAACAACGGCTCCGATGTTGACACCCCTGGCTGAAGCACTTCTGTCAGGATATTCGTCCTGACTGGCACCGTAGGCAAATCTAGGTCCAAGACCTCAGCTGCCCTACGCACCACCATAGTGAAAGAAGCCCCCTCCTCCGTAGCCACATTAGGAGGAGAGAGCATACCAGTATCTGGAGACGTGTCCAGTCCACTGGCCTCCCCTAGATCCTCATACCAGTCCTGCTGCAATCCTGATTCTAAAGGGTCCTCAGACCCCTCCCATTCCTCTCTGGCGTCTGGCTGTTCCAAATAATTCCCGACAATGATCTGGGCCGAATCGGCTCCGTCGGAGTCGACGTCGTCGCTCCGGCTCCGGATCATCCGGAATAAGGATGGGGCTGCCACCGGTGGCGGAATCGTCGACGTCAGACCCGGTGCCGAAGGAGGCCGACTGTGAGAGACCGGCGCCGGTCCAGATCCGTATCGGATCTAAGGTCCCCAACGGCACCGAGGCCGAAGCCGCCGGCGTCGAATCCGAAGGGGCCCCTGCGGGGCCCAAAGACCCACCTGAGGGTACAGCCCGCTCAAAAACGAGACGCATGGCCTCGTAGAATTCTTTTATTTGAGCAGGGGTCGATCCGGTCCCCGGAAAGGGGGGAAGACGCGGAGTCGACCCCGACGGCGGCTCCGCAGAACCGCGCCTATATAGACAACTGTGACGTCATAGACGGCTCCAAGGACGTTGACGACGCGCGTGGAGCTGGTCGACGCACGTGGATCCGAACAACGACGCCCGACGGTGCGCGCCCAGGGTACTGCTCAGAAAAAACTCCAGATTCGAAGCTGACGCCATGGAATTCTAAGGTAAGGAAGCTGCAGCTAGAAGTCTCTATCAGATATAATGAACACTAAGAAAAGAGTCAGGAACAAATTTAGGTCTGTTAGAAATGGGGTCTCTCGTTGGCAGTGATTTGCACCCTGCCCAAGTAGGGACCCTCCCTATGTCAGGGTAAGGGAACCACAAAGCTAAGATAACCCATGCTCACCCCCTTGGTAGCTTGGCACGAGCGATCAGGCTCATCTCATAGGCAATGTGTAAAGTATTTGTAAACACACACACAGTAACACAGTGAAAATACTACAAAAGGACTCCATACCAGTTTAGAAAAATAGCCAACAATATTTAACAGAATAAAACAAGACCAAAACCACAAAAGTTCAACACACACAATTAACGATATACACATTTTTTAAGGTTAAATCTCAATAAAGTGCTTAGAAATACAATAGCTCCAAAAGGGGCTATCACAAAGGAGTCATTACCAACAGTCCGGCACTACTTGAAATGGACTACAGGCCGGTCATGGAGTTGCACGGACTCCAGGCACAGTACCTTTGGTAAACAATGAAACAGATGTTGCACGGAGTCGGGGACGTGAGATGATGTGGTGTTGATGCGTTACTGCTACCGGGGAGGTGAGGCATTGGTTCCTTGCTGACAGGCAGGGAAGGTGAGGAATTGTTTCCTTATGGGTGCAGGAGAGGTGATGAGGCATCAGTCGACTTTGCAGTATTGTGATCACACCACGGGGCCACAGGTGTTGTCTGGTGTCGTGGATGTTGAGGACACGGCAGTCAGGACTTGCTCTGTGGTGGGACTTTGGAGGCGCTGCAGCAGCGTCATGCCAGCATTGTTGGTCATTGCACTCAGAGGGGGACCACTGCACCTGTTGCAGACAGCAGCATGGAGTCAGATAGTGGCGCTGGTTCCCAAGTCAATCTTGAATCAATGCACTATTCTTCTTCTTGGTTACACCAGAACTCACTTCCAAGGGCCCAGGGAGAGGATTTCGCATCACTTGGAGAGTCAGGGCTCTCAGAAAGACAGCCCAGGTGATCCAGATAAATTCTTGATATCCAGACACTTCTAACAGGTCGCAAAGTTCAGTTCAAGCCCTTAGAGAACCTTGGCAATGAGGATGTAGAAAGCAAAATCCAGTCCTTTCACTCCAAGGACAGGAGGAGCAAGCAGCAGGCCAGCACAGCAAAGCAACAAGCTGATTTGCAGTCCCTCCTACGACATCAAGTTCTTCTTTCTGGCAGAATGTCCTCAGTCCAGAAGTGTTGTGAAGCTGTGGTCTCAGAGGCCCACTACTTATTATCATTTCTGCCTTTAAAGTAGGAAAACTCCAAAGAAAAGTCATGGTAGTGCACAAGACCCTGCCTTTCCTGCCCTGGCCCCAGACACAGCCCAGGGGGTTGGAGACTGCTTTTGTGAGGACAGGCACAGCCCTATTCAGGTGCCAGTAAAGGCTCCTCCCACCACTCTAGCCCAGGAAGACCCATCATCAGTGTAGTAAAGTACCCTCTTTTAGGCACAGTAACCCTCACTGTTTGCCTGCTGTCAGTGTGTTTTGATTGTGTTCACTGGGATCCTGCTAACCAGGATCCCAGTGACTGTGCTCTCTCCCCCTAAATGTGGTTGTTCCTGACTTTGCACACCTCACAATGGGCATACTGGTGCCTCCATGTAAATCCCTAGTATACGGTACCTAGGTACCCAGGGCATTGGGACACCAGAGGTTCCCCATGGGCTGCAGCATTTATTATACTACCCATGGGAGCCCATGCAAAATGTGTCTGCAGGCCAGCCATTGCAGCAAGCATGAAAAGGTGCACGCACTCTTTCACTACAGGTGAACTGTAAGTAACCCCTATGGTAGACCGTCTTAGCCCGGAGGGCAGGGTGCAGGTACCTGTGTGTGAGGGCACCCCTGCATGAGCAGAGATGTCCCTATGAACTCCAGCTACATTTTCCTGGACTCCGTAAGTGCGGGGAAGCCATTTTACCCGTGTACTGGACACACACTACCTGTGTCCAGCTACATAATGCTAACTCCGAACCTGGGCATGTTTGGTATCAAACATGCCAGAATCATACACCAATATTGTTGCCAGTATTGGTTGCAGGATTCCATGCACTCTGGGGGCTCCTTAGAGGACCTCTAGCTTTGCTCCTACCAGTTAGCAGGGTTTTCACAAGCAGTCCGAGTTGCTGCCATCCTACAGACAGGTTTCTGCCCTCCTGCTGCTTGACCAGTTCAACTCCAGTAAGGCAGAAGAAAGGATTTCTGTTAGGAGAGGGCGGAAACACCCTCTTCCCTTTGGAAATAGGTGTTACAAGGCTTGGGAGGGGTAGCCTCTCTAAGCCACTGGTATGCTTTGAAGGGCACATTTGATGCCCTCATTGCTTAAACCGGTTTGCACCAGTCCAGGGATCCCTGTTCCCTGCTCTGCTGTGAAACTGGACAATGGAAAGGGGAGTAACCACTCCCCTGTCCATCACCACCCCAGGGGTGGTGCCCAGAGCTCCTCCAGGTGGCCACTTGATTCTGCCATCTTGAATACAAGACGGGCAGAGGCCTCTGGAAGCATATGAGTGGCCAGGACAGGCAGGTGACATCATAGCCCCCTCCTGATAGGCAGTCACCCTGCTAGGTGATCAATCCCCTTTTCTGGGCAATTTAGGGTCTCCCTCTTAGGTGGGTCCTCAGATTCGACGTGCAAGTTTTCAGAGGACTTTCTCTGCAACGTTTACTTCACCTTCTGGCCACAGGAACTGCAGCTGGACCCTCCAGGAACTGACAATCTGCATCTACAGCAACGAGACTGCTCTGCAACATTGTTTCTGAGGCTCCTTCCAGCAACTGCAACATTTCCCCAGCTGTGCGTCCTCTGAGGTCGACGAGTCTTCTGCGCAAGAAGGAAGAAGGAATCTCCCTTGGAGTGAAGGAGTCACCTCCCTTCATCCGCAGGCATCAACTGCAATGATGACCGGCTGCGTGGATCTCCTCTCTTCTAGAGCTGCGTGGATCCTGCATCAAGGGTGGTGGTCTGGAGTG
Organism: Pleurodeles waltl; assembly: GCF_031143425.1. NCBI lineage: Eukaryota > Metazoa > Chordata > Amphibia > Caudata > Salamandridae > Pleurodeles > Pleurodeles waltl. Next base: position 474,351,536 of record NC_090439.1, read on the forward strand.
GTTCCCTTGGTCCTCCCTTCCAGCTGTCCAACTTAGGAGATGGTAAGCCCTTGCATCTCCATGCAGGACAATACTCCAGTGCACCGCGTCTCCTGCAGCTACCAAGGCTTGTTGGCATCTCCTCCAAAGGATATTGAGGCTCTGTGTAGCTCCAGCCCTCTTCCCTGCGACGCACAACCCTCTGCATGCTTCTTCAGCAACGTGGAACTCCTTTCTAGGTGTTCTGCGTGGGCCTCACTGCACTCCTCTGCTTGCTGTCTGTGGGTCACCTGTGGGGGCTGCCCCCTCTTCCTGCGACACTCCCCACTGCTGAGAGTCACCCGGGCCTCACCTCCGTGGGATGAGTTCTCCTGGACCCTGCTGGTCCCCGACATCTCCACATTTCTTTTCCAACAACATTTGCCTTTACCAAGGCTTGTTGGTGGTTCTTCCACACCACTTATCAACTGCAATCCTTCTTCAGGAGTGGGACGTCAAGTGCATCAATTCAGGAACTCTTCAGCTGCTCTGCTGCTGCACGGCTGACTGTCTTCATTCACCGTTGACCTGGTCCTGCATCAGACAGGTGGGTAGTGGCTCCTGTCACAACTGGACATTCCAACGTGAACTGGACTTGGTTCCCTTTCTTTACAGCTCTTCCTCTTGCAGAATCCACCTCTGGTTTCTTGCAGTCTTGTCTGAGTCTTGTATTATCCTCTTCTGAAGTCCTTTTGGTGGGTTTGGGGAAAACCAGGTACTTACCTCTTTTCTCCTGGTCATTGGGGGGCACTCTGGTACTTACTTTTTGAGGTTCCTAGTTTCTTCAACTTTCCTCTACTGATTCCACTTCCTTGGGTGGGGGCCTGACTTTCTTAGAATATGGCTTGCCCCCCGCCCTGGCCTTCAGTACTTACTATTGTTTTCACTGTTTTCTATTGCCATCTATGCTAATTCCTGATTTCTAATGTGTACATAATAGTGTGTTTACTTACCTACAGTTGGTGTACTGCCTATTCCGCATTTTATTACTTGTGTTATTATAATAAAGTGCCTTTATTTTTGTAACTTTGTGGCTCTTTCATGTGTGTAAATGCTGTGTGACTACAGTGGTATTGCATCAGCTTTGCATGTCTCCTAGATAAGTGTTGGCTGCTCATCCACAGCGACCTCTAGAGAGCCCTGGTTTCCTAGACACTGCCTACACCTCGCTAATAGGGGATACCTAGACCTGGTGTAAGGTGATAATCCCATAGGTGCTCACCACACACCAGGCCAGCTTCCTACAATCAGGATATGCAGGGCACACCTCAGCTCCCTTTGTGCGACTGTCTAGAGTGAATGTACTAAAGTGACTGTTATCCTAACCCAGAAGTGTATTCCACAGCCAGGCAGAGGCACAGAATGATTAAGCAAGAAAATGTTCACTTTCTTAAAGTTGTATTTTCAGATTTACAATTTAAAAACCAACTTCACCAAAATATGTATTTTTAAATTGAGTTCAGAGACCCCAAACTTAATATTTCCATCTGTTCCCAAAGGGAAATTACACTTGAAAGATATTTCAAGGCAATCCTCATGTTACCCTATGGGAGCGATAGGCCTTGCAATTGTGACAATCGAATTTAGCAGCATTTCACCATCAGGACATGTAAAACACACCAGTACATGTCCTACCTGTTAGATATAATGTACCCTGCCCATGGGCTGCCTTGGCCCTACCTTAGAGGTGACTTACATGTAGTAAAAGGGAAGGTTGGTGCCTGGTAAGTGGGCGCACTTGCCAGGTTGAACTGGTAGTTATAACTGAATACACAGACACTGCAGTGGGAGGCCTAAGACATGTTTACATAGCTACTCATGTGGGTAGGAGAATCAGTGCTGTAGGCAGACTAGTATTATTTGATTTACAGGTCTGGACACACAATGTGTGCTGTACTAGGGACTTATTAGTAAATCAAATATGCCAATACTGGATAAACCAATTACCACTACAATTTAGACAGACAGCATTGGCTCCTTAGCACTGTTCAGCAGTGGTGAAGTGCCCAGAGTCCTAAAGCCAGCTAAAACGAAATTCAGCACAGGATCAAAACAGGTGGTCAGAAGAACACAAAGCCACAAATTTGTCCGAAGAGCAGACTATTTATTTTTTCCTGAGGGACGCCTGGCTGCCAACATGGCATAACAAATCTTGAGAGGAAGATGAAAGGCATTCAAACTGCTGCTGCTCAATCTCCACACATGAAGGTGGAGTATGCAAAGACTGGCGTGTAGACCCCTTTCCTGCAGCTGCAACAGGAGGTCCTCCCAAAGTGGCAGACTAATGGGAGGACAGATACACATGCTCAGAAGTTTGGGATACCAATCTCTCCTTTCCCAGTCCAGAGCCACTACGATGACTTGGGCCTGGTCAGTCATGATCTCCATAAGAACCCAGTGAAGGAATGGCATTGGCAGAAGGGTGCACAGGAATTCCCAGATCCACGTTAAGCAGAATGCATCTCCAAGCAAGAGACACTTTGGAAGCCCAAACAAGTAGATGTGTTGACACTGAGTTCTCAGTGGTGGCAAACAGACTAAGTCAAGGTTCTCCCCATTCTGGGACGAGACTATGTGCAACCTCTGGACGTAGACGCCATTTGTGATCAGAAAGGCATTGATGGCTGAGTTTGTCTGCCCTCGCATTCAGAGATCCACCAGGTGCTGCACATCCAAGAGAATGTCCTGGCGCTCCAGCCAAGTCCAGAGGCTCATGTCCTGCTGGCACAGGGCCCACAATCCCACTCCGCTCTACTTGTTACGATACGACATGGTGGTGGTGATGTCCGTGGACAGTTGACTCAGCTGTACCTTGATGGATGAGAGTAAGGCCTTCAATGCTAAGTGGGTGGCAGGCAGATACAGGAGACTGATATGAACCTGGGATTTTGTCAGAGACCTAAGTCCTCTGATCTCTGTCTCTCTAACTGACCGGCCCAACCCAAAAGTGATGCATCTGTCACCACTGTCCGCTGGGGTTGGACAGGGAGAGGGGTCTGCTGCTGATTCAATCACAGTTCGTTAACCACCACTACAGACCTCTTGCAATCTCCCCTGAAATCTGGATCAGGTCAGAAAGATTCCCCTGGTGGTGTATTCATTTGGACTTCAGATCCCACTACAGAATCCCACATACGCTATTGAGTGCGCTTTACCTACAGGATGCAGGGGGCCATCAGACCCAGCAGCCTCAAAGTGAATCTCACCGCAATCCAGGATTGTGGTTAATCATCGGGATCATAGCCCTAACGTCCCCGGATTCTCAGCTCCGGACATGGAGCTGATCAGTGTCACATACTGGCACACAGGGTACTGCTCAAGATTTTCCTAATCCAGTCTGATGATAGGAAACTATTCCAAGGCGAGGAATCTGCACTTAGAAGTCTCTATCAGAGCTCACCTATCTCTAACTTCTATTATTAAAACTGAGCTACAAAGACAACTAAGTGTGCCATTTTGCAACATCGTCTGAGATTTGAGGAAGGACTTTGATGTCTCTGATAAACTATCGTACTTTCTCTCTGTAGGTGTGACCAAGCAGATTCAGCAGTGTGAAGCCATTAAACCACCAAGCAAACTTTGAGCCCTATAGCAGTCTAGATAAGGCAAATTCAATTCACTTAAGATCCACGACATCTACGGTATGAACTGAGTATTAATCAGTATTATGTGCAACAGCAAAATAGCAATACAAAGAGCCACTTACAAAAGTGGCTATTTCGAACGCATGCAGATCAAAAAATAAATGACATTTTGTTTCTAGTTTTACTTGAAATACATGGTATAACAGAACAATCTTTCTAAATTGCACTCTCAGCATTGTCGTCACAGACATCGTTAAATATAAGAGGAGATACAATTTTAAAGAACATTAAATTATTAAATCAGCATGTACCATGAAATGGAAATCTGGTATAAAATGCAAAGCGTGCATGGTCCTTGCTTCGCTGCAGGAGGCTCAGTTCCAAAATTAGCACAATGGTTTTACTTAATTACATGGCATGGTAATATGATACTCGCTGCACCTGTTCACAGCACATGCACGTGTTAACAATAAGACACGATTTTTCCTACTTGCGATCAAACTATATTGAAAAGCAATCTTTCGTAACTAATATTTTAGGTTGATAGAATAAGTGCTTTTTACAAAACAGATTTATGAAATTCGTCTTACCTTGCCTTGGCAATTGTTTACATGACCTTTAGCTGTTATGCCTTTAATGAGACAATTTGTTCCTTTAATTATTTCTTCATACTGTATCGTCAAACCACTAAAAATATAAAAGTGTAAATAACAAATGAATAAAATCGAGCAAATAATAATGAATTAGCAGTAGCCTGGTCTGTCGACTCAAACTAACCGTATGTTTCACTGCTGGTGCACTAGGCGGAGCAGTGAATAACAACAAAGGAACCTTCCAGGTCTCCTATGAGAAGGAGTGGTGGGCGGTGCCAATTTGCAAGTGTTTTCAAGGAAGATCGTGCAAGCAACTCATTAAACTCTGAAATGTCGCAGTATTTCAATACTGTATAGGGTAGCGATTTGCAAAGCACATCTACGCGGAAAGAACTCATAGGTGTAATCGTTTACGTAACGAAACTCCGTTAATATTCAATTTAAAGTTAGTTGCTCCATTACACCGAATACAAAAAACTTACGTCGTAGCTCACGTATATTTTTCAATATATGCAACATACAAAGCAATTTGGAAACCTGAAAGCTATAACAATGTAACATCTAAAATCGCTGTTGTCACCGAATTTCCAATACACAAATATTCTCTTCGCTGTCCTTTTAGATAATACTTATATTGAGCTCATACTTGTTAAAGTGGAGTTGTGCGGTCAGGTAAATCCAAATTCTGTCACTGAGTAGCCAGGGTGCTGGGTTTAATTCTACCTATCACTACCGTGACTCAAACAATTCTTGACGATCACAACCGCAACATAATGAACCACCAACCATCTATTCCATTCATATATTTTCATTCTAACTTCAACTCACTACCACTCGAATGTAATACCTTGATAATCACTCTCATAGAAAAGTTGCTTACTTGCTCCTACCTTACTGATCATGACAACTTCTATATCCTCCCGACAAAATCTTTAACAAAGCATTTCAGTTATCCTTCATCTCCAGATTTCTTTTCTACAACTTCACTCGTATCTGAACTGTTCTCACTTCATATAAGTAGTTAAGAGCACACTGCATTCGAAGAGACAGAAACAAACCCTGAAGACCTGGATATCTTTAAGCAAGGCACCATGCTCGCCTGCACTAGTCTGTGACTAGCCTGCATACTTAATATTCTATTTTGCCTTCCCCAACCGATACCAGAAGTAATCACTGCAACTTCTCTGACTTTACCTTCTATATCTTTCTCAAAGAAAACTCAGTAACCCCCCCTATTTGCCCTCCTCAATTCACACATCATGGCCCCTTCCAACTTTGCCCATCTGTACTATCCTTCCTCTGATGAATTGAGGTGTATTATATGGTATGGTATGGTTGTGCAACACTTACTAACCCCTTTAAGACCAGTAGGTTTTGTCTGTGAAATCCTTAGGTCAACCCTGGGTAGCTGTGACTCTGACCAGTCATGCTTACATGAAAAAACAAGTGTTGAGCAATTAAACAGCACCAAAACATTTGAACAAATAATACACAAGACACTCAAGCATTCTGGCACAAATGTATAAAAAAGATTGTATTTTTATGTATTTTTCAGCACCAAAACAAAAAAGATCCACCAGAGAATTCTGTAGATGCAGAATTTACAGGTACAATGAATATACACCTTTTTACTTAACCACGAACAAGCACTGGCAAATTCAACTAATTTGACACTTCAACAAGGGCAGCTTAGGTAAGTATCAGTGCTGTTCTTTCAAGTTACTTTATGCGCCCAACTCCAGCAGAGAGTCTGTGAAGGGAACCAGCAAGTTCCTCAGAAACTGCTACTTTCTTGGGAGAAGCAGTCTTCAGTCAGTTTCAGTCACTTTTATCCTCAAGCTATAGGTTTCTATGAAAGTGGTCCTGATGCAAGGGATACGGGATGCTGAAGATGCTCAAGGAAGCAGTGTATGCAATGCAGTTGTAAGAGGTCTTTCTGCGGCTACTCCTCAGTCCACAAACTTAGTGAAGCGGTCCTGGTCACAGGGATCGAAGAATCTCAAAGACCTCTCGGTCTTGGCCGAACATCAGTCATCACTAGGCACCAGTCACCCGGTATCACACTTACAGCAGAATCCTTCCTTGGACAGTAACTTGCTTTTTGGACAACCAAGCTGCACTTTGACAGCTTCCCCACATCTAGAAGACTTGGGTGCAACTTTCAGCACTAGGTGTCTAGTGCTGCACAGCACCCAGTGGCAGCGACGTTAAGATCTGGGCTACCAACCTGCCCCAAACTTATTCAGCTGTTGTGGGCCTGTCGTGCGAACAGGAGGCCAGTCAACTGACCCTTGGAGTCTCATGCTTCAGCTGGGCTCTGGAGATAACTCCTGCTTGAGCATGAAACAACAGGTGTAGTCCCCTCTCCTTTGCTAGACACCAGGTTCAGCAGGTGCATTCCATGTTGGTGCAACCTCTTTGCCCGGTCCTTGGTGCAGCAGTGTAGTCATTTTTCGGTCCTCCTTTCCAGTCCATCTAAGTTCTGGGTGCCAGCAGATACGATTTAATGCTAAGAAAATGCCCTAAGGGTAGGTTGCGGTTGGTAGCCAATGGGATAACAGGCTCCCTTCTTTCTGATGACCACTTCCTGTGGAATGTGGCATTTGGGAATCCCAGGATGCGCTATTCTGCCCACTTCCAACATGACAGAACCCTTCTCTTGTCGTACAGAGTCCTCTAGCCCAACCCAGAGGTGTGGCTACCATGGGTGTTACACGCCGCTTGAAAATCGGTTTGACAACGGTTTCCCCTCTCTTTGCTGAAGTGCCGGTAAGTCTACCTAAACAATAAAGCAGTCAACTTTCCCAAGTAAGTGTTCATCATTTGTCCTTCAAAGCTGACTTCTCCTTCGAACCTTGAAGTTTGGGATAACACCTGTGTGGGTTCCTGCCAGAGAAAGGTAACATCTCTCCAGTGCAGGCTTCCACTGTTTCCTTTGCTGGGAGCTGCTTGCAAATCTGTCCAGGAGAGCAGAAAACGGTCTCGGGGAGAGACCCCCATGTGCAACCGCAGATGGGCACAGGGAATTCAGGGCAAGAAAGTGGCAACTTTGCTAAAGTTACATTATTTGTGACTTGACATGAAGTCAGGCTTAATGTAGCAAGTTGTTGAGTAGCTTACAGTAGAAATTAGTAGAACTGCAACTCTGCACTCACCAATAGGGCTACTAGTCTTTTCCACAGTAGAATGACAACTGCAAGTTTTTACTGTTGGAACATGTAAAACACAAGTTCCACTTCTTAATATACAGCACCCTGCCATAGAGCTTGTTAGGCCTACTTTAGGAGTGATTCACATATATAAGAAAGGGAGGACTTGACTTTGCCTTTACTTTAAATGGCACAGTTAAGTTAATAGTTTAAAACTGCCCTTCCAGTCTGAAGCAGCAATCTAGGAGCCATGCTTTACTTGTCTCACACCCAGGGTAGCACATCCATTGCTGCTGTTCCTGGGGTGACCATCTAACTTATAGGCCCTGGGTTCTAAATGCAAGGGACTTCAAAGTAAGTTGAAATACCAATTGGGTATTGACTGTAGGAAAGTGCCCTTGTTGACACCCCCCCCACTTTTTGCCTAATATTGATGCCAACTTTGATTGAGAGTGTGCTGGGATCCTGCTAACCAGGCCCACGACCAGTGTCCATTCCCAAAAATCTTTACCCTTGCTTCCAAAATTGGCACACCTATGGCACATAGTTAAGTCCCTTGTAAAAGGTACCCATGGCACAAAGGGCCGTGGATGGGGAAGATCCCCAAGGGCAGCAGCATGTATTATGCCACCCTGGGGGAACAATCCCCAAGCACACTGTCCTTGCAGCTTGTGTGTATTGGTGGGGAGAAAAAGCCAAAGTCGACATGGCACCTCTCTCAGGGTGCCATGCCCACAAACCACTGCCTGTGGCATAGGTAAGTCACCACTCTAGCAGACTTTACAACCCTATAGGACAGGGTGCACTATACCACAGGTTAAGGCATACCTGCATTAGCAATATGCCCTTACAGTGTCTAAGTCCATTATTAGACATTGTAAGTGTAGGGTAGACATATTGAGTATATGGTCTAGGAGTTTGTCATTACGAACTCCACAGCTCCATAATGACTTCACTGAATAATGGGAAGTTTGGTATCAAACTTCTCTGCACAATAAACCCTCACTGATACCAACATGGGATTTATTGAAAGATGCACACAGAGGGCATCTTAGAGATGCCCCCTGTATGCTAGCCAAACTGCTAGTGTAGGACTGAACAGTCTGTGCCAGCCTGTCACTTCCATACGAGTTTCTGACCACATAGGGTGAGAGCCTTTGTGCTCCCTGTGGCCAGAAACAAACCCTGCACTGGGTGGAGGTGCTTCACACCTCCCCCATGCAGGAACTGAAACACCTGGTGGTGAGCCTCAAAGGTTAAAGCCTCTTGTTACAGGGCCCCAGGGCACCCCAGCTAGTGGAGTTGCCAGTCCTCCGGACAAAGCCCCACTTTTGGTGGCAAATCCGGTGGGAAAATTAGGTAAAGCAGGAAGGAGTGACCACCCCAGCTAGGACCACCCCTAAGGTGTCCAGAGCTGAGGTGATCCCCTCGCTGCAGAATCCTCCATCTTGGTTTGGAGGACAGGGACCAAGAGGATTAGGTTTGTGCCCCCCTCCCCAAAGGGAGTGAAAACAAGAAGGGTGTAGCCACTCTCATGGACAGTAGCCATTGGCTACTGCCCTTTGACTCCTGTGCCAGCCCTAAATCCAGGATTTAAGTGCTCCCCTGAGCCCAAGTCGTCAGATTCCTGGCGACCGCACAAGAAAGAAGGACTGCTAAGCTGAAACCCCAGCAGAGGAGAAGGAAGATGCAAACTGACTTGGCCCCAGCCCTACCGGCCAGTCTCCTACTTCAGAGAACCTACAACAAGAAAGCAACACATCCTGCAGGACCAGCAACCTCTTCCAAGCTCCAGAGGACTGCCCTGCATCACAGTGGACCAAGAAGTCCCGTGGACAACGGCCGTGTCCAAGAAGAAACTACATCTAAGGACTCCAGAGCCTCCCCAGATCCACAAGTCCTGACCACTCTGCACCAGACGCCCATGGCCTGTGTCCAGGTGGCCCAACCGGCTAGAGGAGATTCCCCAGGCGATACCGAGCAAGTGCCCACCCTGGGTTGACCTCTCCTGCCCCTCACAACGACACCTGCAGTGTGAATCTAGAGGACCCCCTGACCGCAAAAGCTCTGGACAAGGAATAGTATACTGCGCCCGCAGCCCCCAGCCTTGGAGAACCCAACAACCGGTGCAGCAATGTTTAGCAGCCCCCCCCCATCCCCCCTACTTGTCCAGCTTGTGGTTTTCTCGAACCAACCCCCTGGACCCAGCCTGCAGCACCTAAGTGACCCCCGGGCTCCCCTCATAGGAAAGCACTGTGAGCACAATGTGCTGTTTGCACCCTGCACCACCACCGTCAGTCAGCACAGGGTGATGGCGACGGGCAGCTGTCCTATTCACAGGAGCCCCTGTGCTGGGTCTGGACCAGGTACTCAGTAGGATGTCATTAGGGCTTCATTAAAGGGAAGGAGGGGTTCTGAATTGGAAGCCCCAGGCTGAAGCACCTTGGTCAGGCGGCTAGCCTTGACCTCCACAGAAGGAAGCTCGAGACCCAAAACCTCAGCAGCTCTCAGTCCCAGGAGAGCCCATGGAAAACAGAATCGGCATCGAGAAATGCCTTTCCAGCTCCGGGTCGTTGGGATTAAGTATAGGATCGACATAGATTGTGGGCCCAACCGATGTCAAGAGCGTCGACATCTGTCTCAATGCCGGGGAAGGTCGTGTTGGCAAGACTGGCGTGGGAACGGATCCAATAATGGATCCAGAAGTAACGCTGGGGTCGAAGCCGCTGATGAGGAACCCGAGGTGGCCCTTTCCGATTCTCCTGGGCCTGAAGGCACTGAGGGTGGGTGGGTCTGCCCAAAGATGAGGTGCATGGCCTCATAAAACTCTTTAAGCTGGGCATGGGTGGTACGGCTCCAGGAAGGTCGGGGAGGTGCAGAGCTGACCCAGATGCATGCCCCAGATGCAGGCTCTGCGTCACGTCAGCCAAGCGACGGGGTGAAGTTGAAGAACGTGTGGCCTTCTTCAACTTCTTTTTCTTGTGACTCAATCATGCCGATGACTTGGACAAAGAGGAGTGGTGATGACTCTGCGACCGGTCTACTGACCCTCCTCTCAAATGAGACCAGGAGCGACGAGGAGTCGAGTGCCAAGCTTCTATGAGCTTCAGGGACTGTTCCCTCAAAGCCTTCGCATTCATGGCCCAACACTCGGAGCACGACTTCAGGTTGTGGTCGCGCTGCAGACACCAAACACAGACGAGATGCGGATCCATCACCGACATCATTCGGTGATAGGAGTCGAAAGGTTTAAAATCGCTCTAACGGGACATCCCTTGATGCATCCAAAACTTGTCAAAAAGTATTCAACAAAAGTATTGCAGTTAGTCAAAAAATAACGAGGGATAGCTCTTCTCCGGATCTGCGTGTAAGCTGAAGTGGAAAGAAAAGAACTGATGCCAGCGCGCTGGGGTGGCGCCTATATACGACTGCGTTGTCATCACAGCTACCATGATAGCAATGACCCCCGCGGAGTCGATCGACACCACCTGGCGGCCTGGAGGGCTACTGCTCAATGAAAAATCTCTGGATCCTGTCAGAAGCCTGGGGGAAATTCCAAGGTAAGGAATCTGCAACTAAAAGTTATGTGTAATCTCTGAAATGATGCTTCAAAACATAATCATGCAGTACATTCCAAACCACCCAACTCAAATCCGCCCTACTACCATCCAACCCAATACAAACCACTTTACCGTACACTAATCTGCCCCACCCCAATCCAGTTCACTCCAACCCAACCCACTTCAATACTCCCAACCCACCTCAAACAAATCTTCCCCAATGCAGTTCGCCCCCACTATCAAAAACAATCGGCACCACTCCAAAACAATCTGCCCTAGTCCAATCAAACCAATCTGCCCCACTCTAGTCCTAAGCAATACGCCCCACTCCAACATGCTCCAATCCAAAACAATCTGCCTCACTCCAATCCGCCCCACTGCAATCGAAAACAATCTGGCCCACTGCAATCCAAAACATCCGGCCCCACTCTAATCTGCCCCACTGCAATCCAAAACATCCGGCCCCACTCTAATCTGCCCCACTGCAATCCAAAACATCCGGCCCCACTCTAATCTGCCCCACTGCAATCCAAAACAATCTGCCCCACTGCAATCCAAAACAATCTGCCCCACTGCAATCCAAAACAATCTGCCCCACTGCAATCCAAAACAATCTGCCCCACTTCAATCCAAAACAATCTGCCCCACTTCAATCCAAAACAATCTGCCCCACTTCAATCCAAAACAATCTGCCCCACTTCAATCCAAAACAATCTGCCCCACTTCAATCCAAAACAATCTGCCCCACTTCAATCCAAAACAATCTGCCCCACTTCAATCCAAAACAATCTGCCCCACTTCAATCCAAAACAATCTGCCCCACTTCAATCCAAAACAATCTGCCCCACTTCAATCCAAAACAATCTGCCCCACTTCAATCCAAAACAATCTGCCCCACTTCAATCCAAAACAATCTGCCCCACTTCAATCCAAAACAATCTGCCCCACTTCAATCCAAAACAATCTGCCCCACTTCAATCCAAAACAATCTGCCCCACTTCAATCCAAAACAATCTGCCCCACTTCAATCCAAAACAATCTGCCCCACTTCAATCCAAAACAATCTGCCCCACTTCAATCCAAAACAATCTGCCCCACTTCAATCCAAAACAATCTGCCCCACTTCAATCCAAAACAATCCGCCCCACTTCAATCCAAAACAATCCGCCCCACTTCAATCCAAAACAATCCGCCCCACTTCAATCCAAAACAATCCGCCCCACTTCAATCCAAAACAATCCGCCCCACTTCAATCCAAAACAATCCGCCCCACTTCAATCCAAAACAATCCGCCCCACTTCAATCCAAAACAATCCGCCCCACTTCAATCCAAAACAATCCGCCCCACTTCAATCCAAAACAATCCGCCCCACTTCAATCCAAAACAATCCGCCCCACTTCAATCCAAAACAATCCGCCCCACTTCAATCCAAAACAATCCGCCCCACTTCAATCCAAAACAATCCGCCCCACTTCAATCCAAAACAATCCGCCCCACTTCAATCCAAAACAATCCGCCCCACTTCAATCCAAAACAATCCGCCCCACTTCAATCCAAAACAATCCGCCCCACTTCAATCCAAAACAATCCGCCCCACTTCAATCCAAAACAATCCGCCCCACTCCAATCCAAAACAATCCGCCCCACTCCAATCCAAAACAATCTGCAAACTCCAATCCAAAACAATCTGCCCAATCCAAAACATTCTGCCCAATCCAAAACAATATGCCCCACTCCCATGCACCACACTCCAGTCTGCCCCACCCCAATCAAAAACAGTCTGCCCCACACCCATCTGCCCCACTTCAAAAAATTCAAAACAATATGCCCCACTCCAATCCAATCCACCTCACCCCAATCCAGTCCACCACACTCCCTTCCTAATTCCCCCCCCACCCTACTCCCATCCAATCAAACCCACTCCAATCCCCCCTAATGCAATCTGCCCCACTCCAATCCAAAAACATCTGTCCCACTCCAATCAGGCCGACTACAATCTGCCTTAGTCCAATCAAAAACAATCTGCCCCACTATAGGAGGCTGGCCTGGCTTATAGTGGGTACCTGATGGTAGTTACACCTTGTGCCAGGTTCAGTTATCCCTTATTAGTAGATTAGTAGTGCTCTAGCAGCTTAGGCTGATAGAGGTAGCTATAGCGGAGCAGCTTAGGCTGAACTAGGAGACATGCAAAGCTCCTACCATACCACTTATATCATATAGCACTATATCATAAGAATCACAATACTCAGAGTTACTAAAAATAAAGGTACTTTATTTTAGTGACAATATGCCAAAAAGTATCTCAGAGGATATACTCCCTTAGGAGGTAAGTAAAATACACACACAAACCAAAATCAGGTAAGTAAACAGTTAGAAGAGTAGTGCAAACACTGTAGAATACAATGGGATGCAATAGGCAACACAAACCATATACTAAAAGTGGAATGCGAACCACTTAGGGACCCCAGGCCTAGTGTAGTGTGTAGAGGGTCGCTGGGGGTGTCAGAAAACACTAAGGGTGTCCAAGATACCCCACCCCAAGACCCTGAAAAGTAGGAGTAAAGTGACCCTAATTCCCCAGAAACACACTAAAGTCGTGATAGGAGATTCTGCAAAGACCACAACTGACTGCAAAGCACTGAAGACGGATTCCTGGACCTGCAAAGGAAGGGGACCAAGTCCAAGAGTCACGTAAGTGTCCGGGGAGGGCTGGAGCCCGCAAAACCCCAGATGAAGGTGCAAAAGTGGCTGCTTCCGGGTGGAAGAAGCTGAATATTCTGCAACAATGGAAGATGCCAGGAACTTCTCATTTGCATAAAAGATGCCGCACAGCGTGCTGGAGTAAGCAGAGTTGTTTCCACGCAGAAAGACCGGCAAACAAGCCTTGCTAGCTGCAAAGGCCGCAGTTGGAGAAAATGGGTGCTGCCCGGACCCAGGAAGGACCAGAAGGAAACCCCTTGGAGGAGGAGACAGAGGGGGTGCTCAGCAACACAGAGAGCCCATGCAGAAGCAGGCAGCACCCGCAGAAGCACCTAAACAGGGGTTCAAGAAAACTGAGAATGGCGGTCGCCTCAACACTACAAAGAAGGGTCCCACAAAGCCAGTGGTCAACTCAGCGAGTTGAGCAATGCAGGACTGGGTGCTGGGGACCTGGGCTATGCTGTGCACGAAGAATTCCTTACAAAAGTGCACAGAAGCCCTAGGAGCTGCAGTTCACGCAGTACACAGGATTACTGTCTGGCATGTGGAGGCAAAGACGTACCCCCCACCAAATTTGGATAGATGGACCACTGGACTGTCGGGGTCACTTGGATCCAGCTCCTGTGTTCCAGGGACCATACTTGTCAAGATGAGAGGGGACCCAGAGGACCGGTGATGCAGAAGTTGGTGACTGTGTTAGCAGGGGGAAGATTCTGTCGATCCACAGGAGATTTCTTCTTGGCTTCCAGTGCAGGGTGAAGGCAGACAGCCCTCAGAGCATGCACCACCAGGAAACAGTCAAGAAAGCCGTTAGGATTAGGTGCTACAATGTTGCTGGTAGTCTTCTTGCTACTTTGTTGAGGTTTTGCAGGCATCCTGGAGCAGTCAGCAGTCGATCCTTGGCACAGGAACTCTGGTGAGCTCTTGCATTCATTATCTGACGAGAAACCCACAGGAGAGACCCTAAATAGCCCTCAGAGGAGGATTGGCCAGCTAGCCAGGCAAGCACCTATAAGGAGGGTTCTCTGACATCACCTGCTGGCACTGGCCACTCAGAGGCCTCCATTGTGCCCTCACACCTCTGCATTCAAGATGTCAGAGGTCTGGGACACACTGGAGGAGCTCTGGGCACCACCCCTGGGGTGGTGATGGACAGGGGAGTGGTCACTCCCCTTTCCTTTGTCCAGTTTCGCGCCAGAGCAGTGGCAGGGGGAACCCTGAACCGGTGTTAACTGGTTTATGCAAGGAGGGCACCATCTGTGCCCTTCAAAGCATTCCCAGAGGCCAGGAAAGGCTACTCCTCTCAGGCCCTTAACACCTATTTCCAGGGATGTGGAATTCCTATCGCCCTACGCCCGGGACATCTTGTTTGGGGTCAAGGGCAACAAGTTTTTATGTTTACTTTGTCCTTGGGACAAGTAGGCCCAACCCCCTGCAGCACAAACCCTTTGGCTGCCTGTTTACAGAGAGTTGAACTCTCTGCAGTTGAGGTAATGTGTTTCCAAAGGATAATGCTGTTCGAACTTGTATTTATGGTTCATTATTTGAAAGCCTTCATTATTAGGGTGCGTGCTGTAAATAAATGTTTTAAGGTCACACTTCACTACTGACGTTGGTTCCAGTACAAAAAAAAAAAACGTGTACACACATGTTTGAAAAGTTTAGGCTAAGAGGCTAAGTATAATGCTCCCAGAATGCTCTCTGATTATATGCAAATGAAGTGTCATTTAGTAAAATGTGTTGATGCATGCTAGTATTTCCCAAAAATATTTCTAATGGAAAATCAGTGTAACCATTTTCAACACAATTATGGGAAGCATGAAAATAAACAAACACTGACAAAGCCAACTGATCTGACATATTTTTATAAGTCTTTTAGTTTCATCAATGCGTGTCTTGTTTTGACATGGCTTTTGTAACACTTTATTGTTGTGGGAGCTACCAGGCCCTCAACATTGTAACAAACATTGGCAAAACCCCCCCAAAAAGTTTTTGAACTCTTAAAGCACACGTTGCCACCAGCGGCATAACAAAGGCCCCGCAGCCGCCCTCCAGGGGGCCCCGTCAGCACAGCACCTGCCCTGAGTGAGTCTGGAGAGGGGGCTCCTCCATGTTCTTTGCAAAGGGGCACCCTCCAGTTTCGTTATGTCACTGATTGCCACTGTAGTTCCTGACACTGAACAAAACTACTTTGTGTGGCAATATGCTCCTTGTGGAAGAGCAGAATGCGATCACTCACAGTAAAGCCAGCCGAAAGAGAGAGAAATAGAAGTTTAATAAAAACAAAATGTCTTTGTTAACACCAGACCTAATTAGGGACCAAGACCCACATGTAGGTAGCTTTTTGCATGTCACAAACAGCGACTTTCGCTGTTTGCGACGTGCAAAAAGCACATTGCGATGCACAAACCCAGTTTTGCGATTCAGTAACCTGGTTACCGAATCACAAAACGGGTTTGCGACTCGCAATTAGTAAGGGGTGTTCCCTTCCTAATTGCAACTCGCAGTGCAATGTAGGATTGTTTTGTGACCACGAACGAGGGCGCAAACCAATCGCAGTTTGCACCCATTTCAAATGGGTGCTAACACTTTCGCAAAAGGGAAGGGATCCCCATGGGACCCCTTTCCCATTGTGAATGTCACTGTAAACATTTTTTCAGAGCAAGCAGTGGTCCTGTGGACCACTGCCTGCTCTGAAAGAATGAAACGAAAACGTTTCATTTTTCGTTTTTGTTATGCATCTCTTTTTCCTTTAAGAAAACGGGCTGCATTACAAAAAAAACTGCTTTATTGAAAAGCAGTCACAGACATGGTGGTCTGCTGTCTCCAGCAGGCCACCATTCGTGAGGGGGTCGCAAATTGCGACCCACTTCATGATTATTCATGATGTGGGCATTTGCGAAGCCCTTGCGAATCACAGATGGTGTCAAGGACACCATCCTACATTCGGATTTGCGACTCGCAATTTGCAGGTCACAAATCTGAACCTACCTACTTGTGGCCCCAAATTCTTAAAGAAAGTCACAAAAGTGCACCCATGGTATATGTCGTACCCCTATAAAATATTTGTGAACTGTATTTTAGCGTGGGTAAATACGATGTGTAGATTTGCTCATGTGAAAATCTATTGAGCATTTGCAAGTTCATTTTCCCTCCAGCCACTTTCTTCCCAACCCTGGAAGAAGTTCTAATTCTGCCATTGTCAGGAGTAAATGTCCAACCTTTCTTATTATGGGAAAATATTAGAGAGAAGCTGGTAAAAATCTTTAAAAACATGCAGGTTAGTAGGTTTGCAGACTCAAAGGCATTCCAGCCCTGGAACTATTGCTTACTGCTTCCTCCAGCCCCAGTATGCAGATCTGCAGAAAGGTGGCAAAATAAGGAAATTTCTACAGTAGGGATTGAAACTCCAAGTATTCAAGCCCTACTATGGTAGTAGCCCTGGCATAATCAGAGAGGCTATTAATTGCTGCCATAATTTGTCGCCACACTACATGGCACCAAAGGGACAAGTAGATCTTTTTACAGGACAAGTAGATTTGAGAAGCAACCTGTCCCCTGGACAGGTAGATATTTTAATAAATTCCACACCCCTGTATTTCCAAAGGGAGAGGGTGTAACACCCTCTCTCAGAGGAAATTCTTTGTTCTGCCTCCCTGGAACTGTGCTGCACAGACCTCAGGAGGGCAGAAACCTGTCTGTGGGTTGGCAGCAGCAGTAGCTGCAGTGAAAACCCCAGAGAGCTGGTTTGGCAGTACTCGGGGTCCATGCTGGAGCCCCAGGGATGCATGGGATTGGCACCCCAATACCAGATTTGGCATGGGGGCACAATTCCATGATCTTAGACATGTTACATGGCCATAATCGGAGTTACCATTGTGAAGCTACATATAGGTATTGACCTATACGTAGTTCACACGTGTAATGGTGTCCCCGTACTGACAAAGTCCGGGGAAATTGCCCTGAACTATGTGGGGGCACCTTGGCTAGTGCCAGGGTGCCCTCACACTTAGTAACTTTGCACCTAACCTTCACTAAGTGAGGGTTAGACATATAGGTGACTTATAAGTTACTTAAGAGCAGTGTAAAATGGCTGTGAAATAACGTGCATTATTTCACTCAGGCTGCAGTGGCAGTCCTGTGTAAGAATGGTCTGAGCTCCCTATGGGTGGCAAAAGAAATGCTGCAGCCCATAGGATCTCCTGGAACCCCAATACCCTGGGTACCTAGGTACCATATACTAGAGAATTATAAGGGTGTTTCAATGTGCCAATCAGAATTGGTAAAAATGGTCACTAGCCTGCAGTGACAATTTTAAAGACAGAGAGAGCATAAGCACTGAGGCTCTGGTTAGCAGAGCCTTAGTGACACAGTTAGGCACCACAAAGGGAACACATTCAGGCCACAAACTCTGAGCACTGGAGTCCTGGCTAGCAGGATCCCAGTGAGACAGGCAAAAACAAACTGACACACATGTAAAAATGGGGGTAACATGCCAGGCAAGATGGTACTTTCCTACACCCACTCCAATGCAAAACAAACTGCCCCACTCCAATGCAAAACAAACTGCCCCACTCCAATGCAAAACAAACTGCCCCACTCCAATCTAAAACAATCTGCCCCACTCCAATCTAAAACAATCTGCCCCACTCCAATCCAATCCACCTCACCCCAATCTAACCCACTCCATTCCAGTTCAGCTCATTCCAGTCCACCCCACTACAGTCGGAGTGCGATAAAATGGACTGGGCTGGATTTGGGTGGATTGAATTGGCGTGAACACCCCACTACGACCCAGTCCACGCTACGCCAATTCAATCCAGCCCAGTCCATTCTATCGCACTCCAATACAATACATCTCACCCCAATCCACCACAACCCAGTCCAGTCCGCCCCACCCTATTCCAGACCACCCCACTGCAGTCAGATCCTCCCTACTCCAATCCAACCCACCCCAGTGCACTCCAATCCAACACAGACCACTCCAATTATCCCACCCTAGTCAAAACCATCCCACCCTACTTCAATCCAACCCACCCCATTCCATTCCAACACAATCCTCCGACTCCAATCAAGTCCACTGCAAGTCTAATCCTCCCACCCCACATTCAGACAAATCCAGCCTGACACACTACTCCCTCCACACCAACCTTTATCCATGTTTAACAGGAGAGATACTGGTGTACAACAAGGCAAAACAAAGCCAATAGGTCTTGTAAAGGCGAGACCTATTGGTTGCTTTTGTCGCCGTAAGTGGGAAGGGTATGGCCAGACATGGGTCCCATGCTCCCTGTGCCACTAGATTCAAACTAGCTTGGCTGGTGACAGGTGATACCCCAAAACCAGTTCAAGGATGCTGGTTTCAGGTCCAGGGTGGACCTGGCCTGACAGTTCAAGCTGGACTGTTCCCAAGGGGAGAAGGGTCAAGACTGATTGGCATACAGGGAGTGCAGAATTATTAGGCAAGTTGTATTTTTGAGGATTAATTTTATTATTGAACAACAACCATGTTCTCAATGAACCCAAAAAACTCATTAATATCAAAGCTGAATATTTTTGGAAGTAGTTTTTAGTTTGTTTTTAGTTTTAGCTATGTTAGGGGGATATGTGTGTGTGCAGGTGACTATCACTGTGCATAATTATTAGGCAACTTAACAAAAAAAAATATATACCCATTTCAATTATTTATTATTACCAGTGAAACCAATATAACATCTCAACATTCACAAATATACATTTCTGACATTCAAAAACAAAACAAAAACAAATCAGTGACCAATATAGCCACCTTTCTTTGCAAGGACACTCAAAAGCCTGCCATCCATGGATTCTGTCAGTGTTTTGATCTGTTCACCATCAACATTGCGTGCAGCAGCAACCACAGCCTCCCAGACACTGTTCAGAGAGGTGTACTGTTTTCCCTCCTTGTAAATCTCACATTTGATGATGGACCACAGGTTCTCAATGGGTTCAGATCAGGTGAACAAGGAGGCCATGTCATTAGATTTCCTTCTTTTATACCCTTTCTTGCCAGCCACGCTGTGGAGTACTTGGACGCGTGTGATGGAGCATTGTCCTGCATGAAAATCATGTTTTTCTTGAAGGATGCAGGCTTCTTCCTGTACCACTGCTTGAAGAAGGTGTCTTCCAGGAACTGGCAGTAGGACTGGGAGTTGAGCTTGACTCCATCCTCAACCCGAAAAGGCCCCACAAGCTCATCTTTGATGATACCAGCCCAAACCAGTACTCCACCTCCACCTTGCTGGCGTCTGAGTCGGACTGGAGCTCTCTGCCCTTTACCAATCCAGCCACGGGCCCATCCATCTGGCCCATCAAGACTCACTCTCATTTCATCAGTCCATAAAACCTTAGAAAAATCAGTCTTGAGATATTTCTTGGCCCAGTCTTGACGTTTCAGCTTGCGTGTCTTGTTCAGTGGTGGTCGTCTTTCAGCCTTTCTTACCTTGGCCATGTCTCTGAGTATTGCACACCTTGTGCTTTTGGGCACTCCAGTGATGTTGCAGCTCTGAAATATGGCCAAACTGGTGGCAAGTGGCATCGTGGCAGCTGCACGCTTGACTTTTCTCAGTTCATGGGCAGTTATTTTGCACCTTGGTTTTTCCACACGCTTCTTGCGACCCTGTTGACTATTTTGAATGAAACGCTTGATTGTTCGATGATCACGCTTCAGAAGCTTTGCAATTTTAAGAGTGCTGCATCCCTCTGCAAGATATCTCACTATTTTTGACTTTTCTGAGCCTGTCAAGTCCTTCTTTTGACCCATTTTGCCAAAGGAAAGGAAGTTGCCTAATAATTATGCACACCTGATATAGGGTGTTGATGTCATTAGACCACACCCCTTCTCATTACAGAGATGCACATCACCTAATATGCTTAATTGGTAGTAGGCTTTCGAGCCTATACAGCTTGGAGTAAGACAACATGCATAAAGAGGATGATGTGGTCAAAATACTCATTTGCCTAATAATTCTGCACTCCCTGTATGGCTGGATCCAAACTTGGGTGGCATACAGAGCAAAAAAACAATTAATTAAATCCAGATCTGTGACTAGGGGTGAATGTTTGCATTGTTCAGCATTCTGTTTATCATGTGTTCTTTTTGCTTTTGTCAACTTAAGTGGGAAGGGAATTCTCAGACTTGGGGCCATGCTCACTAAGCCACGGTGTAGGAAGTTGGCTCTGTATGTACTATTTCAAAGTAAGAAATAGCATGCACAGAGTCCAAGGGTTCCCCTTAGAGGTAAGATAGTGGCAAAAAGAGATCATTCTAATGCTCTATTTTGTGGAAGTGTGGTCGAGCAGTAGGATTATCAGAGGGTAGTGTTAAGCGTTTGTGGTACACACGCAGGCAATAAATGAGGAACACACACACTCAAAGACAATTCCAGGCCAATAGGTTTTTATAGAGAAAAATATCTTTTCTTAGTTTATTTTAAGAACCACAGGTTCAAGATTTACAAACAATACTTTAAATGAAAGGTATTTCACTTAGGAACTTTAGGAACTTTGAATTAGCAAAATAGCATATACAGTTTTCACACAAATGGCAATAAGCTAATTTAAAACTAGACACAGTTCAATTTTCAACAGTTCCTGGGGGAGGTAAGTGTTTGTTAGATTTGCAGGTAAGTAAACCATCTACAGGGTTCAAAGTTGGGTCCAAGGTAGCCCACCGTTGGGGGTTCAGGGCAACCCCAAAGTTACCACACCAGCAGCTCAGGGCCGGTCAGGTGCAGAGGTCAAAGTGGTGCCCAAAACGCATAAGCTTCAATGGAGAATGGGGTGCCCCGGTTCCAGTCTGCCAGCAGGTAAGTACCCGCATCTTCGGAGGGCAGACCAGGAGGGGTTTTGTACGGCACTGCGGGGGGGGAGACACAAGTCAACACAAAGTACACCCTCAGCGGCACGGGGCGGCCAGGTGCAGTGTGCAAACAGGCGTCGGGTTTGTAATGTAGTTCAATGGGAGACCCAGGGGTCTCTTCAGCGATGCAGGCAGGCAAGGGGGGGGGGGGGGGGGCTCCTCGGGGTAGCCACCACCTGGGCAAGGGAGAGGGCCACCTGGGGGGTCGCTCCTGCACTGGAGGTCGGATCCTTCAGGTCCTGGGGGCTGCGGGTGCAGTGTCCTTACCAGGCGTCGGGTTCTTAGCAGCAGGCAGTCGCAGTCAGGGGGAGCCTCTGGATTCCCTCTGCAGGCGTCGCTGTGGGGGCTCAGGGGGGTCAACTCTGGCTACTCATGGGCTCGCAGTTGCCGGGGAGTCCTCCCTGTAGCGTTGTTTCTCCACAAGTCGAGCCGGGGACGTCGGGCGCAGAGTGCAAAGTCTCACGCTTTCGGCGGGAAACATGTGTTCTTTCAAAGTTGCTTCTTTGTTGCAAAGATGCTTCTTTCTTGGAGCAGAGCCGCTGTCCTCAGGAGTTCTTGGTCCTTTTAGATGCAGGGTAGTCCTCTGAGGCTTCAGAGGTTGCTGGACCTTGTAGAACGCGTCGCTGGAGCAGGTCTTTTGAAGTGGGGAGACAGGCCGGTAGAGCTGGGGCCAAAGCAGTTGGTGTCTCCGTCTTCTCTGCAGGTTTTTAAGCTCAGCAGTCCTTCTTCGTCTTAGGTTGCAGGAATCTATCTTGCTGTGTTCTGGGAGCACCTAAATACTCAATTTAGGGGTGTGTTTAGGTCTGGGGGTTAGTAGCCAATGGCTTCTAGCCCTGAGGGTGGCTACACCCTCTTTGTGCCTCCTCCCTGAGGGGATGGGGGCACATTCCTATCCCTATTAGGGGAATCCGCCATCTGTAAGATGGAGGATTTCTAAAAGTCAGAGCCACCTCAGCTCAGGACACCTTAGGGGCTGTCCTTACTGGCCAGTGACGACTCCTTGTTTTTCTCATTATCTCCTCCGGCTTTGCCGCCAAAAGTGGGGCTGTGGCCAGAGGGGGCGGGCAACTCCACTAGCTGGAGTGCCCTGGGGTGCTGTAACAAAGGGGGTGAGCCTTTGATGCTCACCGCCAGGAGTTACAGTTCCTGCAGGGGGAGGTGAGAAGCACCTCCACCCAGTACAGGCTTTGTTACTAGCCACGGAGTGACAAAGGCACTCTCCCCATGTGGGCATCAACATGTCTGGTGTGTGGCAGGCTGCTGAAACTAGTCAGCCCACACTGGAAGTCGGTTAAGGTTTCAGGGGGCATCTCTAAGGTGCCCTCTGGGGTGTATGTTACAATAAAATGTACACTGGCATCAGTGTGCATTTATTGTGCTGAGAAGTTTGATACCAAACTTCACAGTTTTTAGTGTAGCCATTATGGTGCTGTGGAGTTCGTGCATGACAGACTCCCAGACCATATACCCTTATGGCTACCCTGGCTACCCTGCACTTACAATGTCTAAGGTTTTGCTTAGACACTGTAGGGGCATAGTGCTCATGCACTTATGCCCTCACCTATGGTATAGTGCACCCTGCCTTAAGGCTGTAAGGCCTGCTAGAGGGGTGACTTATCTATACTTAAAGTCAGTGTGAGATTGGCATGGCACCCTGAGTCATTTTATCCCCACCAGCACACACAAGCTGGCAAGCAGTGTGTCTGTGCTGAGTGAGGGGTCCCCAGGGTGGCATAAGACCTTCCTTGGCATCAGGGCCCTTGGTACCAGAGGTACCAGTTACAAGGGACTTACCTGGATGCCAGGGTGTGCCAATTGTGGAAACAAAAGTACAGGTTAGGGAAAGAACACTGGTGCTGGGGCCTGGTTAGCAGGCCTCAGCACACTTTCAAATCATAACTTGGCAGCAAAGGCAAAAAAGTCAGGGGGTAACCATGCCATGGAGGCATTTCCTTACACACTGGATTCAAGCTAGCCCGGCTGATGAGTGATACGCCAAAACTGTTTCCATAATTGCTTGCTTAGACCTGGCCTGGCGGTTCGGGTTGGACTATTCCCTTGAAGAGCACGGTCAAGACTGATTTGCATATGGCTGGACCATACCTGGGATGGCATTGTGAGCAAAAACAATAGATTACACCCAGATCTGTGACTGGGGTTGAATGTTTGCATTGTTCAGCATTCCATCCATCAGCTGTCCTTTTTGAACATGAAATGCACATCATGATTCATTTGAGATTAAATACAACAGAACAATTCCCTATAAGAGGAACACAGAGTTTAACTAGATGACAAGATGTAACTCTGACGGCATACTGTATTCCTGTTTTTTTTAATTAACTTTAAGAATGACTAAGAACTTGGCTATCAGTCAAAGTCTGCTCCATAGGCTTGTCGTAATCATTAGTAAAAATAAAAAAATGTATATCTTCAAATGAAAAGTGATATTGATACAGTGCATTTCAAAAGTGGTGTAGTTATTAATCATGTATCTTTTTGTACCATTCTAAAGATTGCAATACAGAACAAACTGTGGATTTCAGTACAATCACTGGGAATGTAATCATACAATGAATAAACCAGTCATTCTGTGATTTTTCACAAGACACATGAGGATAATAATGCCACTGTTGTACTAATAACACAGTGAAAGACAAATCTCAGTATGCCAAGACAACTGGCTGTCATTATAAGTGCTAGTACAAAGAATATATTTCAAGAAACCCAGTGTATATTAAGAAACTGTAGAACTCTAATCAATGCACTTACTGCACAATTCTGAAACTGTTCTGCTCTGCATAAACCTGTCCTCTTTTACAGTGCACATGAACGAATCTCAGAGAAAAGTGAGGGAAATCAAAGCAGTCTGGAGGTCAGACTTCAGTATTCATTGACAGGAGAGTCTTCTGTATGTTGAGGCAATTTGAAGAATTCTAACTGCATGCAAGTGTTGATATAAAGTGAATCTCTGCACTAGTGTCTTCAGGACCCATCAACTTGTACCAAAGAGACACAATTTGAGGATGAACTGGCAATGTGATGCAGGATTTTATACAGAATGTCCCAAGAGAAGGGAGGCACTGGAAAGGAATTAGGGGAATTCCGAGGCTTTGACCATGAGGTTGAGCAGAAAGCTAGCTAAAGCAGACACAAGTTCTTATAAGATGATGGATGTAGCAAAGTACCCCCTCTCTGGCATGATTGACCCCACTTTTTTGCCTGGTGTCAGTATATTTTGACTGAGTTCACTGGGATCCTGCTAACCAGGACCCCAGTGACTATGCTCCCACCCTTTAAATCTGGTTGCTTGGACCACACACACCCCACATGTGACATACTGGTGCCCCCAATTAAGTCCCTAGTATATGGTACCCAGGGCATTTGGGCACCAGGGGTCCTACATGAGCTGCAGCATGTATTATGCCACCCATTGAGAGCCTATGCAAAGTGTATCTACAGGCCTGCCATTGCAGCTTGTGTGAAAGTGTGTATGTATCCTTTTCACTACAGGTTACAGCACCACGTCACTGTAAGTCAATCAATCAGAACATTTATAGAGCGCGCTACTCACCCGAGAGGGTCTCAAGGCCTTGGAAACAGGGGGTGGGGGGTATGAGAATCGGAGTTGCTTCTAATCGAAAAGCCAAGTCTTGAGGAGTTTCCTGAAGGCGAGATGGTCCTGGGTGGTTCTTAGGTGTGCGGGGAGGGAGTTCCATTCTTTAGCTGCCAGGTAGGAGAATGATCTGCCTCCGGCGGTGGTTCTGCGGATCTGTGGGATGGTGGCGAGGGCGAGGCTGGCTGAGCGAAGCTGACGGGTGGGCGTGTAGAACGAGAGGCGGCTGTTGAGGTATTCGGGCCCATGTTGTGGAGTGCTTTGTGTGCGTGGGTGAGGAGACTGAAGGTGATCCTCTTGTTGACAGGGAGCCAGTGCAGGTGTTTCAGGTGGGCGGATATGTGGCTAAGGCGAGGGATGTCGAGGATGAGGCGTGCAGAGGCGTTCTGTATGCATTGTAGACGTTTCTGAAGCTTTGCGGTGGTCCCTGCGTATAGGGTGTTTCCGTAATCCAGACGGCTTGTAACGAGGGCATGGGTGACTGACTTTCTGGTTTCGGCGGGGATCCATCTGAAGATTTTTCGGAGCATGCGTAGGGTATTGAAGTATGCTGACTAGACGGCGTTGACTTGCTTGGTCATTGTGAGGAGGGGGTCCAGGATGAATCCGAGGTTGCGTGCGTGATCCGAGGGGGTTGGTGCGGTGCCCAGCGCCGTGGGCCATCAGGAGTCGTCCCAGGCAGATGGGGATTGTCTGAGGATGAGGACCTCCGTCTTGTCTGAGTTCAGTTTTAGGCAGCTGAGCTTCATCCAATCCGCGACGTCTTTCATTCCTTCCTGTAGATTGGTTTTGGCGGTGGTAGGGTCTTTGGTGAGGGAGAGTATCAGCTGGGTGTCGTCAGCGTAGGAGATGATGTTAATGTTGTGTTTACGTGCGATGGCGGCGAGGGGGCTCATGTAGACATTGGAGAGGGTGGGGCTGAGCGAGGATCCTTGGGGTACGCCGCAGATGATCTCAGTGGGTTCTGAGCGGAAGGGAGGGAGGTGGACTCTCTGGGTTCTGTCGGAGAGGAACGGGATGATCCATTCTAGGGTCTGTCCTAGGATTCCAGTGGTGCGGAGGTGGGTTATTAGGGTGTGATGGCACACGGTGTCGAAGGCAGCCGAGAGGTCCAGAAGGCTGAGGGCGGCTATCTCTCCGTTGTCCATCAGAGTCCTGATGTTGTCGGTGACTGTGATGAGGGCGGTTGCTGTGCTGTGCTTGGCTCAGAATCCAGATTGGGAGGGGTCGAGCGAGTTGTTAGCCTCGAGAAAAGCGATCAGCTGCTTATTGACGGTCTTCTTGATGACCTTGGCCGGGAAGGGGAGGAGAGAGATGGGGCGGAAGTTCTTCAGGTCGTTGGGGTCAGCCGTGATTTTTTTTAGGAGGGCGTTGACTTCTGCGTGTTTCCAGCTCTCGGGGAAGGTGGCTGATGCGAACGAGCTGTTGATGATGTTCCGGAGATGGGGGGCGATGACGGAGTCTGCTTTGTTGAAGATGTGATGGGGGCAAGGGTCCAAGGGGGAGCCGGAGTCGATGTTGTTCATGATGCTTCATGTCTCTTCTGAGCTGACGGGGGTCCAGTAGCTGAGTGTAGTGGTGGGGGCTGCAGGTTCGGAGGTAGGGGGCGGGGTCTGGGGTCCGAAGCTGTCGTGTAGATCTGCGATCTTTTGGTGGAAGAACGTAGCGAGGGAGTTGCAGAGTTCTTGTTAGGGTGTGATGTCGTTGGAGCTGGGGTTGGAGAGCTCTTTGACGATGTTGAAGAGTTCCTTGCTGTTGTGGGTGTTGTTGTCTAGTCGCTCTTTGAATGAAGTCCTTTTGGTGGAGCAGATCAGCTGGTGGTGTTCACGGGTGGCGGTCTTGAGGGCTGTCATGTTTTCTGTGGTTCGTTCTCTGCGGCAGGTTTTTTTGAGGGGTCAGCAGGATTTCTTAGATTCTTTGAGGGCGTCTGTTTCCTGATGCTGGTCCCGCTTGGGGGGCTTTTAAATGGTGCGAGGTTTTCGGCACAGTTGGTGATCCACTATGTGAGGCTGTGGGCTGCGTTGTTGGCGTCTGTGATGTTGGCTGGTGGGTTTTGGCTCAGTGTTGAGAGGAGCTGCCCTGTGGAGATTTTGCTCCAGCGTCGGCGGGGGATTTGTTGTGCGGTGGTGGGGAGTCTCCTGTTTGAAGGTGAAGTGGAGGCATCTGTGGTCGGTCCAGTGTAGTTCTGAGGATTGGCTGAAGGAGATGTGGTTGCTGGCGGAGAAGTTGGGGTCGAGTGTGTGGCCAGCGGAGTGGGTGGGGGTGTTCACCAGTTGCTTGAGTCCGAGGTTGGCGAGATTGTCGAGCAGGGTGGCGGTGTTGTCGTTTTTATCCAGGTGGAAGTTCAGGTCCCCGAGAAGGATGTATTCTGGTGAGGCTAGGGCGTGCGGGCTGATGAAGTCTGTGATGGTTTCGCTGAATTGAGCACGTGGGCCCGGGGGTCTGTAGACGAGTGTACCTCTGAGGGTGGTTCTGGGGTCAGTGTGGATCTGGAAGTGTACGTGTTTGGCGGCGAGGGGGGTGTCTTCGGTGGAGGTCGTGATGTTGATGGTGTTCCTGTAGATGATTGCCTCCTCCGATTTGGTTGACGCGGTCCTTCCGGGCGATCTTGTAGCCGTCGGGGATAGCTATGGCGATGTCTGGAGCCGATGAGGCGTTCATCCAGGTTTCTGTGATGAAGGCGACGTCTGGTGCTGTTGTGTCTAGGAGGTCCCATAGTTCGATGGCATGCTTGTGGACGGAGCGTGTGTTGAGGAGGATGCACTTGAGGTGGCTGTTGTTGCGAGGGCTGGTGGGTGGTCTGCAGGTTCGGCGGGATGTGCATTTGCAGGCTTGGCAGGTGAAGGGTCCATGTGTTCGTTTAGGGCTGGCTTGGTAGCAGGTGGCTGTTCGTCCGGTGTTGAGGGCGTAGAGGGAGGCGGAGTTGTATTTTAGTCGGGTGCTTTGAGTGTGGTGGGGGCCAGGGGTTCTGGCGCAGGGCGCGGACGGGGGCAGACGGGCGTGCCTTTGGCGCGGCCGCACAGCGGGCGCCATAAGAAGGGAGGGGGAGAGGAGGGAGAGAGGAGGGGACAGCTGGGAGGTGGGAGGGAAGGACAGTAAATGGAAGCGGGGGCGGGGCCGCACGGGTGGTAGCGGCTGGAAAAATGCGCTAATTAAATAAAAAAGGAAACGCCAAAAAGGAAAGAAAACGCTAGAGAAACGTGGCAGGGGCCTGGGCAGGCAGAGCTGCAGCGGCGGGGAAGCGACCATAAGAAGGGAGGGGGGGGGGTCGGGGGGGCAGGGGACAGCAAATGGGAGCAGAGGGGGCGCAGCCGCACGTGTGGCAGCGGCGGGAAAAATGCACTAATTAAATCAAAAAGGAAATAAAAAAAGGCAATGCCAAAAAGGAAAGAAAACGCTAGAGAAACGTGGCAGGGGCCTGGGCAGGCAGAGCTGCAGCGGCGGGGAAGCGACCTACCCAAGGGTCAAGGGTCGCTGTCTCTGCTGCGCAGCGGCCGCCATAAGAAGGGGGGGGGGAGGAGCGGACAGCTGGGAGGCGGGAGGGAAGGACAGCAAATGGGAGCAGGGGGGGCGGGCCGCACGGGTGGCAGCGGCGGGAAAAATGCACTAATTAAATCAAAAAGCAAACGACAAAAAGGAAAGAAAACGCTAGAGAAACGTGGCAGGGGCCTGGGCAGGCGGAGCGGCGGGGAAGCGACCTACCCAAGGGTCAAGGGTCGCTGTCTCTGCCGCAAAGCGGGCGGCATAAGAAGGGAGGGGGGAGAGGAGGGGACGTCTGGGAGGCGGGAGGGAAGGACAGCAAATGGGAGCGGGGCGGGGCTGCATGGGTGGCAGCGGTGGGAAAAATGTGCTAATTAAATCAAAAAGGAAATGCCAAAAAGTAAAGAAAATGCTAGAGAAACGTAGCAGGGGCCTGGGCAGGCAGAGCTGCAGCGGAGGGGAAGCGACCTAACCAAGGGTCGCTGTCTCTGCCGCGCAGCGGGCGCCATAAGAAGGGAGGGGGGAGGAGGGAACAGCTGGGAGGCGGTAGGGAAGGACAGCAAATGGGAGCGGGGCCGCACGGGTGGCAGCGGCGGGAACAATGCGCTAATTAAATCAAAAAGGAAATCAAAAAGGAAACGCCAAAAAGGAAACGCCAAAAAGGAAAGAAAACGCTGGAGAAACGTGGCAGGGGCCTGGGCAGGCGGAGCTGCAGCGGCGGGGAAGCGACCTACCCAAGGGTCAAGGGTTGCTGTCTCTGCCGTGCAGCGGCCGCCATAAGAAGGAGGAGGGGACAGCTGGGAGGGGGGAGGCAAGGACAGCAAATGGGAGCGGGGGCGGGGCCGCACGGGTGGCAGCGGCTGGAAAAATGCGCTAATTAAATCAAAAAGGAAACCAAAAAGGAAAGAAAACGCTAGTGAAACGTAGCAGGGGCCTGGGCAGGCAGAGCTGCAGCGGAGGGGAAGCGACCTAACCAAGGGTCGCTGTCTCTGCCGCGCAGCGGGCGCCATAAGAAGGGAGGGGGGAAGAGGGAACAGCTGGGAGGAGGGAGGGAAGGACAGCAAATGGGAGCAGGGGGGGCAGGGCCACACGGGTGGCAGCGGCGGGAAAAATGCGCTAATTAAATCAAAAAGGAAACGCCAAAAAGGAAGAAAACGCCAGAGAAACGTGGCAGGGGCCTGGGCAGGCGGAGCTGCAGCGGCAGGGAAGCGACCTACCCAAGGGTCAAGGGTCACTGTCTCTGCCACGCAGCGGCCGCCATTAGAAGGGAGGGGGGGAGGAGGGGACAGCTGGGAGTCAAGGACAGCAAATGGGAGCAGGGAGGACGGGACCGCACGGTTGGCAGCGGTGGGAAAAATGCGCTAATTAAATAAAAAAGGAAATCAAAATGGAAACGCCAAAAAGTAAAGAAAACGCTAGAGAAACGTGGCAGGGGCCTGGGCAGGCGGAGCTGCAGCGGCGGGGAAGCGACCTACCCAAGGGTCAAGGGTCGCTGTCTCTGCCGCGCAGCGGCCGCCATAAGAAGGGAGGGGGGGGGAGTAGGGGACAGCTGGAAGGCGGGAGGGAAGGACAGCAAATGGGAGCGGGGGGGGGCGGGCCGCACGGGTGGCAGCGGCGGGAACAATGTGCTAATTAAATCAAAAAGGAAACGCCAAAAAGGAAAGAAAAACGCTAGAGAAACGTGGCAGGGGCCTGGGCAGGCAGAGCTGCAGCGGCGGGGAAGCGACCTACCCAAGGGTCAAGAGTTGCTGTCTCTGCCGCGCAGCGGGCGCCATAAGAAGGGAGGGGGGAGGAGGGAACAGCTGGGAGGCGGTAGGGAAGGACAGCAAATGGGAGCGGGGGCGGGGCCGCATGGGTGGCAGCGGCGGGAACAATGCCCTAATTAAATCAAAAAGGAAATCAAAAAGGAAACGCCAAAAAGGAAAGAAAACACTAGAGAAACGTGGCAGGGGCCTGGGCAGGCGGAGCTGCAGCGGCGGGGAAGCGACCTACCCAAGGGTCAAGGGTTGCTGTCTCTGCCGTGCAGCGGCCGCCATAAGAAGGGGGAGGGGACAGCTGGGAGGCGGGAGGCAAGGACAGCAAATGGGAGCGGGGGCGGGGCCGCACGGGTGGCAGCGGCTGGAAAAATGCGCTAATTAAATCAAAAAGGAAACCAAAAAGGAAAAAATACGCTAGTGAAACGTAGCAGGGGCCTGGGCAGGCAGAGCTGCAGCGGAGGGGAAGCGACCTAACCAAGGGTCGCTGTCTCTGCCGCGCAGCGGGCGCCATAAGAAGGGAGGGGGGAAGAGGGGACAGCTGGGAGGAGGGAGGGAAGGACAGCAAATGGGAGCAGGGGGGGCAGGGCCACACGGGTGGCAGCGGCGGGAAAAATGCGCTAATTAAATCAAAAAGGAAACGCCAAAAAGGAAGAAAACGCCAGAGAAACGTGGCAGGGGCCTGGGCAGGCGGAGCTGCAGCGGCAGGGAAGCGACCTACCCAAGGGTCAAGGGTCACTGTCTCTGCCACGCAGCGGCCGCCATTAGAACGGAGGGGGGGAAGAGGGGACAGCTGGGAGGCAAGGACAGCAAATGGGAGCAGGGAGGACGGGACCGCACGGTTGGCAGCGGCGGGAAAAATGTGCTAATTAAATAAAAAAGGAAATCAAAATGGAAACGCCAAAAAGGAAAGAAAACGCTAGAGAAACGTGGCAGGGGCCTGGGCAGGCGTAGCTGCAGCGGCGGGGAAGCAACCTACCCAAGGGTCGCTGTCTCTGCCGCGCAGCGGCCGCCATAAGAAGGGAGGGGGGGAGTAGGGGACAGCTGGAAGGCGGGAGGGAAGGACAGCAAATGGGAGCAGGGGGGGGGCGGGCCGCACGGGTGGCAGCGGCGGGAATAATGCGCTAATTAAATCAAAAAGGAAACGCCAAAAAGGAAAGAAAAACGCTAGAGAAACGTGGCAGGGGCCTGGGCAGGCGGAGCTGCAGCGGCGGGGAAGCGACCTACCCAAGGGTCAAGAGTTGCTGTCTCTGCCGCGCAGCGGGCGCCATAAGAAGGGAGGGGGGAGGAGGGAACAGCTGGGAGGCGGTAGGGAAGGACAGCAAATGGGAGCGGGGCCGCACGGGTGGCAGCGGCGGGAACAATGCGCTAATTAAATAAAAAAGGAAACGCCAAAAAGGAAAGAAAACGCTAGAGAAACGTGGCAGGGGCCTGGGCAGGCGGAGCTGCAGCGGCGGGGAAGCGACCTACCCAAGGGTTGCTGTCTCTGCTGTGCAGCGGCCGCCATAAGAAGGGGGAGGGGACAGCTGGGAGGCTGGAGGCAAGGACAGCAAATGGGAGCGGGGGGGCGGGGCCGCACGGGTGGCAGCGGCGGGAAAAATGCGCTAATTAAATCAAAAAGGAAACACCAAAAAGGAAAGAAAACGCTAGAGAAATGTGGCAGGGGCCTGGGCAGGCGGAGCCTATGGTAGGCCCTCCTAACCCAGAGGGCAGGTACCTGTGTGTGAGGGCACCCCTGCATGAGCAGAGGTGCACCCACAAACTCCAGCCCTATTTTCATGGACTTTGTGAATGCGGGGACGCCATTTTACACGTGTACTGGGCATAGGTCACTACCTATTTCCAGCTATATAATAGTAACTCCGAATCTAGGCATGTTTGTTATCAAACATGTTGGAATCATACACCAACACTGCTGCCAATATTGGAAGTATGATTCTCCAGTACTGGATCTTTCATAGATTCACATGCTTGAATCATTCCCCGTCGCTGAGATGGGAGTCCTCAGTAATTCAATATAGCAGTATATATATATCACTATCGTAGGCTACAATGGCAATGAAAAGATCAGTTTAATAACCTAGCCATGTCCTTTTTCAAAAAAGGAACAAACTTAAACTATAACCAATCAGGCGACAGCACCCCCAGAACACTCCCAACAGAGGCTGAGTCCCTCAGATTTTCTACCGCACTTCGTGTGTAGGGAGTCTCCATGAGGTCTGCTCAGTTCTTCAGCTTTTTCGGATCATCCAAGATTATATTTCCTGTTTCATTCCTCTAACCCTGGCACTAATATGTTGAAGTAGCAGTAAACAAGGTAAAAGACTACATAAATATGTCTAACCTTTTCCTCAAAAACTCTCACGTTCTGAGAGATGAGGCTATTACTGGCTGGGATTACAAAATCTTAAATCTGTCACTAATAATGAGGACAGTGACTATTCCTTCACCTCACAGGAGAGATCAGAGGGAGACTTTGCGCCAGGCTTTCTGGAAGGCACGCAGAAAAGCCATAAAAAGACTTACCATGAGTCTTCATAAGGCACTTCTCACAAAAAACAAAAAAATGGAAAAAGACCCTTAACTCCCTCTTCAACAATATTGACTATAACTACCTCATCTACAAAGGACCTCGTCTATGATGGCCTCACCTACGATGGTCATCTATGACGACCTCCTCTATGATGGTCGTCTACGACAGTCATAAACAGTGATCGTCTATGATGGTCATCTACAGTGGTCTGTGACGGCCTCATCTATGGAGAGCCTCATCTACGATGGTCATCTTCTATGGCCTCATCTATGATGGTCGTCTACAACAGTCATCTACAGTGCTCGTCTACGGCAGCCATCTACAGTGATCGTCTACGACAGCCATCTATGGGGGTCTATGATGCCCTCCTCTACAAAGGGCCTCATCTACGGTGGCCTCATCTATGATGCTCATCTACTATGGCCTCATCTACAGTGGTCGTCTACGACGGTCATCTACAGTGGTCGTCTACGACGGTCATCTACAGTGGTCGTCTACGGCAGTCGTCAGCAACGGTGGTCGTCGACAACAGTCGTCTACGGTGGTCATACAGTCGTCTACGGTGGTTGTCTACGACGGCCTCATCTACGATGCTCATCTACGACGGCCTCATCTACGACGGCCTCTATCTATGATGCTCATCTACGACAGTCATCCACGACATCCTCATCTATGATGCTACTATATGGCAGTATCATCTAGGACGGTCGTCTATGGCGACCTCATCTATGATGCTAGTCTATGACAACCTCATATATGATGGGCGTCTACGACAGTCGTATACGATGACCTCTTCTATGATAGTCATCTGTGACAGTTTCATCTACAATGTTCATATGCGACAGCTTTTTCTAATGGTGGTCTACTACTACAGCCTTGCCTACAATGACCTAGTCTACGGAACCACATCTACAATGGCCTTGTCTCTGTATGCTTTGTCGACGATGGCCTTGTCTATGACTGCATCCTCTACGAAGGCCTCGTCTGGGTGAAGGCTTCGTCAACAACAGCAAACATTGTCTACATGAGCCTAGTTGTTTACATCAGCCTCGTCTAACTTGATCACAAAACAAATTAAGACGAAAACACATAACTGACAACAAGAGCAAAACACACATAATCCAGAATAATTTTGTGTCAAGCATTGAGGTGCCAATATGAGCATGTCTTCAACAGTCAATATATTGATGCAGAGCTTGGGCAGGTCCATGTATCTCATACTAGAGCTTCAGAGCATATTACAGCCGCAATTGGTGGATTTCCCCACCAGATTTATTTTGGGGGTTTCCATACCCTTCGGAGCGAGCGACCAAACACTTCCAGTTTTCTATAGTAAACAAGAAATTAGTTTGTTTTTTCTTTATGAATTTAAATAGGAAATCTGTAAAACCTATTTCAATTGCTCATATATCCAGGAGGAATTACAATCATGGAAAACCCTATTATTCATAGTTCCGCCTAACCAGCAAGCACACGTTCTCATCTAGATCCAGAGTACTGTACGGGCTGCCAATTCACTGGTAGTACGGGGCAGGTATAGCCACCAGATGTGGTCAGACATGGCCACATAAATAAATTGTTTGCCAGAAGATGAAAGAAAAACAAAATGCTACTGTAGTGGAGTGAGATGTCAGCATAGACTGTGCTATGGATAAAGCTTCAATAGTATTCCCACAACTGGCAGGGTCAGTGGTCCTTGGATATTACGGATCAAGGCAACAACATTTAAAAATTTGAGATAAAAATATATCTAATATTTTATAGTACTATGCCAACGCTCTGTATGCCATGCATGTGGATGACTACTTGCAAGCAGTCAAAGGTGACTCTTGACACTGCATGATCTTTTGGGGCATTACAATTTCAAATGAAATAATCCCTTGAGGGACCCAAAAAAGGCAATTATCCATTGATATGTATCGGACTTAACAACCCTCTCAGTAGCACTTAGGCTAGCTTACCTACAGTGACAACGTTCTGGTGCTGATTACACCATCCAGTGGGAAAAAACTTTCCAAAAATGTCATATATGGCAAAAATAGCATTGGACAAGTAAGTCCTGCATCTCCTCATATATAGATATATGTTGCAGTTCATCCAGATTCCGCCATCTACCTTCGGAAGGAAGTGCTAGCTACTCTGCCCAAGGGGTCCATATAGAGATACCCACATTCTCAGCAGGAAAGAGGCTTCTGTTCTTGGTTTTGCCTCATAAACCAGAAAACAGAGGAGTGTCCATCCATTATACACCTCCAGAAATTAATAAGTATTTCCGGAAACAATTCTTCTATATGGACTCCTTCAGCATAGAATATGTATATTTTTGTTTCTGCATTCCCACTCCTCAGTTCTTCCATTTGGCTTCATATCAGCTTTTTCAAGAAGGGTTTCCCCAACTTCGACAACTCGTTGATAAAAGCACCAACGACATTTCAAGCGTCCAAGGCCACAGAGGCTTGTCTAAAGTTGTTGCACAGGCTGTCTCTTTGTGAATTATCAGAGACAATCAACTCCTACATCAAATAAGATACTTTATGTTCAATTAGCTTTTGGGGGTCAGGTCCTCAGCGATCAATAGGATCCCTCTTGTAGGCCTGAAAATGAATGCCTTATAGGAACAGCTACAAAAACAATAGACTCAATCAAACAAATAATTTCAGGGCCTGATGAATCTTCACATAGGTGATGGAAGCTCTAGTCTAGTAGTCTCAGACTGCAGATACTTCCCTGGGAAACAGGGGCAGTCAGCTACAGAACCTCTAATTCGAGGAAAGAGGTCTCTGCTCAAGATGAGCATAATTATAATTCACCTAGATCTCAATGCCAACTGTTCGGTCTCCAAATTTTCCTGCCAATGTAGCAGTCTTCAGTGTTAGTTCACAAGGACAGTACTACCAGCATGCAATAAGTGAATAAACGAAGCAGCAAGATCCTTGGCGCTGTCCAAGAAAGACCAGGAAATTTGATGTCAACTAATGGCACACAGGATAACTCTTCGGGCTAAACATAGTCCCTGGACTAGAAATCTCATACCAAACAAAACTGGAAACAGCCTCCAAGAAGGAGAATTTCATAATTCGGCTGTAAGCATCATCATCTTGTTCTTTGCAACAAATGAAACCGGCAAATGCCAGTCCTATGCAACTTGGCATCCACATCCAGGATCTTGGTGGAATGCCTTTTGACAGATGCTCCAGGATCTATATCTTTTTACCCCAATACCTTTAACCCCTACGGTGCCTTGGACGAGGTGATCTCGTTTTTTAGGCAGAAACCTTTAGGCACCAGGGATCATTTTTTTTATTTTTTTGTGTTTGTTTTTTTAGGTGGGGAGCGACCCCCCTTAGGAAAGGGTCGGTCCCCTAGGGGGCAAATTACATTTAGGCCATTTCTGCCCCCCTTGGGGGCAGATCCGCCGAAACCACTAGGCACCGGGGATTTTTTTTCTTTTTTTTTGTGCCAATGTCACACAATGGGAGCAACCCCGTAGGCAAGGGTCGCTCCCGGGGTGGGGAGGTTGGGGGGGTGTGGGGGCAAATTTATTTTAGGCCAATTTCTGCCCCCCCTGGGGCCGGCTGAGCTAGAGGCCAAAATCCACAGGTAGGCACTTTGCAAAAAACACCTCTGTTTTCTGTGAAAAAATGTGATGTGTCCACGTTGTGTTTTGTGCCATTTCCTTTCGTGGGCGCTAGGCCTACCCACACAAGTGAGGTATCATTTTTATCGGGAGACTTGGAGGAACACTGGGTGGAAGGAAATTTGTGGCTCCTCTCAGATTCCAGAACTTTCTGTCACTGAAATGTGAGGAAAATGTGTTTTTTTGCCAAATTTTGAGGTTCGCAAAGGATTCTGGGTAACAGAACCTGGTCAGAGCCCCACAAGTCACCCCATCTTGGATTCCCCTAGGTCTCTAGTTTTCAAAAATGCACAGGTTTGGTAGGTTTTCCTGGGTGCCGGCTGAGCTAGAGGCCAAACTCTACAGGTAGGAGCTTTGCAAAAAAACACCTCTGTTTTCTGTCAAAAAATGTGATGTGTCCAAGTTGTGTTTTGGGGCATTTCCTGTTGCGGGTGCTAGGCCTACCCACACAAGTGAGGTATCATTTTTATCGGGAGACTTGGGGGAACGTAGAATAGCAAAACAAGTGTTATTGCCCCTTGTCTTTCTCTACATTTTTTCCTTCCAAATATAAGAGTGTGTGTAAAAAAGACGTCTATTTGAGAAATGCCCTGTAATTCACATGCTAGTATGGTCACCCCGGAATTCAGAGATGTGCAAATAACCACTGCTCCTCAACACCTTATCTTGTGCCCATTTTGGAAATACAAAGGTTTTCTTGATAGCTATTTTTCACTCTCTATATTTCAGCAAATGAATTGCTGTATACCCGGTACAGAATGAAAACCCACTGCAGGGTGCAGCTCATTTATTGGCTCTG
This sequence comes from Pleurodeles waltl, assembly GCF_031143425.1. Lineage (NCBI taxonomy): Eukaryota > Metazoa > Chordata > Amphibia > Caudata > Salamandridae > Pleurodeles > Pleurodeles waltl. The sequence continues at coordinate 474,388,839 of NC_090439.1, forward strand.
GGTTCTTGATGATCCTACAAGCCCTATATATCCCCGCAACCAGAAGAGTCCATTAGACGTAACGGTATATTGGTTTCAAAAATCTGACATTGCAGGAAAAAGTTAGAGTAAAACGTAGAGAAAAATTGCTGTTATGTCACCTCAATTTCAATAGTTTTATTTTTCAGTTTTTATTTTCTGTAGAAAACCCTTGTAGGATCTACACAAATTACCCCTTGCTGAATTCGGAATTTTGTCTACTTTTCAGAAATGTTTAGGTTTCTGGGATCAAGCATTGCTTTCACTCCCATTTCTGTCACTTACTGGAAGGAGGCTAAAAGCACAAAACAAATCGTAAAAATGGGATATGTCCCAGTAAAATGCCAAATTTGTGTTGAAACATTGGGGTTTCTGATTCAAGTCTGCCTGTTCCTGAAATCTGAGAAGCTGGTGATTTTAGCACCGCAAACCCTTTGTTGATACCATTTTCAGGGAAAAAACCACAAGCCGCCTTCTGCAGCCACTTTTTCCCATTTTCTTTTTTTTTTTTAAACGAAATTTTCACTGTATTTTGGCTAATTTCTTGGCCTCCTTCAGGGGAAACCACAAAGTCGGGGTACCTCTAGAATCCCTAGGATGTTGGAATAAAAGGACGCAAATTTGGCTTGGCTAGCTTATGTGGACAAAAAGGTTTGAGGGCCTAAGCGCGAACTGCCCCAAATAGCCAAAAAAAGGCATGGCACAGGAGGGGGAAAAGGCCTGGCAGCGAAGGGGTTAATACCAAAGAACTGCAGTTACAGGTAAGTAACTTATTTTCTTCCATGCACTCTGGGGGCTCCTTAGAGGACCCCGAGCATTGCTCCTACCAGCTTTCTGGGGTTTTCTGGGCAGCCCAAGCTGCTGCCACCCCTCCGACAGGTTTCTGTCCTGTTGCTGCTTGATCAGCTCAAGCCCAGGATGGCAGAACAAAGGATTTCCTTTGGTTGTGGGGAGCAACACCCTCTACCTTTGGAACTAGGTGTTGCATGGATTGGAAGGGGTAACCTCCCCAAGCCACTGGTATGCTTTGCAGGGCACATTTGGTGCCCTCTTTGCATGAACCAGTCTGCAGCGGTTCAGGGACCTCCAGTCCCTGCTCTGGTGCGAAACTATACAACGGAAAGTGGAGTGACCACTCCCTGTTCATCACCACCCCAGTGGTGGTGCCCAGAGGTCCTTCCGAGGGTCCCTTGATTCTGCTATCTTAAATCCAAGGTGGGCAAAGGCCTCTGGGAGCATCTGAGTGGGCAGGTCATGCATGTGATGTCAGAGCCCCCTCCTAATAGGTGGTCACCTGGCTAGGTGACCAGTCCCCCTTCCAGGCCTATTTTGGGTCTCCTTTTTTGGTGGGTCCTCGGATTCCACGAGCAAGACTCCAGCAGGATTCCTCTGCATTGTTTACTTCAACTTCTGGCCACTAGAACTGCAACTGAACACTCCAGGAAACGACAATCTGCATCCATGACGAAGAGACTGCTCTGGAAAATTGCTTTCACTGCTCCTTCAGGCTTCTGCAACATTTCCCAGGCTGCGCATCCTCTGAGAGCAGCATGTCTTCAGTCTGCACGAGAAGGAAGAAGCAATCTTCATCTGCAGGCACCAACAGCAACGACGACCGGCTGCCTGGATCTCCTCTCATCCTAAGCTGTGTGGTCCCCTTGGTCCTCTCTGCCAGCTGTCCACCTTTGGTGAAGGTAAGCACTTGCCCTCCCATGCAGGACGATACCCCAGTGCACTGCGTCACTTGAAGCTACCAAGGCTTGTTGGCATCTCCCCCAAGGGATCTTCGGGCTCTATGCAGCCCAAGCATTCTTCTGTGCAAAGCACAACCCTCTGTGTGCTTCTCCTGCGGCGTGCGACCCTTCTTCAGTTGTGCTGCATGGGCTCTTCTGTGGCTCCTGGGTCCTCTTCCAGTGGGTCTCCTGTGGAGGCTGCCTTTACTTCTGTGGAGGCTCTGCATCACTAAGGGTCCCCTGAGACTCCCCTCTGTTGGATGAGTTCTCCTGGACCTTGCTGGTCCCCGGAAGCTCCTCTTCTTGTCTACTGTGACTCTTGCCTTTGCCAAGGCTTCTTGGTAGCTTTTTCACGCCACAGATAGACTGTAATTTTCCATCCGGAGTGGGACATCGACTGCATACTCCAGTAACTCTTCACTGACTCCAGGGCTGTATTGCTGACTATCTTCGTCCTACCGTCGACCAACTTCTGCCACCACCGGATACTCCTGCGACTTCTGGACTTGGTCCGTTTCTTTTTCAGGTCTTCCTTTCGGGAATTCACCGCTGGTTTCCTGCAGTCTTGCCTGGGTGATGCATTATCTTCCTTTTCAGTCCTTTTGATGGTTTGGGGAAAAACTATCAAATTACTCCATTCTTCCTGGTCGCTAGGGGGCACTGTGGTACTTACCTTTTGGGGTTCCTAGTTCCCCCAGCTCCCCTTGACAGATTCCTCTTACTTGGGTGGGGGATCCTGCATTTGTATTCCATTTTTTTAGGATATGGTTTGGGCTCCCTCTAGAGTCACTATAGTCTATTGCTATTGCACTGTTTCTACAGCTATTTATGCCTATTTCTGATTACTAGTGTACATAATTAGTGTGTTTACTTATCTCCTGTTTGGGTAACTGCCTATCTAGTATTTTTGGTAATTGTGTCACTAAAATAAAGTACCTTTATTTTTGTAACAATTAATGTTTTCTTTCATTGTGTAAGTGCTGTGTGACTACAGTAGTATTGCATGGGCTTTGCATGTCTCCTGGGTAAGCCTTGGCTGCTCATCCACAGCTACCTCTAGAGAGCCTGGCTTCTAGACACTGTCTACACTTCACTGATAGGGGAACCATTGACCTGGTATAAGGTGTAAGTACTATAGGTACCTACCACACACCAGGCCAGCTTCCTACAATGGACACACTACCAGCCCATTGTCCAAACAGGAGTACATCTGGACCCAATCCAGAACATCAGGATAACCTCAAACACTCCATCATCACTTTGAAGACGCAGGAGACATACCACAAACAGAAATGTCTGCTGCACCTCACAGATCTTTTTCCATCCTTGACAGGTGTTAGTACAGAGCGAGGCTCCCGTCTGAAAGCCAAATAAATGAACACATAGCTATAAAAATAAAATATATATAAAAAAACAAAAACACAACAGATCAGCTTTTCTCAGACTCAAAGCTATTTGGTGCTCACAATGATGAGGTGGAAACATGCTGACAAATTGAGATAATGACAAATGATGAGCAAACGTAGAAGCTGACAAAATGTAGCTAAGCCGTCTCATTAATATGGCTAGCTTTACCAGAAATTGACAGAGCCAAGATACTATATTCAAATCTAATACCAGCATCAATTCCAGCAGTCTTGCAAAAAGTGTTATTAGTAACATTACAGGCTGTCTTTGACTGAAAAAGTAGGCCAGCAAACAGACCACAGCATGCAGTCAAGAGTAACATTACATAGTTTACTCTCTGGTCGAAGTAAGAACCACTGTTGCAAGGCAGAAGCATCCTTTGGCTAGATACAACATGTTGTGGACACAGGCTGCAGCTGTCAGACTCATCCTACGCCGTGACCACCAAAACCCCAGAACTCATTGTGTTAGCAGTGTCTATGTCCTCTGGAACCTTTGCATGGTCCTTACACATGTATTGTTTGCCCATTACCTTCTGCCACATCCAGTGGCCCTAAAGTCTGGTGGACACGTTCAGGCTCTGGATAAAAGGCATAGTATTTAGCAACATTATGTCCCTGTTGCCACAAGGCCACTTAACTATTGGCAGTGTGTGTGTGTGTTTTTCTTCACTTTAGCCTTTAGTTTTAAAATGGTTCTCCAACTAGTTTGTAATCTATCTTATTTATTAGGCTCATCTTTTCGGTATTGAAACAAATGGACTATTCACCCTTCTGGCCCCTTTGTCCCTCCTCATGATGTTAATACCACTTTGAGATTGTTTTCTCACAATGCAGGTTAGGCAACCATTCAAGAACTGTTTGTGTGATAGTCAGATGTAGACGAACTGCACAAAGTTCTTAAAGAAATTCTAGCTTCCTGTGGAGTTCCGAGTTAATCTATACAGCAGATCTTGCTGTGGCAGCGAGCAAAACATTCCGTGGGACTTAAAATTATAAATGCTACTTTCATATCACCTTAAATAATTTCACCTACATTTTACCAACTGCAGAGAACTGGAAATTAAGGTTCTAACCTCCACGTGTAAATTATGCCAAACTTCACTAATATTTATCAAATGGAACCAAAGTTATTACAGAGGGCATACAATTTCATAAAGCTTTCTGTTCGTTTTAACACTGTGATTTCATTTTATCTCATATAAAACTGTTTAAGCACACTAGAGCCTAAACTTTACCACGCATTTACACATATTTTAATTGCATTGCAATACTTTTATCATTTGTTGAACACTGCACATTTAGCCTAACTGTTCTACTAAGCACAGCTTTTATCTGAAGATGGCACAGCAAAGCAAAACATGCAGAAAGTAGTGAAGGCAGCCCTAGGTTACTGTTACTTCTTCGAAGTCTTCTCGGATTCATCCCATGAGAAGAGACCGGCAAATAGGCAAATGCTCATTAGTACCTAACGGTAATTTCAATAGTACCAAAATATTCTTTCGTTCATTCAATTACATTTACAAAACGTGTTTAAAGATAGTGTTAACTGACCAATTAACGGGTCAAATCTCATCTGAACCATAACTAGTGCCATTTTAGCTGTCTCTGTAATAGCAAAACATTATACAGAATATTGTGACTGTAGTGTTATGATTACAAAGGTGAAGCAATTAAAAAAAGTCATTAATGCATTTTCTGTGGCAGCGTACTATTAAAACATTCACAAACCTTTGATGGAAGAAAACTAGAACATACCTGCAATCTGCATGACATTCCTAAATACTCTAATTGAGACAACCCCCTCTTCATGAAAATCATTCCATAAGCACAGTAAATGGTGGGTGTGTTGTGAGACACCACAGTAGAAAAATAATGGCAAAGACTTATTACTCTATTGCTTATGTAAACACATTCAGGATGATGGTGGTCAAGCTTCATCTGACGTCTAAACTGAAATGGATTTTTGCTTGCAGTTATTGACCATGATGCAAGAATCTGTCCCCTGAGGAAATGCCTTAAGAACGTATTAGCATTGTGCAAGACCCAAACCAGCTTCTAGTTGTTTCGGGTGACTACATTCTACAAGCTGAACATACCAGCAATATGGATGTACCCTCCCACTTTGGATCATCTTAATGAAATAGGGATGAGACAGTGGTTAACCATGTTTGCGCATAATATGGACCTTATACTTGATTACTTCAGGTAATTAAACTCCAATAAACTTTGAGACCCCTGCGATTCAATGGACGGATCAAGTTCTTATTTCATGTCTTTTGAATTAGAACAGCAAACAGGTCACATTGATAGAAAGGCAGAAAGTGATTACCATAAAGAGAAAGTCTTCATTCCACAGAATCAAATCCATTAGTAGATCTATTTAAACCTCAGTCACCAAGGTAGAATGATGAACAGATACAAAATACAAATAGTTCAGCTTAAAACAAAGGAGCAATAAACTAGTGCTGCTTAATATTCCGGCGCATGAGAAAGCTCATCAGTCCCAAATGTTCTGTAAGCTTTCAAGGTAGATAAAGGCCAACTAACATCAGCATTTATGAAAGTGCAAAAGTACGGTTTGGAGGCAACACTTGGAAGTTGTCAACCTTCAGCATACTCCTACAGGCATATAGTTACAACAGCACACTAATACATAGGATTTAAAGAGGAGAACTCTGCGATATTAACATAAGTGTCTATTGAGCTCCTCTCAGATGCTTTCGCAGCTCCCCCATGATTTTTTAAAACAAGTATTTAATTAGAAAGTGCGTTGTAGACATTAAAAACAAAATAAGGCTCACGCTAGGGAAAAAAAATGTGTGTGAATCAGTTCAGTCACATACACACAGACACATTCTAGTGTGCTTAATAGCATGCCTTCCCATGCAGCTTCAAACTTTTCTTTAGCCAAGTTTACCACTGCGGAGACTGAAAGAATTGTTAAGAGAATGATTATCACTAAAATGTCAGAGCATTGCCCTTCATCTTAGGCAAATCCAACCTGTTTAGGTTGTGGGCTTTAGAACAGCTCCCTTCAAACTAATGTGCTTACTTCAATAAGCCCTCTTCAAACATTGGTAATCGCACCCTGGATCAGCCACAAGGAGAATTTTGATCTCCCAATCATGCTTAGGTCTGCTTGGATGCATCCTTCCATCTCCTTAATACATGTTTCCGCTGAAAAGCTTGAGGGTCTCTTTTACATCTGAAAAGTGCACTCCGTCATCAGTCACTATGACCCTCATTAAGACATTGGCGGTGAATGCCGCTTACCACATCGGTTACGGCCGCCTACATACCGCTGCAGTATTGCAACACACACACACACACACACCAAACCGACAGAATACTGCCACAAACACAAATCCGCCAGCCCAAAGGTCAGTGCTAAAGTGGCGGTACGAACACCCATACCGTTACGGCAACAAAACAACACCCACCACATTATTACCCACGAATCACCACAGCGGATATTCAATGGCGGTAAAGCATTGGCGGTACACACCAGCGCGCTCAGAATGGCCACTCTAATACAAAACAAAACAACATTGGACAAAACTAAACACACACACCTGACCCTCATACACACACCACACACACCTACCCATAGCACTATAAAACACACACCCACATCAGACACCACCCTTTACGAATACCAATAAGTGCCACAAGACTAACACGAAGACAACTGAGACAACTACACACACACACACACCACAAACACCCATACATCCATCACGCACCACACATCCCACACCCCACCACATCACTTAACACCCTCTGCACAACACACACCACACAACACCCATGTCCCCACAAAGACACCCCCGTTTCACAGATAAGGAATTGCGGGTCATGGTCGAGGAAATAGGGTGGAGCCACAGCTCTTTGGAGCACAGGTAAAGCAAATATCCATTGCCAGGAAGCTGGAGCTATGGCGGAGAATCGTGGACAGTGTGAACGCTGTGGGAGAGCATCCAAGAACACAGGACAGACATCAGGAAGAGGTGGAACGACCTACTGGGGAAGGTACATTCCATTGCAGCAAAGCACCAGCTCGCCATCCAGAGGACTGGTGGTGGACCCCACCTCCTCCCCACCAGCTCACAGCATGGGAGGAGCAAGTCTTGGCAATCCTGCTTCCTGAGGGACTCACTGGAGTAGCCAGAGGACTGGACACTGGTGAGTCAATATTCACTATTCATCACCCCCCCCCCATACCTGCATGCCATCCCACCCCCCAACCCCACTCATCACTCCACTCCATCCCACACACTGCAGCCGCACATCTGACTAACCCCAATGCCAAGCCCTACATGCAATACCAATGCATGGACAACCCTCCCAGCCCTGCATGGACACCCATCACCAAAGCATGCACAGCATGGAGAACTGATATCACACAATACATCACCATACAAAAACAAAATGTGGCAGGGCAACAGTAACAACGGAGGGGAAGCAAGGGATGTACAATATGTCGCAGACATTAAGTATAATGCATCACTTACATCCCCACAGGTGCCCCAGCCAATCTTAGCAGCGAGGGGGTGCCAGGACTAACTAGTCCCCCAACAGAAGATGCCCCTAATGAGGACAGTGACTCTGGACTGCTGAATCTGGATGAACTAGCTGGACCATCAGGGACCACTGGTCAGTGAGACACCCCAGCCCACATCCAGTCCACCACAGAGCTTCCCACATCAGTATTCAACACCACAGCACTCACCCAATGTCCCCACACCTCTGTCCCCAGGACACGTCAATCAGCAGTGTACCCTCCTGTACAGGGACCCCAGTCCACACTTTACACCCAAGACGATCAGAGACTTGGGGTCAGTGGCAGTGGGCACACCTTACAGGGGACACAGGCACAGGGGAACAGGGACACTGGGAAGACTGCTGTGTGCCAGGGGGAGGACAGGCCCAGGAAACAGACTCTCCAGGAGGCACTGACTAATGTCCTGGGGGCTTACCAACAATCCCAGGACAAAATGGGCCAGATCATTATCAACATGCAGGAGAACAAGCGGCTGCAGGAGAAACACCATCAGGAGATCAGGGAGGATTTGCAGGCCCTCAAAACCACCATGGTCTCCCATAGCAGGGGTGCTGGCAGATATGGCCAACATTATGAGGGAATGGACAGCACACCAGTGGGCCCCCACCACTTCTACTGCAGCTAGTGGGCCGGAGGCCCCGCCACAGGACCCACAGGCCACCAGCACCCCTCCTCCTGCAGAAGATGAACAACCAGCAATGTTCCCGGCGACCCAGACAGAAGCCAGAGACACCTGCCAAGACCAAGACCACCGCCTGGAAATAAGCCCCTCCTGAATGTCCCCCTTGTGTCCCACTCTGTCACCTTGTCCACTTTGAACTGCCTTAGCGCCCCTTCCTATGGTCCTTTGGACACTGGACTTGTGCTACAAAGAGACTGGAACAATACCCTGAACTAACCTCTGCCATCACCCCATTCCATTGCACTATTCCATATATACATTTTACTACAATAAACACCTTTGAACACAACTTGACTGATAGTGCTTTATGTGAATAAAATGTGCAATTATGGTAAAAGTTACATCTTGTGCAAATTATCTGAACTCTGTGACAGAATACAAATAATCACCTGTAGCTGTCTGTAGTCATCAAATCACTACACAGTTGTCATATCACCAACATCTGAAAAATAAGAATCCATAGGTGACAGTAAGTAGAGATGCAAAAGTAGCGAATGCCATCCTGCTACGGCCACAGAGAACACATCAATAATCAGAGGAATTGTCAAGTTCCACGGTCTCACCTGTGTGTCATTGGAAGTATTAACGTATAACTGATGTTCTGTTGTCCACATCCTCATCCTCATCCTCATCCTCTGCCTCCTCATCCTCACTGTCCTCAGGGTCCACTGCTCCCACAGCGGCATTTCCAGTCTCCTACTCGTGCAGATAAGGCACATGTCGTCTGAGGGCCAGGTTGTGCAACATGCCACTACTATCTGTCAGACCGTCTCGTGTGACTGGCAAGTGATTCACCAGTTAGATGGAGGCATCTGAACCTTCCCTTCAGGAGGCCGAAGGTCCTCTCAATAATTCTCTTGGTTTGCCCATGTGCATCATTATAACGATTCTCAGTCCCTGTCCTGGCATTCCTCACAGAGGTTAGGAGCCTTGAGAGGTTTGGGTAGCCAGAGTCACCTGAAAGTATTGAGGGACAAACATTTGCCTTACACAATGGTATGGGGTCAACACCAAAAGGCATACACTGACATACATTGGGTAAGGACTCAGCCTCACCAATTAGCCACACCCTGTGCCTCTGTAGTTGGGCCATCACATGTGGAATGCTGCTATTTCTCAGGACGAAGGAGTCATGAACTCTTCAGATTCCCGAACACCTGTTCATTCTGCAGGGGGCGGGAGGGGGAGGGAGGAGGACCAACGCAAAATGTGTCCCGTCAATCGCCCCAATAATGTTGGGTGTATGTCCAATTGCCCAGAATCCTGCCTTCACAGTGGCCAAATTTTCCACCTGGGGTAAAGTACTGTAGCTGAAGATGTGTTTTACCAAGGCAGACAGAACCCTTGCCAGCACGATTGAGAACATTGGCTGTGACATTCCTGCTGCCAAGCCCACTGTCACTCGGAAAGAACCAGTTGCCAGGAGATGGAGTACTGACAGAACCTGCACAGGAGGAGGGATCCCAGTGGGATGACGGATAGCTGATATCAGATCAGGCTCCAATTGAGCACATAGCTCTGTGATTGTAGCCCTCTCCAGTCTATAGGTGAGTATTATATGCCACTCCTCCATTGTAGCCAAGTCCACAAGGGGTCTGTACACGGGGGCTTGTCTCGTCCTCAGATTCCTCTGCAGTGGTAGGTATCTAAGGGACCCAAGAGTGAGTAGGCTGTCACAATTTAAACAATGGATCCACCACCTCAGTGTACATAGAGCAGTAACATGATGGGACATTGGGAATGGCAATGTATATGCAAAAAATGGAAATGACGCAGTTCTCGATTATCTGAATATTGTCCACCAATGTCGACCACCTGTCCTGTATCTAGGGACAGCTGGAAGTGAGGTAACTCCGCCGGCGTTGCGCGTAATGGCGGAAGGCGGTCTTGCACTGCTGTGCTATTCCTCATTGGATAACATGGGACTCTATGGAGTAGAGTGGCCAGTGGGGATCACCGGCAGCGGTGTGCACCGCCACGGCTGTGACCGCCATTTTCTGTACATAACCTCACTCGATTCCTGACCTTCCACAGGACAACACCTACACTGCGTGTGCTGCTGTGACCTGTGTCTGGATCCTCCCATGGCCCCTATGACTGGGAAAAGGGCCCCTGCCTTCACTTCGGAGGAGTTTGAGCGTTAGGTGGATGGAGTCCTACCCCAGTATGGCCAGCTGTATGGGCCTACAGACCAACAGGTGAGTAACACCTTGGGCACAAGGCATGTGACAGGGTTGCATGGAGATGTGTGTGCAAGCATCATGTCATTTGGGGGAAGTCGTATGTCTGGTGGCAGTGTACATGGTGGGCGCAGAGTAATGTGTGTGCCAATGGGGATGGAAGGGGATTTGTGGGCCATATGTGTGACATGCTGGTATTCATGTCTGTGTTTCCTCTACAGGTCAGCGCCCATAAGAAGAAGGGATTGTGGCGTGCCATCGCCAAGGACGTGCAGACCCTGGGGGTCTACAGCAGGCGGAGCACCCACTGTAGGAAGAGGTGGGAGGACCTGAGACGCTGAGCCCAGAAGCCCAGCTGGGGTGGGCTTCCTAACGAGGGCGGGATACCAGTCGGAATCTGATCCCCGATGGCCCGCATACTGGCAGTGGCCTAACCAGAGCTGATGGGTGCTTGAGGGCATCACAGCAGCCACAAGGGGGTGAGTACAGTGTGCGTTACAACTATGATTGGTAGGTGGCATGGGAACCTGGTGGTGGGTGTCAGTTAGTGGGTGCCCCTTAATGCCAGCTCAGAGAACGCGTGATCCAGCTCAAGGGTAATGGGTGTATTGCTAAATCTGGTAACGTAGCTAGGTAGCATACTATGTCAAACAGGGCGTAGGGGGTTCCAGGAGGGGTGCAGTTGGCAGTGTTTGGCTCTCATCTTGCTGTGGTACCTAGCCAATATAATGGCAGTGTGAAGCATGGGACACAATCCCGATCCCTGTGTGTGACGGTAATGTGTATGGCCATATGTGGTGTTGGTGCTGTAATTGACCCAGTGCTCCCTTTCTCTCTACCCCCCTTTTTTTTCTGTCATCCTGTCCATGTGTGCATTAACATCATCTGACGGAGAAGCAGGGGCACCAGCGACAGCGGGAGCTGCATCCACTGACACCGAGGGGACCAGTGAGACAGAGGACGAGGGGAGCACCACTGCAGAGACAGGAGGTGACAACACTGAATCTGATACCTCCTCCGATGGAAGCTCCCTGGTGGTGGCAAACACCTTTGGGACCACCCCAGCTACAAGTACAGTCGCCACCCCTGTACCAACACTGCCCTCCCAGCAGCCCCTCACTCAGTTGCCCATGCCCGCTCACCAAGGAGGGTGGGCATCTCCTTCGCCCAAAGCATCTCAGGCCCTGCCCCAGGCAGCCCTACTGCCCTCGGTGAGGGGGCTATTGACCTCCTGAAAACCATCTCTGTTGGGCAGTCAAGCATTGTGAATGCCATCCAGTGGCTGGCATCCCAGATGCAGCAATGCAATGCATTCCTGGAGGGCATTCACGGTGTATTGACGGCCCAACAGAGATCATTCCAGGCTCTGGCCTTCTCTCTGATGGCAGTGATTGTCCCTGTTCCTACCTTCCCCCCTCCAACTACCACTTCCCAGTCCCACTCTCCTCAACCCCAACCCATCCCATGCACATATATAGACAAGCATGCACACAAACCATCACACAAGAGTGGGACAGACACCACAGGCAGCACACGTCAGGCCTCAAGCACCCACACAAACATCCACTGCCTCCAATATCTCCCCCCTTCCTCCTCCTCCCTTACAGTCACATCCACACTCACACCTGCATGCACTGCATCAACAGCCACCATCACCACCACACAGCACACACACACCTCACTTGCAGACACCTCCACAACATCCATCCACGTCACCTGTGTCCTCTCACACCCTGTCTGCCCTCCACCTCCTAAGAGACACAAACACACACAGACACCCAACAGCCATCCACCTCATATTACATCAGCACACTGCCCATACATCTGCACCCAAGTCCAGCAGACCTACACCTCTGAAAACCATTACCTCAACCTCCAAAACCCATCCCTCCTCCCACATTCCGCCCCAACACCCCAAGAAGCTTTTCCTTGCACGTCTTGACCTCTTCCCTCCCTATCCAACCCCGTCCTGCCCATAAGAGCAGGGTCCCAACGACCCAGCTCAGCACCTCAGCCAAACAGTCCACGCGGACAGTGGAGGCAAGAGAGGGAAAGATCCCACTCCACCACCCAAGAGAGGTAAGGATCCCACTCCACCAAATAAGAGGGGCAAGCGCCCCCCGCCCCACACCAACAGCAGTGGTCAAGGTGCCCCACCTCTGGCTGGGACAGAGCAGCCCGTACCTCCGGCTGGGACACAGCGGCCCTCACCTCCAGCTGGGACACAGCGGCCCTCACCTCCAGCTGGGACACAGCGGCCCTCACCTCCAGCTGGGACACAGCGGCCCTCACCTCCAGCAGAGGGCATGTAGGCTACCCCCAGGGACTGTTGTACAAGGAGCCCCCTTCAGAACCAGTGACAATGTTCCCCACCTCAGAGTGTGACCTTGCACTCCCCAGCATAGGAAAACAGGCATGGAGTCCCCTCCAGAACCAGTGGGCAAGTTCCCCACACACCCCTTCCCCGGTGAGGTGCCTGGCCGTTCCCACCATGATGCCCCTGCACAGTGTAGGGCTGATTACGTCAGGGAAAGAGTTGGGGCTTGGACTGTGCCCTGTAAGCCTTTTGTACTTTGGACTTGCCATTGTCCCTTTCTGCACAGTGACTCATGTATCTGGTCACATGGACAATATGGTGGCTGTTTTCATCCAATTACACTTTCAGTTCTGGAATGCTGTAGTCCTTGCATTATTATGACGTGGGTCCTGTGACACTGTTTTTCCTCTGCAGCTGGTTATGTGTGTGTGTGTGTGTCTGGTGTGTGTTGTGCGTGTGTGTGTGTCACTCTCCTTTTCCTCCCTCCCTCCCTTGTGTGCTAGGCGGCTGTACTCAGTCATCGTCTTCATCGGCATTAGTGTTCCAGGTCGAGCATGGCGTAGAAGAGCATCGGGAAGACTTGAAGTTCCGGTCGCATGGCGGCCTTGATCTTCTGTGTGTCTGAGGGTGAATCTTTCGTCTTCTGTGTTCTGTTTGCGCCAGGCTTTTGATGACGTTGGTACTGCCCCAGAAATTGTGGCGGTGTGCTGTCATAATATGGTGGGCGGTACCTTGTCTTCTGTCTGGCTGTTGATGGCTACCGCCGTGGTCAGTGGTGTTAACACCCTGGCAGTTGCTGTGGTACATTGGTTGTCTATGGGAGTTATCACCGTCATGGTCATAATATGGCAGTAATTACCGCCAGCCTGTTGGCGGTATTACCGCCACATTATCACTCACCGCCAGTTTCATAATGACGACCTATGTTGCATTTACTGATTATATATATGCATTCTTATCAACAGCCAATCCTGTTATTTATTCCAAACACAGATTCACTTATAGCAAAACAAATGAGTTAAAAGGGCCACTGCTCTTATGGTTTCTGTATGAAGCTGGCCTGGTGTGTGGTGAGCACCTACGTTGTTATTATCTTCTACCAGGTCCAGGTATCCCCTGTTAATGAGGTATAGTCAGTGTCTAGGAAGCCAGGCTCTCTAGAGGTGGTTGTGGATGAGCAGGCAATGCTTATCTAGGAGACATGTAAAGCTCATGCAATACCACTTTTAGTCATATAGCACTTACACACATGAAAGAAAAACAGTGTTACAAAAATGAAGGTATTTTATTTGAGTGACACAAATACTAAAATAAAATACTATGTAGGCAATACTCTACTAGCAGGTGAGAGATTCCTTCTTGCTTCTTGGTGCAGACTGAAGACTTGCTGCCTTCAGGGGATGCTCAGTTGGGGAAATGTTGCAGTTGCTGGAATTAGCAGAAGAAACAATGTTGCAGAGCCAAGTCATCACTGGAGCTGCAGATTGTAGGTTCCTGTGAAGTCCAGTTGCGATTTCAGTGGCCAGAAGTCCAAATAAACATTGCAGAGTAGTCCTGCTGGAATCTTGCACCTCTAATCTGAGTACCCACCCAAAAGGGAGACTCTATCAAGCCCTAACATGGGGATTGGTCACCTACCAGGGTGACCACCTATCAGGAGAGGGTTGTGACATCACCTGCATGACCTGGCCACTCAGAGGCTCCCAGAGGGCTTTGCCAACCTTGGAGTCAAGATGGCAGAATCAAGTGGCCACCTGGAGGAGCTCTGGGCACAACCCCTGGGGTGTGATGGAAAGGGGAGTGGTTACTCCCCTTTCCATTGTCCAGTTTCACACCAGAGGGGGGACTGGAGGTCCCTGAACCGGTGCAGACTGGTTTATGTAAGGAGGGCACCAAATGTGCCCTTCAAAGCATACCAGCGGCGTGGGGATGCTAACCCTCCCAAGCCATTTAACACCTATTTCGAAAGGGAGAGAGGGTATTGCCTCCCTCGCCCAAACAAAAGAACGAGTTACTTACCTTCGGTAATGACTTTTCTGGTGGATACATTAGCTACCTGTGGATTCCTCACCTAATGAATACTCCCATGGCGCCAGCATTTGACGGAAATCTTCTTCCTAGCTTCTGCACGTCGACGAGGACGTCACTATAGCCCACGCGACGCCGTCTGACGTCATACAGGCAATAAGAGGTCCTCGCCGACGTGCCGACGTCAGTACCAACATTTTTTTCGTGCATGAGAATAATAACCCAATGCAATGAAAGAGCAAGGCAACATCCCATAACATTGTAAATCACACAACATTGCAATAAAATGGCTGTAGATTTAATATCTCTTTTTTTTTTTTTTTTTTTTTAAATCAAACAAACAAATATATGCAAATCATGTATATACACAAAGATATATACATATAAATATATATATATTTATATATATATATATATATATATATATATATATATATATATATATATATATATATATATATATATATATATATATATATATATATATACACAAGTATCCATATATACAAAATCTATTGCAACCTTGAAGACCAAGAGGAGCACACTCAAGGATTACTTGGTAAGACCAGAAAGGCAACGGGGAGGCGGGTGGGACCGTGAGGAATCCACAGGTAGCTAATGTATCCACCAGAAAAGTCGTTACCGAAGGTAAGTAACTTGTTCTTCTGATGGATACAACTACCTGTGGATTCCTCACCTAATGAATAGAGTCCCAAAGCAGTACCACGCCCGGTGGTGGGTGCCGAAATGGTCAAACCAAGAAATCCTGCAGCACTGACCGTGCAAAATGGCCGTACCTTCTGACCTCAGAGTCCAAACAGTAATGTTTCGCAAAAGTGTGAAGGGACGACCAAGTTGCGGCCTTGCAGATGTCGACCACAGGAACACCTCTGGCCAAGGCCGAAGTGGCCGACTTAGCTCTTGTGGAATGAGCTCTAATGCCATCAGGAGGATTCTTCTTTGCCAAAGAGTAACAGATTTTAATGCAAAGAACAACCCATCTGGAGAGTGTTCTCTTGTGGACTGCCTTTCCTCTCCTCTTGCCCACGTATCCGATGAACAGCTGATCCTCCAGCCTGAAATCCTTCGTTCTATCAATGAAGAAGCTGAAGGCCCTCTTTGGGTCCAAGCGATGTAGTCTCTCTTCCTCCTTAGAAGGATGAGGCGAAGGATAGAACGTGGACAAAGTAATTGTCTGGGCCAAATGGAAAGGTGAAACAACCTTCGGGAGGAAAGCAGCCTTGGTCCTCAACACCACCTTATCCCCATAAAAAGTTGTATAAGGGGGTTTTACCGATAAGGCTTGCAACTCACTCACTCTCCTTGCAGATGTTATAGCCACCAGGAAGACTGTTTTAATAACTAAATACCTTAAGGGGCAAGAATGCATAGGCTCAAAAGGGGACCCCATAAGGAAAGTGAGGACCAAGGACAAATCCCATTGAGGCATAACAAATGGTTTTGGAGGATATTTATTTAGAAGACCTTTCAAGAATCTGAGAACAATAGGGGATTTAAATAACGATGGTTGGTCCGGAAGACAAATGAAGGCTGACAAAGCCGACAAATAACCCTTAATGGTAGCCACTGCACAACCTTTCTGCGCTAGAGACAGAGCAAAAGACAAAACGTCCGACAGATGAGCATGTAAGGGATCAATCTGTCTCTCTCCACACCACATAACAAATTTAGACCACCTATTAGCGTAGATAGATTTAGTGGAGTGTCGCCTGGCCGCTAATATAACATCCACTACATCAGGCGGGAGAGAGAAGGAACTCAGGTTGCCCCGTTCAATCTCCAGGCATGTAGGTGTAGACTCTGGAGGTTGGGGTGTAAAACCTGCCCCTGCGAGAGGAGGTCTGCCCTGAGAGGGAGACGGAGCGGAGGGCACAGCGAGAGTTGGAGAAGGTCAGAGTACCACACCCTCCTTGGCCAATCCGGAGCTATTAAGATGACTTGGGCCCGGTCTTGGCGAATCTTCCTCAACACTCGAGGAATCAAGGGTATGGGGGGAAACGCGTAAAGCAACTGGTCGCACCAGGTTATCTGAAACGCGTCCCCCAATGCTCCCTGCACCGGATACTGGAGGCTGCAGAATAACGGACAATGCGCGTTCTCCAGAGTGGCAAACAGATCTATCCGAGGAAACCCCCACATCTGGAAGATTAAACGGACTTGATCTGCCACTCGTGGTCGGCCAAGAATTGGCGACTGAGACTGTCCGCACGTACATTCAAGACCCCGGCCAGATGATTTGCTACCAAGCAAATCTGATGGTCCTTTGCCCAGGACCATAGTCGAAGAGCTTCTCTGCAGAGAAGGTACGACCCTACTCCTCCCTGTTTGTTTATGTACCACATCGTGGTAGTATTGTCCGTCAGGACCTGTACCGACTGACCACGAAGGGAAGGGAGGAAGGCCTTGAGAGCCAGACGTACCGCCCGTAACTCTAACAGATTGATATGAAACATCTGTTCCTCTGGAGACCAAAGTCCTTTGATCTCCAGATCCCCCAGATGAGCTCCCCACCCTAGAGTGGAAGCATCCTTTATGACCGTGGCCACTGGTGGCGACTGCGCGAACGGCTTTCCTTGTGAAAGATTGTTGCTCGCAATCCACCACTTCAAGTCCACAGCAGCATCTCTGGAGATCTTGACCGCACCTTCTAGATCTCCTTTGTGTTGAGACCACTGCCTTCGGAGGCACCACTGAAGAGCCCTCATGTGCCAGCGAGCATGCGTGACCAACAGTATGCAGGAGGCAAACAGACCGAGCAGACGAAGGACCTTGATGACTGGAACTACTGCTCCATTTCGAAACATTGGAACCAATTCCTGAATATCTTGAATCCGCTGAGGCGGAGGAAAGGCTCGATTCAATGTTGTATCCAGTACTGCCCCTATGAACAGGAGGCGCTGAGAGGGCTCCAGGTGAGATTTGGGCACGTTCACCGAAAAGCCCAGGTCGAACAACTGGGTTGTTGACTGCAGATGATGCGACACAAGCTCCGGAGACTTGGCTTTGATCAACCAGTCGTCCAAGTAAGGGAATATTGCTATCCCCTTCCTTCTGAGCTCTGCCGCAACCACCGACATCACCTTCGTGAAAACTCGAGGTGCTGAAGTGAGACCAAACGGGAGGACCGCAAACTGATAGTGCTGCGACCCTACCACAAACCGGAGATACTTCCTGTGCGACTTGAGTATCGGGATATGAAAATAAGCGTCCTGCAAGTCGACAGACACTATCCAATCTTCTTTGTTCAACGCCAAAAGCACCTGTGCTAGGGTCAGCATCTTGAACTTTTCCTGTTTGAGGAACCAATTCAAGATCCTCAGATCCAGGATCGGTCTCAACCGACCATCCTTCTTGGGAATCAGGAAGTACCTTGAGTAACAACCTCGACCCCTTTCCTGCTCTGGGACCAACTCCACTGCGCCCTTTGAAAGGAGGACTTGAACCTCCTGTTCTAGCAACAGGAGGTGTTCTTCTGAACAATAAGATGGGCGGGGCGGGATGGGGGGCGGAAACTCCCGAAAGGGAAGGGTGTAGCCTTTTCCCACAATATTGATAACCCAAGTGTCCGTTGTAATAGTCTCCCACTTGTGGAGAAAATGACATAACCTTCCCCCTACAGGAGAGGAGTGAGTGGGAAATGGTGGAAGCCTAAGGCTGCTTTCCCTGCTGCACCCCTCCAGAGGACGAGGAAGAGGCAGAGTGCTGTTGAGAGGCTCCTCTGGTGCGGGCCCTACCTCTCCCTCTAAATGATCTATAGGGGTGGGAAGAGGCGTGTTGCTGGAATCTCCCCCGAAAGGAAGAGGAGGAAGAGCCACGCCCAAATCCACGAAACCTCCTGAAAAACCTGGAAGAGGCAGAGGAAGAAGGAGCTTGCAGCCCTAACGATTTGGCTGTGGCCCTGCTCTCTTTAAATCGCTCCAAGGACGAATCTGCCTTGGCTCCAAACAGTTTGTCCCCATCAAACGGGAGGTCCAATAGGGTCGACTGTACGTCCGGAGAAAACCCTGAATTACGGAGCCAGGCCTGCCTCCTTGCCACCACAGCCGTGCCCATCGCCCTAGCCACCGAGTCGGTCGTGTCCAGCCCAGACTGGATAATCTGGGTTGCGGCAGCCTGGGCGTCCGAGACAACATCCAAGAGTCCCTGGGGAAGCTCCGTAAATGAAGATGAAATATCGTCCGTAAGAGCATGGATGTATCTCCCCAGAATGCAAGTTGCGTTGGTGGCCTTCAACGCCAAACTGCAAGATGAAAATATTTTCTTGGACTGTGCATCCAGCTTTTTGGAGTCCCTGTCTCCAGGTACCGTCGGGAAAGATCCAGGCGCTGACTTCGATGAACAGGAGGCTTGCACCACCAAGCTCTCCGGCGTAGGGTGTCTAGAAAGAAAGCCAGGGTCAGATGGTGCAGCTCGATATCTCCTGGCTACAGCCCTATGAACCGCTGAGGAAGATACTGGCTTCTTCCACACCTCCAACACTGGATCAAGCAAAGCCTCATTAAATGGCAAGAGAGGCTCCGCTGCAGCAGAGGCCGGATGCAGTACCTCCGTCAATAAATTCTGCTTCGCCTCTGCCACCGGCAAAGGCAGGTCCAGAAAGTTAGCTGCCTTCCTTACCACAGCGTGAAAGGTAGCAGCCTCCTCCGTATACTCCCCTGGAGATGAAAGGTCCCACTCAGGGGAAGTATCCAACCCACTGGCCGTATCCAGACCATGCAGTCCATCACCAGAGTCCTCAACCTCTCCTTCCTCCAGGACTCGTTGGTACTCCTGCTCTTCCAAAAGACGGAGAGCACGCCTCGTCGAATGTAGTCTCTGCTCGATACGCAGAGTCGACATGGCCTCCGCCGAAGTCGAAGATCGGCGCCGATCTCCAGAAGTATCCGACGCCACGTCCGGCGCCACAGGCAGCTTCGGCGCAGATGAAGGAGCAGGACGAAGAGATCTTGGAGCCGATGGACCCACCGGAGTCACAGGACGAAATCCCGACGTCGACGGGATGGAAACCTCCGGGGCCAATCCCTCTGAAGCCACCGGAGCGGCCACCGGCGCCGACACCGGCACCGAGCCCACATTCCCAAAAGGGAGAAAGGGCATAAAGGGTGCCGGCCGTAGAGGCGCAGGATCACCCAATGAAAAGGCCAAAGGCCCCGAAGGACCAGCCGGAGCACCTCCTGGAGCCATCTGTTGAAAGATGGTATACATCGCATTCAGAAATGCGGTACTATCGGCTCCAGGGGTGGGAAAAGCCGGATACTGGGGTGTCTGGATCGAAGGCGACACCAACGCCGGCCTCGACGTCTGCGACGCCGGAGACAACACAAGAGGCTGCATCACCTCAATCACAGACGCCTGTCCAGGCGAAGTTGGTGACGCCGGAGAGGGCAACGGGGTCGATGGATGCGGCGTGACCGTGGGACTGACCTCCCAAGTCTTCCGACGCCGAGCCGAAGGCGACCTCGAACGAGTCTCCTTGCTGGAATGACGCCGTGAATCTCTACGGCGCCGGGAGTCTCGATGACGCAGATGAGACCTTGGCGAAGAAGACTTTTTGTGATGTTTTTCCTTTCTCTTCGACTTCGCCATGAATAGTTTAGCCTCACGTTCTTTGAGGGCCTTCGGATTCATGTGCTGACATGAATCGCAAGTCGCAACGTCATGGTCGGAGCTCAAACACCATAGACAGTCGGAGTGAGGATCTGTAATGGACATCTTGCCCCCACACTCTCGACAGGGCTTGAAACCCGACTTTCTCTGAGACATTATTACCGCAGAGAAGAACTACGCAGAAAATACACTGTAACTACAAAAGTAACAGTAGCTCCCTCGAAGATAACCGTTTCAAATGCACGGAAAAAAGGGAACTGACGTCGGCGAGGACCTCTTATTGTCTGTATGACGTCAGACGGCGTCGCGTGGGCTAGAGTGACGTCCTCGTCGACGTGCAGAAGCTAGGAAGAAGATTTCCGTCGAATGCTGGCGCCATGGGAGTATTCATTAGGTGAGGAATCCACAGGTAGTTGTATCCATCAGAATCCTTTGTTCTGCCTTCCTGGGCTTGACCTGTTCAAGCAGCTGAAGGGCAGAAACCCACCTGAAAGATGGCAGCGGCGCGGGCTGCCTGGGAAAACCCTGGTAGGAGCAAAGCTGGGGGTCTTCTAAGGAGCCCCCAGAGTTCATGTAATCATACAATCAATACCTGCAACAGTATTGGGACATGATTCAGACATGTTTTATACCAAACATACCTATGTTTGGAGTTACCATTATGTCGCTGGACATAAGTAGAGACATATGTCCAAAACACGGCTAAAATGGCTTCCCTGCACTCACGAAGTCCAGGAAAATGGAGGTGGAGTTTGTGGGGGCACCTCTGCTCATACAGGGGTGCCCTCACACACAGGTACTTGCACCCTGCCCTCTGGGCTTGGAGGGCTTACTATAGGGGTGACTTGCAGTGACCTGTAGTGAAAAGGGTGCCTGCACCTTTTCACGCAGGCTGCAAAGGCAGGCCGGCAGACACACTTTGCATGAGCTCCCATGGGTGGCATAGTACATGCTGCAGCCCACGAGGAACCCCAGGTGCCCCAATGCCCTGGGTACATTGGTACCATATACTAGGGGCTTATATGACGGCACCAGTATGCCAGTTGTGGTGTGTAAAATGTGAGGTACACCAAATCCAGAGGGAGAGAGCACAGTACATTGGGTCCTGGTTAGCAGGATCCCAGTAAACACAGTCAAAACACACTGACATCAGGCAAAAAGTGGGGGTATCCATGCCAAAAAGAGGGTACTTTCTTACAGTTTCCATTACAAAATAAACTTTTGACATACTCACAGAGCTGCGTTCAGCCAACCACAATAGGGCAATTTTTGTGTCAGCTTGTTTGCCATTAAGGGAAACAAAATGGCAGATTCTTGGCTGAGGTGTTAGAAGTGGTTCAATATACTTGAGTAATCTCTTGTGGGGCTTTTTTTTTTTTTTTTTTACCTGCGGCACCATTTACAAAAGCCTACTATTTCTCCCTTAATTAAGGCAATGGCTGCTTGCCGCCGAGGAGCATAGCAGCACCCTTGTGAAGCATCCAGTTAGTGTGGCCCAGGTCAATGGTTCCGGCCCCGCCTGCAGGCAGACTTCACCGGCACTCGCCACCAGATACTCACCGTCATGCCCTGATGACCCCCCAGGACCTAGGTGGAGGAAGCAGCAGCCGCTAGGAGACCTTTGCTGCCAGGCCTGGATTGCCGACGCCAAGTGGAGTGGCCTCATGCTATCACTTCACTCAACAGGGGCAGACACATACTCAAAGCAAATATGAGATCTCACATTGACAACATGTGAGGTTTTAATATTCTAACACATGAAAACAGCATTTGTGCGCCTGAATTTTATGTTTTATCACAGTAAAGCCAGATCTTCAGGCTTTGCCAATACTTTCCACTAAGACAATAAGCACTGTTGGAGCTTCAAGAGTGTCCACCAGACGGCTGCAAGATAGCAGGTATCAAACGACTCTTGCGCCAGGTGTGAATGCTTGACACACAAAAGCACTGGAGCCTTATTGGAAAGGTGTTTTTTCTTACAAAACTTAACTTGAATGCACTTGTGATCTTCTCATGAGCACAAGTTACATTACAGAAGTACACCTTCCTTTTTTTTGAGCCTGGGGAAGTTAGGTGATTTGCCCAGAATCACAGGATGTTGAGTCGATGCTGCAACTCAAACATGGTAACCTAGCTCTAAAGTGGGCAGTGCTGGCTGTTACACCACATCCTCTCCCTAGTATCACAGTGCCATGCTGAATTCAAAACCCGTTTCCCAGGTAGACTTGGTCACTACATCACATCTACTTGCTTAGCTGATGTAAAAAAGAACCTTAAGGATGTAGTGGAAGACGCTCCAAAGGTTCACCTTCACAAATCTTTGTGAACAATAGTATTCTTTTGATGTTTGCCAATCCAATAAGCATTATGTTGTGTTCCCCATGATGTATAATGAGTAGACAAAATGCTAATTATTGAGGCATAAAGGTATTATACATGGGTCGCACTGTGATTATGTTGCCTATTGTTTAAGATTCAGGTTTGTTTCTGTGCCTATACACTATAGTTCAACCCCTTCGGAGCTCATGACGAATCCGTTCCATCATGAGCACTGATGGTTATGTGCTGAGGATGGAACCGTTCTATCCTCTGCACACAACCATCAAATCCCTCTGCTCTTCATAGTAGAGGGATTTGATTTTTCTAAAAACAGCCTTGGGGGCTGGGAAAGAGCTGACGTGATTTCAGTGAAAACGAAAGTGAAATGAGTTGATCGGCTCATTTAATTTTCTCTGCCTCAGAGCTCAAGGGGCTATCTAAGTCTCCCGAGCACCGACGAAGACATGAGAGGTATCATTGGAAAGGGAAGGCACTCTTCCCTAGTGGATCCCTGCTTGGGATGTAGCATCCAAGGAAGTTTCCATTGGGTGGAAGAATTCAAATTTTCGGTGGGAGCTTGGTGTGTGGCCAGTGAAGCCTCTGAAAACCCGGCACTGTCTGAGGCAACCAGCGTTTAAGCTGGGAGAGATGGGTCAGGGTCACATTTCCCGGCACACTGGAAAACTGCTGCCTCCTCAACCTCTGATGCTCTCCTGCTGACTTTCTACTCTGGGCCTTGCCCAGAGAAAGGCCTCCTCATTTTATCCACCTATCCAACCCTTTAGCTGCACCTTTTACACAGGAGTATGATGTCTA
Organism: Pleurodeles waltl; assembly: GCF_031143425.1. Classification (NCBI taxonomy): domain Eukaryota; kingdom Metazoa; phylum Chordata; class Amphibia; order Caudata; family Salamandridae; genus Pleurodeles; species Pleurodeles waltl. Next base: position 474,412,530 of record NC_090439.1, read on the forward strand.
AGTGAGTGTTTTGGTTTTTTTCTTCACTGTTTTCACATATTTGTGGAGAAATATTCATGGTTGGCCACAGGGCAAGTAGACATCTTGGCATCTCACCATACAAGGTCAGACAAATTCCAGATTCTGCTCTAATTATGCTCCCATGGGTGGTAGTGGAAGAGCAGTGTGCAGAAGCGCTTGAGGAACAAGTTACCAGCCTTTGGTAATGATGTATCTGTTATAGAAAGGATCTAGCTGCAGATTCCTTAACTTAAGACTCCTCCACTGGAGCCAGCCTGGATCCAGAAACCTTTTCCCCCTGGTATGCCTGCATGTCGGTAGAGAGTTTAATGACGTCATCGGCAAGATGTGACGTCAAAGGAGTCCATATAACTACCCCGCCGAAGCACCGTCAGTTTCTTCCATTACTATTTTCCATGCTCAAAATATGGAGCCAGATATAGAAACTGGCAAAGAAGACAGTATGCTTCAAACAAAAGACACCCTTGTATCAATCATCACCTAAGTCTCATCCTGGGTGTAGATTTTTACAATGAAATCAAGGAGACAACATAGGAAGGATGGGAGGGTCGTTAAGGAATCTCCGGCTAGATTCTGTCTCTACCAAATACATTGTTACCGAAGGTAAGGAACTTGTTAATCTGATAGAGACATCTAGCCGCAGAATCCTTAACTTAGAATCAGATACCAAAGCATAAAAACCCAGGAGGCAGGGATGCAAAACAAGACCCTCAACAGTTTCTAAGTGTCTTTAAACTGGTCGAGAACAAGAGTAAAAGACTAGAGAAGAAGAAAAATGAGGAAGAGTAATAATATATTCTACAACATCTCAACCTGTGGAAGTGAGCACAGGTGAAGCACTCAATACCAGGAGAGAATGGAAAGAATTTCATCTATGTTAGACCATACAATAAACTCATCCACATTAGCATGTCAATTGTGTCTCATGAGTGACTTAACCACAGTGAAAGCCTTTTATCCAGAAGGAAAACAGATTTAGTACTGGAGAAAAATCCTATGTACTAAAAAAAAAAACTACCCATGAGGAAGAACATCCTCATTAGGAAAAAGAATTGGTGAAAAGACAACTGTAACAAAAGGGATACAAGAACAGTAAGAACAAGGATAAAAACGTACCCATGATGATACAATTAAAATTATGTTTGGTACTCTGAAAATAAGGTTCAGAGAACAGAAGCGGACTAGAGAAATGTTAAAAAGACTGACATACATAAGAAGGTATGTGAGCCTTAACATATTGCTCTACCAAGGACTCCACAGATAAACCACGGATTAGGAGTCATGAACCATAAAAAACATGAAATGAAGAAAGCCATGTGAACATAAGCAATCGATGTTTGAGGTGAACAGCCGTTCCTAAGATGAAGCTACTCACTCCTTAAAAAACCCATGTATGAACTGTTCGGCAAGACTGTGGAAATGACCACAGAACTGTGATCATAAAGACAAGAAAACGTGGATTTGAAAGACCACCCATGATCGTATGATAGTAGCACCAACTGGATATATCACCAAGTGGATATACATCTATCTCTTCGTAGATGTTGACCGAAATTGCAGGTGCTACGCTGTTGGAGCACAGCGCAACATAACTTGCCATGGAGCAGAATCTCTTACCAAGGAAAGATATATCCCAATCAGACATACAGCAAGGCAAACATAATAGAGCATCTCATGCAGAGAAAACAGACTGTTGTCCCCAATAAAGAGAACAATAATAAGCATTTGGCATAGAAATATACTTTACCGCCGGGAAAAGTAGCTAATATAATGAAAACATCATCAAGATGCATAAAACACATATCCACTAGCTTTGGAGTGAAGAACAAACGGAGAGAGAGAAGAGAGGTGTGGGGGGGGGGGTGTGTGTGTGTACTAGAAAAGACCTCAATGATGAAAACTGACTAGATTCTGAAGAAAAGAATCAGTTCAAATTTTATTAATCCATCCAATGAAAACACACCAAGTATGAACACAATTAAAACAATAGAGTAATGTAAAATGAAAGCAATTGTAGGTATACAAAGGCCAAAATCCTTTCAAAAGGAAGGAAGTCTTGCAGGCAAGTGCAAAAAAATGTAAAAAAACAAAAAAAAACTCCCAAAGAGTTCATATAGCAAGAAGTCTAAACAATAGATTAAGCAAAAATGTCAAAGAAATAGATCTCAATGAAGACGTAATATAAGCTAACCCAAGTAAGGAAAAGAATTAAAAATGTTCAAAGAACACGGACACTATAGAAAAGGCTACACCAAAGAGTAGGAAATACGTAGACTGCAATGAATACTTAATAGAACATTCTAAGACCAAAACAAGGAGGGTCCAAAAATCCTGAAAAAGAGAGTGATTACACAAGTAAAAGAAATATACCTGTCAAAATGTTAAGCATAATACCTAACCTATTTTACAGTATAAGGGGACATAGTAAATAACAGTCTTAGTATTATAGAACACCCAGAGAGCTGGTATTATCCCCAGTTCCCTATAAGGGATACTAGTAAAATGGTATAAATGGAAAAGTTTAAAAAAGCAACTGTCTGCCGTGGGAGAAATTGAAACCCCTCCCCATTGAAGGTGCAATATCTTAAAATACTAGCATATAACATAATTACTTCCACTTAGAGTATGATATATACCAGACATGTAATGACTCTTAAGCATGTCTTCAGAGTGAAGCAGACAATACCACCTTATGTCAGGTGTCCTATAAAGGAAAACCTCTACTTGAGCAACACTGACTTAACCTGAAGCAGAAATCATTACTTGACATCAAGTAACGAGGAAAAAGAAAGAAGCCTCAACAATTAGGCATGAAAAACTCCATAGGGTTTCAGTGCACCACATTATTGCAATGACAAGCTAGGGAAACTCAACACCTGGAAAGAAGCAACACTCATCGGGCATGCCAATGAAGCATAACAGGATAACTGAAAGCCTCACGGCCCTGCAGAAGCAAGACTGACATGTGGAACACTGAAGGGCAAGTAACAGCACAGTACTGATGAACAAGCAAAGGGGGAGAGAGAGAAACCAAGCTAACTCGTTGCTTCACCCCTACTGTCTCGAAAACGTCTCAAAGCAGAGTCAGCCTGTGCAACAAACAAATGGGCACCATCAAATGGCATGGCCAGTAATGCAGATTGGATTGACTTAGAACCCTGAGGTACATAACCATGCACTGTGATGGAGCACAACTGAGGAAAGCCATGGCTTGACCAAGAGAGTCAGTGGAATCCATGCTGCAGCGAATGATTAATTTAGCTGCATTCTGTCCTTTCTCAATTATAGGAGTAAGAGTGCTCCTGAAATTATCTAGAAGTGAGGGTAAACAGTTCGCTAAAGAATACCATAATTAATGAGAGAAACGTCCAAGAACACAAGGCCTGTTTTAGGAACATAGAGCAGAACTTGTGGAGAAAAAAGTATATGGTCGCTACAGATATCTACACTCCTAGACTCTATCAGGACCTGTATGGGGAAGGGACTCTATATGAGGTAAAGTTAAAGTGGCCTGTGCCACTAAACTGTGAGTAGTAGGATGTCTGATCAAACAAGGTGGATCACCAGGGGCAGGACGGTGCCTGTGGGATATATCCCAGTCAACAGGGGCCCCTGCAGCAGGCTTACCCTAAGCACCCGACAAGACATCATATAAGGCATTGCTACAAGGAAGCACTGGTTCAACCAGGGTCTGGCTTTGATGGTGTATATTGATTAAGGGATCTGAAGTGAACTCCATTAAGGGGAGGGTTAGACCTAACACCTCTGTAACACACTTCAGCATATCTGCAAAAGAGGAACTTGCTTCTGTAGAAAGTCCCAGAGGGGAAAGTAGGCCTGAGGCTGTAGAAGAATCCAAGCCACTAGCTGTAGCCAGATCAGAGAACCAGCTGTCCTCTCTAGGAGGGTCCAAATCCAGTACCACCTCTTCACCGTCACCTGCAATAGGAACAACAGGAGTGGAGACTCATGGAGGTGTGACTGGCAACGTTCCCGACATCGACCGGCATCGAGAAGATGTCAAAAAACGATACCATTGACTTCAGACACAGAGAGGAAGTCAACATTGGCGTGCCTTCGGAGGCACCAGACGATGAGCAAATTATCTTGGCTGCAAAAAAGCACAGCCCTTATCAATCTAGGAACCACAAGATTATAATTTCGGCCAACTTCTCTTGTGACACCAACCTTGTACTAAAGCAATTCCTGGCCCTAAGGCCCTGCCTTCAGAAGAGGGATATACGGTAGGGCCTTTTGGACCTAGCTGTGATGCTGATAACTGCGGATAGCAGGAACTGGAAGTATGATGACCCTACGGACCTGGAGAGATTTCGGGATGCCCTGGACATCACAGACATGGACAACCACGAACCGCCCGCTGGTCCATCAACTTCTGCCACAGTGAGGGAGGAACGCCTATCTGATGATCAAGAGAAGCGCCAGAGGCTGGAAAGAGGCATACAATGCTAACCATCGGACTGCAGCAAGCATCCAAGCAAGTCTCTTAGTGCTCACAGGGACAAGTCACGCTCACCGATTAAAGATTAGAACGCTATACCAGACTGTACTCTGGCCTACAAGATAATCTGTGGCTTTTCTACAGCGTGACCCTGGCCTGGTGGTCTTGCAAGGGACGATGGCTGCTTCACTGCTGATGTCATCCTGCTGAGGCTGCCCGACTGTGGCAAGGTGTGGAGCCATGGGGCACCCCCATTGCCCAGCATTGCCTTGATGGGGTTCAGGGAGGCATGCAGCTGGATTTTTGTGCTGAGCCTTGCTGAGACTGTACCTCTGTTACCGATTGGGCCCTCATGCAGTAACATATTCTATGTTCTTTGTTCATTTTCTCGAAATGTTATTTTACGCTTTAGCTGTTGCCAGTTTTGGGAAAGGGCTTATGGGCCAAGTTATCTGTTTTGCATCGAACAGGATGGCTGGTGTCTGGGTCCTTTTTGACCTGGGTGGCCAAACTGTGGGTCTGAATATATACACACACGGTCACTACATGGGCCGGGGCAGCAGCTACAGGGCGACGGTCTCCCTCTGTCCCAGATTTACAGGCCTAGCTGTTTCCTCTCCTCAGAGACAGGGGAAGAGACAGCCGTGTGTTCAAGCATCTCTGGCTTATAGTTTAACCTTCATATCCGTCTGTCATAGGATTTGCTGAGTACACCTTGGACAGCCACTGTTTTTCCCCCTGGTCCCTACCTTCTTGCTCCCTCTTACCTCTTTTCGTTGGCCCCCTATCAAAGCCTTACACATTAATTTCTCACCCAACGGGCTGACCCGCCTACTGCAGATCGCTTCTCTTAATGACAATGGCCTGACCCATTTTATTAAGAGGCAGAAAATCCTATTTTTTAAGCACTGCTCCAGGAAACACACCTATCTCATACTGAACATGATAAAGTCAGATGGGATTGGGGGGCTTAGCGATACTTGCAAGCAGGACAAAGACAACCTTTACACACCAAGCTATTCATTTAGATCATAGGAAAAGTGTGGTGATCATCTTGTTTCACAAGTCACTGGCAGTTCAGACTGTAGACTTGGAGGGACCCCCTGGGCAGATATATTTTTGCCAAGGTTTGGAACCGCATCAAATGTATGACTATGGCCTCCATTTATTCCTCTATGGTGGCCAAGACAGATTCATTGGCAAATTGAAAAAAAAACCTGCTTGCCTTTGGGACATCCAGGGTAACTTTGGGAGGAGGGGGTGTTGAATTATGCCCCTCGACCCACACCTTAGGAAGTCTGGATACCCTACAACCACCAGACAGCCCTGAGAGCGGCTTATCTTCTGTGACATTGTTGCTGACTACACCTTGACGGATCCCTGGCGCTTAACACACCTGAGAGACAGGGACTATACTTTCACCTCTTGTGTCCATAGCACACATACACGCATTGATTTCTTTTTGTTGTCCATCATACTGCTTAGTAACTTACGGGCTGCCTCGATTCTCCTGAACCTCCGATCACAATCTAGTGCTACTGGCCCTCGACGTGCAACTATTGCAACCCCTTCAGGCCCAGTGGCGTATGACCACCACACAGTATAAAGGTCCAGAGGACAAGCGCAGATTATGCCAATGTCTGAGCCAGTACGTAGAAAAAAAACACTCGGTTTGTCTCCTCTGGACTGCTGTGGGTGGCTGGGAATGCCTCTCTGGGAGGTAATTTGATAAAGATTCGGCTGTCTATAAGCATGCTGTGAGGCAGAACACTGTTGATTGACTGACCTCACACTTCACCTGACTCAGGTGTATTACAACCTGCTCTTCTCAAGGAGCTGCTTGAGGCCAAGTACAATCTAAATTCCCATTACACTGCAAGCAGAGTTGGCGATCCTTTCATTTGTGGCAGCGGCATTATGAGAGGGGGGAAAAAAGCTGGGCCAATGTTAGCTGCAAAGGTACGTCGGGTGCAGTTGCGTACAATGATAGTGGCCCTCAGCTCCACTCATGACATGCTCCTTATTGAACAACTTGACATTCTGGAAGAGTTTGTCACCTTTTACTAAACCCTCTACTCCTTGTCGGTGCAAGATCCTGCTGCTGTCGAGTAAACGTTTCTGATGGGATTTGCCCTCTCGGCACTGTCACATGACCAAACACAGTCACTTGGTGCTGACATCAGTGATGACGAAATCACAACAGGCCATTGACAGGATGGCTACTTTGAAGGCCCCAGGAGACTATAGTCTTTCAACTGAATTTCATAAAATCACTACACCTCTGGTAATACCTCTGTTGGGCAACCTGTTCAAAGAGCTCTCCATCACCATAGCCAAACTCCCACAATTTAACAGGCTGGGACCCACTTCAATGTGTCAACAATCGCCGGATATCCCTCATTAACGCAGATATGAAGTTCATGGCGAAGGTCTTGGGCATTGGACTCAAGAATTATATCACATTCCTGGTCCACCTCTCGCAGGTCGAGTTTGTAGTTGGTCGCACTTTGGCAAATCACTTAAGAACACTCTCCCATTTGCTCTGGAAGGTGCAACAGGTTGATGATGTGAAGGCCCTTGTAATCATTCACGCTGAGAAGGCGTTCATCTGGGTGGAGTGGCAGTACGTGTTCTGGGTGATGGAGGCCATGGGCTTAGGGGAAGTGTACACTGCCAAATTTCGGTGACTCTACGGTGACCCTATGGCCTCAGTGACCTGTAAGGGGTAGGGGGTTCATACCACGTTTTTTGCAGTTCGGCAGGGGATGAGGCAGGGGTACCTGGTCTCCCCACTGTTGCTTTTACTGTCACTGGAACCTTTGGTGGCTATGACCAGTAGTATGCCTCGTATACAAGGGATAGCCTTGTGAATCAATCCCGGCCCTCATGCAGGTGATCAAGGTTTTCTCCACTTTTCTGGGGCACTGAATAAACCTGTCAAAATCTGAGGCTCTGTCTATGACGCCGGCAACCAAAATGGTGTCACTGTGGAAGGCACTGTTTGCTTGGCGGATCGAGCGTTTGAAATACTTGGGGGTATACCTGAGTAGTGATCTATCTTGGGTGGTGCATGCTAACATTGATCCTATTAATGACAAGGATAGGGCTAAATTTACCACTTGACTGGTTGTGTGTAGGTCCCTGTGGGGTCTCGTCCCAATTATCAAAATGAATGTGATGTCGCGATTTAATTACTTATTTGAAACGCTTCCTCTGAAGATAACCCTGGGTCTTCTATGGGTGAACTTTTGTGTGGGAGGTATACAGGACTCATACCTCAAGGCTGCTAAACTGTACGCCAAGACAACAGTAGGGGAGCAGTCCTATGGCTGGCCTCTCAACTAAAACGTATTGTGCAGATACTAAAACAGGCTAACAAAAAGCCCACACGGCTCTTTCTGCAATGCCATCTACTCAAATCAAAGGGGGCTTCACAGCTTTCTACACGGGACATCAGCAATCTGGCCATACACGCTACGCATGGGGTCGTGTCCAGCATGTGCTTCACTCATCAAGCACAATCCATTTTAAGGCGTCGCAATGACCGAATAGGGATATTAAGGTTGAGAGAGGAGATTGATTGGTCACAGAGGGATACTCTCTGTCAACGATATGGTACGGGATGGTGAGTTAGTCCTTTTTACTATTCTCATGAGTGATTATGGGCTGCCACATTCACAACTGGCAGTATCAGCAGTTCATGCATAGTCACTGAACAACCAATTTACAATATTGAGACTGATTTGCACTGTATCACAACGTGGAGAGGTTACAAGGGCTCCATATCAGCAGTGTATTTTACCATGATTGATGACCTAGTTTGGCGTCCCACAGCCCACAATTTACACTGTTGTAAAGAGCACAGTATAGGACTCTAACTCTCTGAGCAGGACTAGCACAACATTTTGGAAGACCACGACAGCCAGGAGGCCAGGTTAAAATTCACCTATTTCAAGGTCCTGCACCACTGGGAGTAGATGGCGGAATAGCTATCTAAGGTACATAAGGCGGATGACTGCAAGTGCCGGAGGTGTGGCGCACTTGGCTGTGATACTGTGCAGGTCCTACAGGACTAAACTGTGCTTATGCAAAACTGGGGCTCTTTTTGGAATACCTTGACAAACAACTTAGGGGTGATACCGCAACTGACGCCCGCCAAACCTTCCTTCAAGACATGTCTGTATTCCCTGACTTTAACTCAACATGGCAAGCGTTGGCTGGCTACGGCTTTCATGGAGGTAACGGGGAAATGTTCCCCCATTGGAAATCTGCCATACTGACGTCTCATAGTACATGGGTCCTAGACCTGCACAACATGGACACTTACGAACGGCTTATTTATGAACTCAACGACAAATTGAATATTGAGGAGGTTTGGGGTCTGTTCCTGCATGGGTAGTTGTAGACACTGACACCAGTTCACTTGTATCTGTACTCTGTACCTGGCCCTTGGCTACTTCAGGAGTAGAGGGTGGCTTCTTGGGAGGCCTGGAGGTCTGGCACCATGACTTTTCTGTCCTATTACTTTGTCCCTTCCCCTTTTGTTCCCCTCGGCCTACTTCCCTGGTCATCAGTGGGATCTTCTGGACCAAATCATCTCTGTCCAAGGGGAGGTTTTGTTATGTATTGTTCTTCCTGGTTTCAGTGTTTTCTCAGAAGTTCCTATTTATACGGTGCCTCAGATTCTACTGAACTGACATGCTTTCATAACTCATATGTTGATTGTATATGAAAAACAAATTAAAAAATGATAAACAATAAGACACTGGCTCTTGGGCAATATAACTCTTTGAAAAATATATCTCTTAACAATAACTAGTTTATACACATTTTGGTACAAAAGCTCTTTCATACATTTGTATATGAGCTGTGTACCACTGTCTGTGATCAGGTTTTCAGGTATGCTTGAATACTTCCTTTAAAGATACAATCAACTGCCACTTTGGTGAGGATGAACAAGTTACTTACCACTGGGAACCCTCGTAAGGGACAAGTTACTTACCTTCAGTAACGCCATACCTGGTAGAGACAATATCTGGTTGCAGATTCCTTACCTTAAAATTCCCCCCAGGCATCAGTCTGGATCCAGAGATTTTTCTCGAGTAGTAGTCCTGGGCGTTATTAGGTGGCAGTGATCGGCCCTGTGTTCATCAGCGTTGTGGTCCGCACCGCATATAATTTCGCAGGTCCTATTTAGTTACCACCCCCGGCACGCTGACAGTTTCTTTTCACAACTTTTCATGCCAGAATAGCAGAGCCATAAAGAACACTGGCCACAGGTGCATCAAAACTAGGGAGCTAAAAGGGAAGTTCCTATCCCCAGAAATCAGTTCCCGGAGCAGGGATAATGGGTGGATCGGTAAGGAATATGCAACTAGATATTGTCCATACCATATAAGGCATTGTCAGAAACCTGTGCTCATCCACTGGAGCTTGGCACAGAGCAGTCAGGCTTATCCTGAGGGGTCAGGTGTAAAGTTTTTACGCACCACACCAGTGACACAATAAATACACCACAAAAGAGTCTCCACACAGTATTATATAAAAATATATATAAAGTATATTATACATAAATATTAGACAAAAAGATCATAGATCAGTGATTTCTTTGCCCACTAGGTAATTGTCAAACAGTACAGTGCGGGCAATGAGAGAAGAAGGTTTCTAGGTTGCACATGTCACCCACACACCATTACTTGGCACATTACACCGTCACGCCATATGCCCCACGTTTATCTTGGCAGTGCAAGACAAAAACAAAACAACATAATACTGTGACCACTAGGAGCCTCAACTGCAGCAGGCAATGGCTAAAACCTATACATCATCACATTTAGCCCTACTGATATGGATCACAACATCTCCCCATACGACCACGGGGTGCAGCCTCTCTGCACCCATATTATGGGCTACATGGTATTGAGAGGTCAAATGTAGGTCACAGATGCATCGGAGTTCCTAGTATGGCAGTTACGATAATTTTCAGGGAGCCTGAGCAAGCAGCATACTTCGGCATGCAAAGGTAGGGCAATGGAGTTTCTGCGCCTACTACTTCGAATGCGATAATTATCCAGTAATCCAAAGCCACTTCGGGTGGCTAATGGGGCCTCCTTTTTGAGCCTGCCCTGCAATACCAACCCATGGTTCCTCTAAGATAAGTTACTTAAGGTAGGAGTACGAATCGCACCTCTCCCATCCTAGCACATCTAGGGGGGCTTCTGTGGGGAGCGGGTTGCCTCCTCTTATCAGCAGACAGCAGTGCCTCTCGCGAAAGTAGCACAGGACGGCTACCATACTCATCTAGGTCTCACTCACCCAGTGGGCGGCACAGTAATTGGGCCAGTCTCGGGCGGTCCGGGCTGACCTGGAAGGCCGGCACTATCGTATGTTTGGGGCTGGCGTACGAGCCTCTGTAATCCTGGTCTGCCCTCACCCAGGTTGTCACTTGTAGCAGTGGGCCCAGTAAGGGGCTTTAGTGACTGCTGCGGTCCCGCACTTCAGGAAGGCAGCATGTACGGCATCCCTAGCCTCGCAGCAGCAAAACAGGTGCTTCCTTTGTCACTGCCCAATACGGTTGACGGGACCCCACTGAGCAGGTTCTCACAGGCCAGAAGTGGTGTCCTATTCCAATGGCGCACTAATCCCAGCGAGATAGCTCCTTATGACGCAGCGATGAGTGGCAGGGTGGGTACAACAGTGTTGGGCTCAAACTACACTCTGGCACAGGAGTCACAGAATACCTGTTGCGCGCCCCACGGGACAGCGCTCTTCACACACCAGGTCCTAGGGTAGTGGATAAAGCTCTCCACAAGCGTTGAGTCACCAAAGAGCTCACCATATGCTGTAATGGAAAAGGGCCAGAAGTTATGCACAGCTCGTGCACCACGCACTGACTAGGTGCTCACTCCACACTGGGGCAATAATTAGGAAAGTGCTCTTCACGCGCTGAGTTAAACAAACCAAGGAGCAGAAAACAGCGCTCCTCCTGCGCTGTGCTCCTTGGGAGGAACTTGGAAAGGCACAAAGTAGGAAATAGTTGTGAGACAGACCAGCACAGTAAAACCAGCAGCTCCAAGTCAATCTCTCCTTATAGCACTACAGTGCTTTGGCAGACCAAAATCTGGGTACAGGTGGCAGGAGGGCAACAAGCAGAAAAGTAATCCAGTTGAGTCCTTTATGCCACCCAGCAGCAGGTAGTAGGGAAACAACAGAAGAGCAGTCCAGATGAGTCCTTTTGCAGCTCAGCAGTCTTTCTGACAGAGGTTTAGTCCCAGTTCCAAAAGTGCTCTCGCACATGGGTTGAGAGCTCTTGTACTTATACCCTGGTCCCCACCTTCTAGAAGGTTAAAGACGTTTCTAGCAAGGTCTAACCAGTTCCAGGAGTTTTCCTCCCCCCCTACTCTGACTCCAGACATTAGTAGGGAGTAAACAAGTCCTTTGAGTGATGGCAGGACACAGCCTATACAAGGGTAAAGTGTGAACACCCTCTGCCTCTCCCAGCATGAAGGTGAATGCAGATGTAACCCTGTCGCACCTAACCCTCCATGACTGATGACTATCTGGAGAGTATGCACAAAGTGTAGCTGTTACTCTGTCCCAGAAGTGGATTGGAGTCAGGCTGCAAAGCACCAGAGTTCTAAGCACAGAGAAATGCCAATTTTATACAAGTGGAATTTCTAAAATAGTAATGAAAAATCCACCTACACCAGAAAGCAGGATTTCTCACTACCATTCCAAGCATACCTTACAGATTAGAAATTACCACTTAGACATATATAAGGGGATTCCCAATGTAAACCTATGAGAGGAGCAGCACTCTCAGTAGTGAAAAACGAAATAGGCTGTTTGTTGCTATTAGTACATGTAACACAAAAATATATGCTCTACCTTTTGCATAACCAGCATCCTGCCCACAGAGCTTTCTGGGGCCTACTTTAAGGGTGACCTAGATGTAGCAAATAGGGAGTTTAGGTCTTGGCAAGTAGTTTGACTTTGCAAGTCAATGTGGCAGTAAACTGCACACGCAGGCATTGCAGTGGTAGGCTTGAGAAGTTTGAAAGGCTACTTCCATGGGTGGCGCAATTTGCACTGCAGGCCCACTAGTAGCATTTAATTTACAGGCCCTGGGTATATGGCATACCACTTTACAAGGGACTTACAGGTAAATTAAATAAGCCAAAAAGGTGAAAGCCAATTGTACCCAGTTTAAGGGGAGAGAGCACATGCACTTTAGCACTGATTTGCAGTGGTAAGGTTCCCAGAGCCCTAAAGCCAACAAAAAGAGGGTCAGAAAAATAGGTGGAGAAATGCAAAACATTTGGGGATTACACTGCAGAAAGGGCCATTTCCAACACAACCCCCCTCCAGCCTAAAGCCAGGGTAAACTAATCAATACCTTCATGGGCTTCCCTGCTTGGTGCAGTAGAATGTGGGCAATGGTCCACAACTACAGGGACAACACTTGACATTTCTAGGCCACCCTGTACCCAGTTGAATCCCTCTGTCTATGCTCCCAGAGCCCACTTTATTTAGTCCACTTCCCACAAGCTCAGGGTCTGTACCTTCAGGCTTGACAGTGGGGACAGGGCCAGGCTTTCCTTCCCCCTCCTTGTGGTGTTCTGTACCCTCCTTTTGGGAGTGGTACACCTCTAATCCAAAACTGTCAGGGTGCTTGCGTCAGCTGTCCTGCTCAGCATTTCCACCAGTTCGGGCTTTCTACCATGCAACTGGTCTCCCAAGCCAGGATCTGCACCGTTGGGTTGAAGCAGGGTCAGAGGTGAGTCCTTCCTACCCCTGTCCCCCTTCCAGAGTTCCACACCGCCCTCCTCAGAAAGGCTACCCCAAGAAGACAAAATGGTAGGGACGCTTGTAGCCGATGCCCCTTCACCCAGGTCAGGAGTGTCACCCTAAACCTGACCCTCCAACCCAGGGTCTGTACACAGAGGCTGGACAGAGATTAGAGGTAAGGACTTCCTCCCCTATCTCTCCACCAGGGCTTCTGCACCCTCTATGCAGAGTGGTACTGCTAGACACCAGAACTGGTTAGATGCTTGTGTCAGCTGCTGTTCAGAGTTACACTAGCACTAGACCTTTTGGTACTCACCCGGAGGTCTGCATCCTCTGCAATTTCCCTGGAGTCAGAGAACTTACACTCCAACTGGTGTTGGCATAGCCCTGGAAAACAATGGAATATGTGCTCTCTGACAATCAGATTGTACAGCCCTTCAAAATTGTTTGCTGCACTACCCAACATGCATCCATCTAGTGCGTTGCAACCCTTCTCCATAAACTCCCCCCAAGACTGGTGAGACAGTTTCCTACTGCCCCTGAACCTCAACCTATACTTTTCAGGTGTGACTGCATACTTGGCAATCAGGGCTCTCTTCATGGGGGTGCACCCTTGCCTGTCTCCCTCTTCTAGGGTCAGTAGGGCATCCCTCCCATTCTCAGGAATATACCTCCCCAGGCCAGTTCCCCAATCCTCCTCAGGGAACCAATGTGCTGTAAGAGCGGTCTCCTACTCCTGCAGCCACTGATGTATGTAATCCCCCTACTTGAAGCTAGGCACTAAGCCTGTGGGTACGTGAGTGTTGCTCCTGATACTAGACTCCAAACTATTGCCACCACTGGATTCATCCTGCAGCACAGGCGAGTCCAGAACTCTCAACTATACTGAAGGGTCAGAATCTTTTCCTCAAAGGAAAGCTTTTCCCTGGCGAAGGCCCTTTCAACCTCCGCCATCCTCTCCTGCGCTAAGACCTTCTCAGTCTCTAGCCTTCTCTCGTCTACAGCCACTTGCGCTAGCTGCAACCTCAGGTCCCTCTCAGTCTGTCTATCTCTGAGCTCCTCACAGGACAGTGAATGGGAGGTGACACTGCTTCTGGCACTAGACCCAGCAAGGGATTCCTGGTCTATGGGGTCCTCATTCTTTAATGGTGTCTCTGCCTAGTTATTTTCTCCCTCCTTGTCATCTTCCTCAGAGTCACTTCCCTCTAGGGGTGTGGATGGAGAAACTTCCCACTCAGAGTCTTCACCATTCTCAGGGCCTCCCTCAGAACCCCTACTTGTAAGAGATCTTACGGACTCTGCACAAGGTCACAAATCTGTCTCAACACCTTGCATAACTGGACTTAGTGGAGGACACCTGGTGATCAGGAGAACATCCACAATCTCAGTTGATAAGTAAAACAGTCAACTGCCACAGCTCAATCTCCATGCATGGAGGTGTAGGTTGTGCAAATTTAGGTGTCAAACCCTACTCCATTGCTGCAACTGAAGAGTCTCCCAAATTGTTAGATGGATTGGGAGACAGACACTCGCGTCCAGGAGTTCTGGGAACTAAACTCTCTTGGCCCAATCCGGAGCTATTAGAATAACTTCAACCTGGTCATTCCTCGCCTTCTTCATAACCTCTGTGCAAGCCAGACAAAGGCAAAGGCAGGAAACCATACAGGCTTTCCATTTTCCACCCCCAGTTGGAATGCATCTCACAGTGACAGTTTTCATAGGAGCACCAACATTTAATAGTTTGGACACTGTGGATTATTGGAGAAAAGATTTAGGCGGCAACCGCCATTTGGCCGCTACGCGCCCAAAAGACCACTGCCGGCATTCCAACCTTCCCGCTGGGCCGGCGGGAAGGAGGCCTGCAACACAGAAGCCGGCTCCGAATGGAGCCGGCGGTGTTGCGGCCTGCGACGGGTGCAGTTGCACCCGTCGCGCTTTTCACTGTCTGCTAGGCAGACAGTGACAAGCTGGCCGGGGCCCTGTTGGGGGCCCCCTGCTCTGCCCATGCCACAGTCCAGGGGCCCCATGACACCTGTTACCACCGGCCTCTTCCTTTACCGCCGCGGTCAGAATGGGCTATGAAGCACCGCCAGCCTGTTGGCGGTGCTTCCGTCATCCGCAACCATGACCCCTTAGTCAGGATTTCCCCACTGCTGGAAGATGCCCTGTGCCACCCTCAGGATGCAGGCACCATTCATGATCTGACAGGCACCATCAGCAGAGTTGTCTGCCTTTAGGGGGTCGAAGGTCCCACAAGGTGGTTCACCATTGGGAGATGCCCTGAACCTTCAGTTAACACTGGAAGTGCAGAGCCTCTAGGCACAGGACCCAAGACCCTACTCTGGCCTGCTTGCTGCAGCAACACATGGTGTTAGTATTATGTGAGAGATATTCACTGACCTACCTTGATGGACAGCAGGAAGGCCTTCAGAGCCAGACATATGACCCACAATGCCAAAAGACTGATATGGAGATGTGTTTACGCCACAGGGTTCTCTGACCACCACCTACCCCACCTGACCTACCCAACTCAGCAGTGATGCATTTTTCACTAGTCACCTCCAGGATAGTGACTGGAGGAGGGTGGGCCGCTGGCCCAATTTTAGTCGAGCAGCCACTAGTGCAGATAGTGTGCAGTCTCATCTGAAACCTGGGTGGCATATGACAGGTCTCCTGGGTGCTGGAATCAATGAGACTTCAGATTCCATTGCAGAGCCTGCCTATGCATATATAGTCTACAAGCAGAATGCAGGAGGCTAATATGTCTTAGAGCCCCCCCGCCCACTCTCACCGAGATGCAGGACTGAAGTTGAAAAATCAGAATCATAGTCAAATGTTCTAGACCAGTGGTTCCCAACCTTCTGACTCCTGAGGACCGCCACTGAATCACTACTGGAAGCCAGGGACGCCCAAGCAATTTGTAAGATTTAAATTTCAAACATTAAAACAGTAATTCACAAATAATACACAAACAAGTAAACATCACACAAATACTCAAATTACTAAAGATATAATTATTTTATATCGAAAAGATATAATTATTTTATTTAAAAAAAATACGCAAACTTTTAACATTTTTTATGAGAAGGTTGGTGCTGCATCTCAGCAACTAACCTTTCAATGTTTGGCTTTATTTAGGAAAACTGAATCCTCAGGTCAGAGTCTACATTTCCCAAGCGATTTCTGTTTTAATTTTTTAGGTACATAAAATCTGAGAAGGTTTTTCCACAAATATGTGGTAGGGAAAAGAAGCAAAACCATAAGGGCTCCTCACCTCTTCATAGCCGCTCCGTCATGTGTATTTCATGTGTTTTATACCACCTATCATAGAAGTGTGGGGTGTCAGCGCTCTTTACAGGGGACTACAAGGTGTAGGATTCACGTCATCCACACTGACAGGCATTTTCTAAGAGTGCTTGCTCTGGAGAAGCACGAACTCCGGATTCAGAACATAACATAGTGGTTAGAGTTAACTTTATTAATAATAATGTATTTCTACGCAAGCAAATTTATCATTTTAGCAGCATACGGATAATGAAAGACTGGGAAAAAAGCATAACTTTCTTATTTGTTCCATGCAGTTTGCATGCTGTTCTTTGATGGCAGTTCATAGCTCACTGTGCTAGATTACAATTGTAACTTATGAACTGCACAGTAAAAAAGAATCTGACGAAAGCAGCAACCCACTATCCTATGAACATAAAATACTTTATTTTCATGATAGTGCTTTACAGCAGGCATATTAACCATCTGCGCTACTTTAGTCATAACTGCCACTAGACAGAACTCCCATCTCTCTCTAGCAGGTAATGTAATCACCCGAGTTATCTTGACATTTATTTTTTGTCGAAAAACTGCAGGATGTACAAGGACTTTGCTGTGCTTTTTAAACCGCTGCACAAATGAAGTAACAAATATCAAAACACGCATCTTGTTTCCGTACTGAGGCCCCAGCTGGAGGAGTACCTTTCTCCCAGCCCAGGCCTGCAGACCCCCTCGGAATGGGTCACAGACCCCTGGGGTTCTGCAGAGCGCAGGTTGGGAACCACTGTTCTAGACTCATTGCGACAGAGGAAAGGCCTTGAGCTGCTCCTATAAAAGGAAGCTTCTGCAAAGAAGTCAGGTGCAACTTCACCTCCAACTGTTTTAGGAGGTTAGCTGTAGTCTGGAGTTGGTCTATGACTGACTGTGGCAAGCCTCTGTATTCAACAGCCAGTCGTCAAGCAAGGATAAAAGCTGGTATCTTAGACCTCTGAAGATGGGTCTCAACCACCTACATCACTTTCACTAAAACCTGAGGGTCACATGCAAACAGCAGACAGAACCTGGGCAAGTATGAGCATTTTGAATCTGTTGTTCCGTTGGATCACGCTTATAGGCCTCAGATCCAACATGGGCTGAGGCTCTGCATCCTTCCTCAGCATGAGACAACAGCAAGAGTAATAACCCATCCCTATTTTCAAGTCTGAAACCTCTCGATGGTTCTTCTGGAAAGCAAAGCACTCACTTCCTGCATTAGTATGGACAGGTGCTTCTCAGAGAAACAGACTGGTGTGGTATAGAATTGTAGTGGAAGTGAAATATCGGTAGGGCATAACCATACTTAACTATTTGGAGGAGCCAAGTTCAGATATGGTGGATTGCCAAGCTGGAAGAAAGTACTGGATTCTCTCTCCCTCTGGGTAGTTATGTGCCATTAAAGCAGCTTGGAGACAGTTGCTGCAGGGGAGGAGATCTGGGAGGACTGATGCTTCGAAAGCCCCACGCTGCCTGCCACATTCACATACTCGGCCACAAAATGGAAGGGATGACTGCAAAGGGGGCTGTGGAGATTGGCAATGCCAGTACACCAAATCCCCAAGTAGTTCAGCATTTCCTCAACAGGTAAGGAAACTATTGGACAAGGGTCAAAAGATCCAGAGAGCAGGACAGAAGCCTAATCTCTTTAAGGTGATTTAAAGCTGAATCAGCTTTGTCACTGAAGCGTTGTGAACCATCGAAAGGCATATCCGTAAAGGAGGCCTGCACGTCTCCTGAGAAACCTCTGCATCACATCCACACATGGTGATGAAGCAACAAACTGGTGCCAACCGCTCATTCCAGACAATCAGTAGTATCAAGGCCAGCACAAATCACTTACTTGGCCACATCCACATCATATGGAATGATTTGAGCTAAGGAAGTTCTGCATGGATTGCCAACAAGATCTCAGTGCCCATGTCCCAGAGGGGGTGTGTATATCCAGCCAAAAAATAAACAATGACTGATCTCAATGCTACACTGGCTGGAGAACATTTTTCTTGGAACACCTCAAACAAAAGGCCACGGTCAGGGATAATTACTGGGATTCATTTTGTTGATGGAATCCTGCACCACCAGACTCCCTGGAGTAGGATGCCATGTAAGGAAAGGATCATCACCTGGGTCCTGCTTATGGGGTCTGGCCACCTGCCTATTCACAGGCAGGCTGTAACAGGGTTTGGATGAAGTACCCATTGAGGTATCACAAAGGCCTCATTGAAACTAAGCAAGGGCTCAGATGACGCTGGCCCAGAATGCAAAAGTTAAGTAAAGACATTTGCCTTACTTCAACTGATGGTCACTGTAGGTACATGAACCCTGCTTGTCTAATTACCACAGTAAAGGAAGCACTTTCTTCAACCCAAATTTAACCCTGTATCAGGGGAAGCATCAAGCCCATATTATTAAGGCTATTATCATCATAGTGGAGGCGGTAATTCCCATTTCTACCTTTGTTATGTGGTGGCAAACTCCGGTCAGAGTCACTGCCAAAACAACAGTGTAGTCTCAGAATATGTCTCTGCTTTAGTGGTAGCATAGGATCAGACTCAGAATGCATGGGCAGTGGGTGTGTTGCAGCTGTTTCAGAGAGCTACCTAGATAGCGGTCGAGCCAATGAAATTTGGGTTTTAACATTGCGGATGGTGCCACATTATCCTCTGGTGTCGCCCCTCATCGTTCAGGGAAGGGCACCTCTCTGAACCAGGATGGAATTTTGCACCACAGTCAGTGCTGAACCCATGGCTGGTTTAAAGGGTTCAGACGATGCTGAGCATTTATCTGCCGGTGGTAATCTGCCTGAGAGCAAATGCGGAACATTGAGACTCAAAGCACCGTAAGACGAAGCCGAAAGCAGTAAAGTCCCACAGACAAATAGCATGGCCCTTTTAATGGGCTCCACCTGCTACAGCGCGGTCAATGGCTCTTGGAACTCACAGTGCATCGAAATGAGCTCTTCTACTTGTGATCGAGGTCAAGAACAATTGGCACATTTACGCCTTGCAATTTCTCTTCGAATAGAGGATGGGGTCTTATAGGAAAGTAGCTTCTTTCTGACAGTTACCCCGACTTTTTGCCTGGTATCAGTATGTTTTTACTGTAGTACACTGGGATCCTGCTACTGCTAACCAGGACCACAGTGCCTGTTGCTCTCTTTTGGTTGCTGGTACACATTTACACCCACAATGGACATACTGGTTCACCCTTGTAAGTCACTAGTATATGGTACATAGGTACCCTGGGCATTGGTAAACCAGAGATCTCCCTTGAACTACAGCATGTATTATGCCACCCATGACAGCCCATACAAACTATGTCTGCAGGCCTGCCATTGCAAGCTCATGCAAAGCCACTGCGGTCACCCAGCACTCACACACACATGAAAGAAAACACTCAGTTACACAAATAAAGGTTCTTTATTTTAGTGACACAATTACCAAAAAGTACCAGAGACAACCCTCCAACAGGAGGTAAGTAACACACTAGATAAGTACACTAGTTATCAGAAACAACAGGCATAGAAATTGATAGAAAATAGTGCAATAGCAAATAGGCAATAGTGACATTAGGGGGAGCCCAAACCATATACAAAAAAAATGGAATGCAAATGCAGGACCCCTACCTAGGTAAGCGGGATGTGTAGAGGGGAGTTGGAGGAACTAGTAAACCCCAAAGGTAAGTAGCACAGTGCCCCACCGCCCCCCCAGTGACCAGGAAGAAAGGAGTAAGTTACTGGATTTTCCCTAAACCACACAAAAGGACGAAAAAGAACATAATGCAACACCCAGACAAGACTGCAAGAAACCAGCTGAGGATTCCTGAAGAGGGAGACCTGTCGCAGGAGGGGACCAAGTCCAGAAGTTGCAGGAGTGTCTGGTGGTGGTAGAAGCCAGTACCCACCCGTCTGTGGTTCTAGGAGTTGGTCGACAGTAGGACGAAGACGGTCAGCAATGCAGGCCTGGAGCCGGAGAAGAGTTCCTGGAGGATGCAGTAGATATCCCACGCTGGATGGAAGATTGCAGTCGGTCAGAGGTGTGGAAAGGCTACCAACAAGCCTTGGCAAAGACAGAAGTTGCAGTGAAGCAAAAGTGGAGCTGCTGGGGACCAGCAAGGTCCAGGAGGACTCAGCTCACGGGGGAGCCCTGGGGAGACCCTCAGGAAAGGAGAGAGTTCACAGATGAAAAGGCAACCCCCACAAGAGACCTACTGGAAGAGGAACCAGGAGTTGCAGAGGAGCCTGCGCAGCACAACTGGAGAAGGGTCCCACACTGCGGAAGAAGCACGCAGAGGGCTGCTTGTCGCAGGAAGGAGTGCTGGGGGTTGGGGCTACCCTGAGCCTGAAGATCCCCTGGAGGAGATGCCAACAAGCCTTGGTAGCTGCAAGAGACGCAGTGCACGGGGGTACTGTCCTGTGTGGGAAGGCAAGGGCTTACCTCCACCAAAGTTGGATAGCTGACAGAGGACGAAGAGGACTGCCACAGACCACTACCCGTGATACAGGATTTACGCAGCTCAGGATTAGAGGAGATCCATGCAGCCGGTCGTTGTTGCAGTTGGTGCCCGGATGCAGGGGAGTGACTCCTTCACTCCAGAGATTCCTTCTTCCTTCTTCTGCAGACTGAAGATTGCTGCCCACAGAGGATGCACAGCCGGGGAACTTTTTCAGAAGCTGGAAGGAGCTGTGGAAACAATGTTGCAAGCAGAGTCTTCATCATGGATGCAGATTGTTCGGTTTCTGGAGGTTCCAGTTGAAGTTCCAGTGGCTAGAAGTCAAAGTAGAGGTTGCAGAGGAGTCCTGCTGGAATCTTACAAGCCAAATCTGGGGACCCACCCAAGAGAGAGACCTTAAATAGCCCTGAAAGGTGGAATTGGTGACCTATCCAGACCACCTATCAGGAGGTGGCTCTGACATCACCAGCCTGACCTGGCCACTCAGATGCTCCCAGAGCCCCTGCCCACCTTGCATTCAAAATGGCAGAACGCAGGGACCCTCTGGAGGAGCTCTGGGCAACCCCCCTGGGGTGGTGATGGACAGGGAAATGTGCCCTTCAAAGCATACCAGTGGCTTGGAGAGGTAACCCCTCTCAAGCCATGTAACACCTATTTCCAAAGGAAGAAGGGTGCTACCCCCTCTCCCAAAGGAAATCCTTTGTTCTTCTGCCTTTCTGGGCTTGGGCTGTCTCAACCTGTCTGAGAGGTGACAGCAGCTTCGACTGCCTGGAAAACCCTGGACGACTGGCAGGAGCAATGTTGGGGGTCCTCTAAGGAGCCCCCAGAGTGCATGGAATCATACTTCCAATACTGGCAGCAGTATTGTGGTATGATTCCGACACGTTTGATATCAAACATGCCCAGGTTCGGAGTTACCATTATGTAGCTGGACATAGGTAGTGATCTATGTCCAATAAACGCATACAATGGCAACCCCAGCCTCACGAAGTCCAGGTAAATGGAACTGGGGTTCATGGTGGCACCTCTGCTAGTGCAGGGGTGCCCTCACACAAAGGTACTTGCATCCTGCCCTCTGGGTTAGGAGGGCCTACCATGGGGTGTTTATAGTGACCTGGTGCAGTGAGCTGTAGTGAAAAGGTGCATGCACCTTTTCATGCAGGATGCAATGGTAGGCCTGAAGTTACATTTTACCTGGGCTCCCCATTGGTGGCATAATGCATGCTGCATCCCATGGGGATCCCCTAGTGCCTCAATGCCCTGGGTACTATATACTAGGGACTAACATGGGGACACCAGTATGCCAAATGTGGGGTGTATGTGGTTCACGTAACCAAGTATGAAGGGAGAGAGCATAATCACTGGGGTCCTGGTTTGCAGGATCCCAGTGAACACAGTCAAACACATTGACAACAGGCAGAAACTGGGGGTAATCATACCAAGAAAGAGGGCACTTTCCTACACCAGGCAAAAAGTTGGCGTAACTATGTCAGAAAGATGCTACTTTCCTACAGTCAGCACAATGGGATGACACCTATATAAGACCCACAACGTCATAACCGGTGACCAAGATGCCAATGACGGTCACTGAGTCACCCAGCACCACTTATGGACATGCAAGGGTAGGGCTGGAAGAAAAATCTCCAGATCCAGACTGACACCTGGAAAAATTCTAAGGTAAGGAATCTGCAACTAGAAGTCTCTATCAGATCAAGTAACCAGCTAGTAATTCTTTAGGGGGATAATGAATTCTAATCATTTATGTAAAATGGAATCTACAAAGTTTTGAGTGTCATTGTTCATTCAAACAAAGATTAACTGGAAATGTGCTAAAGCCCTTTAACATAAAAATGCCTCTAATTACACAATAAACATTTATCTCTGAACTTTTCAAAGGCTCTTGAAGCAAACAGCACAACCTTTTCTTTATTTCTAACCATCTTGGTGATAAGTGTACCTCTCCATCTAATACTAGCATCAATGGTGAGCACAGTGTATAGCAACATGAACTCTTCCCAAAACCGGTGTTTTGCATGTCTCCACTTTGACCTGGCCTGGGCAAAGGCTTCCTGGTAGTACTAAAACTAACAGCAATGGACAAGTTACTTACCTTTAGTAATGCTCTTCATGGTAGAAACTATCTAGTTGCAAATTCCTCACATTTTAACTATAAGCCAGGTGTTGATTTGATACAGAAGGTTTTACGCAGTACCTCCACGTGGTGAATGGCACCGTGCTGCTACGCACTGTCACCGTTCCGATCCAGAAGTGATGTGCGGAGCCCCATATAGGCGCCACTCCTGCACGCTGACATCTGTTTCTTTCAAGACTGTCACATCACCAGACGCAGAGCCCCAAAGGGAAATTGGTGTGACCAGTGTGCAGATTCTCAGACTTTGGATCTTATTGATGGATAGAGACCAATCACAGAATGGGGAGGATAAGAGTGTCGATAAGAAATATGCAGCTATATAGTCTCTACTAGAAATAGTTTACTTGATGGTAAGTAACTTTTTCTTCAATAGAGACTTCTAGGCCCAGATTCCTCACCTTTTGAACAGTTACCAAAGCAGTACCTATACAAAGGTGGGTCTGTAGGTGATTTCAAACAAGAAAGTTCTGCAGTACTGAGCGGGTAAAATGCCCCCTTCGGCGAACCTGACTATCCATATAATAGTGCTTTGTGAACGTTTAAGGGGGTTCCCAACATAGCCGCCTTGCAAGTTTCTAGGACAGGGGCTCCCTAAAATGGTAGCAGTTTTAGCCCAGGTAGCAAGCAGTGCTTTCAGAAGATGCTTTTTAGATAATGTAAGGAATATCTTAATGCAGAGCATGGTGCAGTGCGAGATGGTCCAATTCTGCACAACCCTGCCTTTCTTCACGCCAGAAAACCCCAAAAGAGCTGACTGTCCGTCCGGTGTTTCCTAGTAGGATCTATGTAGAAGCTCAGCACTCTCTTGTGGGTCAAGCAATGGAATCTATCCTCCTCCTTTGAGGGATGAGGCGGAGCATAGAACTGCAGCAGGGTAATACTTTAGACCGATGTGTAACTGTGTCACAACTTTAGGCAATAAGGATGCCTGAGTCTGCAAAACCAGCTTATTTGAGAAGGTGGTGGTGGCGTACGGCAGATTGACACAAAGACCTTAAATCTTGCTCACATGGCACACTGATGTGATGGTGATGAGGAACAATGTCTTGAGGGTGAGGAGACAAGGAACAGCTGTGATGTGGTTCAAATGTAGTGCAAATCAGAAATGTGAGAAGCAAGTTAAAGTTCGGCTATAGCATGACAAAGGGAGAGGGAAAAACAGATGTTGTAAATCTTTAAAAAGTGCATAACAACTGGAGGCTTAAACAAAAAAGGCTTATCGGGAAACCAGAAAAAAGCAGAGAGATGAAAGGTACCCTTTAACTGTGCCCAGAACAAGGCCTTTGGGGGTTAAAGAAAAAAACCAACAAAACATCAAATTAATTGGCCTGGAGGGGAGGGTATAGCTGCAGAGAACCGCACCAAGCCATAAATCTATCCCAATGACAGGCATATACGGTTTTTGTTGAGGGTCGACTGGCTTCCAAATGACTTCTGCCACCTCTGGAGGAGGGCCAAAAGTGCTCAGCCATCATTGCACAATTTCCAAGCATAATAATGGAGAGTGCGAAAGCACGGGTGGCAAACCCTCCCTGGTGCTGTGTTCTCTTGGAGGGGCAGCCAGATAAGAGGACAGTTGCTAAAGCCACAGAGTTCTGCAATCATACTCTACATGCACAGTCCGAGGCAAATAGGGTGAGTTGGTGCCAGCCGGTCCTGATCCTCTGGAGAAGTCAGGACAGGAATGATATCGGCAAGAAGGCATGCAGGAGCCTGACATCCATTCAAGGCGAAACACGTCTCCAAGCAAGAGTTGCCTTTAAAACTCCAATGCACAGAATAACTGGGATTGGGTGTTCTCAGCAATACCAAATAGATCAAGCCAAGGTTCTCCCCATTTTTGTAAAAGATCTTGTGCCACCTCTGGGATTAATGGCCACTCATGAGCAACTAGGTGCCAATGGCAGAGCTTAGCCGCTCAATTTCAATGATTCTGATGGCTGGATCTCCACAAGGGAGATTCCTAAGTGGTCCAGCTATTTCCAGAGGTGAAAGGCATCCTGGCACAGGGTCTGGGACTCTATACTGCCCTTTTTATTGTTGTATAACATGGTGGTGTTGCATTGGTCACTTCTATCAGTTGTGGATGGGAAAGGGAGAGTAGTCTGCTACAGACTCAATAGCAGTCCAGTAACCATCACTACAGATCTTTTGCCGTATCCTCTGAAATCTGAGCATGGTCAGATAGGTCCCCATGATGTCTGGCTCACTTGGCCGGTTAAGACTTATGATTCCACTGTAGAGCTTGCATATGACCTCTGGCATGCTTGACAAGCAGGATACAGGAGGCCATAAATCCCAGAAGAATGAGTTACTTACCTTCGGTAACGACTTTTCTGGTGGATACATTAGCTACCTGTGGATTCCTCACCTAATGAATACTCCCATGGCGCCAGCATTCGACGGAAATCTTCTTACTAGTCTCTGCACGTCGACGAGGACGTCACTCTAGCCCACGCGACGCCGTCTGACGTCATACAGGCAATAAGAGGTCCTCGACGACGTGCGGACGTCAGTACCAATCATTTTTTACGTGCATGAGAACAACCAGGCAATGCAATGAAAGAGCAAGGCAACATCCCATTATATTGTAAAAATACACAACATTGCATGAATAACTGTAAATCTTTTATATATATATATATATATAAAACTCTCTCTTTTTAAAATATATACACACATCAAGTATATACACAAAGATATATACATATATACATATATATAAATATATTATATACAACATCTATTGCACCCTCAAAGACCAAGAGGAGCGCACTCAAGGATTACTTGGTAAGACCAGAAAGGCAACGGGGAGGCGGGTGGGACCGTGAGGAATCCACAGGTAGCTAATGTATCCACCAGAAAAGTCGTTACCGAAGGTAAGTAACTTGTTCTTCTGATGGATACAACTACCTGTGGATTCCTCACCTAATGAATAGAGTCCCAAAGCAGTACCACGCCCGGCGGTGGGTGCCTAAATGGTCAAACCAAGAAATCCTGCAGCACTGACCGTGCAAAATGGCCGTCTCTTCGAACCTCAGAATCCAAACAGTAATGTTTTGCAAAAGTGTGAAGGGACGACCAAGTTGCGGCCTTGCAGATGTCGACCACAGGAACACCCCTGGCCAAGGCCGAAGTGGCCGACTTAGCTCTGGTGGAATGAGCTCTAATGCCCTCAGGAGGATCCTTCTTTGCCAAAGAGTAACAGGTTTTAATGCAAAGAACAACCCACCTGGATAGTGTTCTCTTGTGGACTGCCTTTCCTCTCCTCTTGCCCACGTATCCAATAAACAGCTGATCCTCCAGCCTGAAATCCTTTGTTCTATCAATAAAGAAGCTCAACGCTCTCTTTGGGTCCAGACGGGCTGTCTTTCTTCCTCTTTGGAAGGATGAGGCGGAGGATAGAACGTGGACAAAGTAATTGCCTGAGCCAAATGGAAGGGTGAAACAACCTTCGGGAGGAAAGCAGCCTTGGTCCTCAACACCACCTTATCCCCATAAAAAGTTGTATAAGGGGGCTTTACTGATAAGGCCTGCAACTCACTCACTCTCCTTGCTGATGTTATAGCTATCAAGAAGACTGTTTTTAAAACCAAATACCTTAAGGGGCAAGAATGCATAGGTTCAAAAGGGGACCCCTAAGGAAAGTCAGGACCAAGGACAAATCCCATTGCGGCATAACGAATGGCTTTGGAGGATATTTATTTAGAAGACCTTTCAGGAATCTGATAACAATAGGGGATTTAAATAAAGATGGTTGGTCTGGAAGACATATGAAGGCTGACAAGGCCGATAAATAACCCTTAATGGTAGCCACTGCACAACCTTTCTGCGCTAGAGACAGAGCAAAAGACAAAACGTCCGATAGATGAGAATGCAAAGGATCAATCTGCCTCTCTCCACACCACGCAACAAATTTAGACCACCTATTAGCGTAGATAGATTTAGTGGAGTGTCGCCTGGCCGCTAATATAACATCCACTACCTCAGGCGGGAGAGAGAAGGAACTCAGGTTGCCCCGTTCAATCTCCAGGCATGTAGGTGCAGACTCTGGAGGTTGGGGTGTAGAACCTGCCCCTGCGACTGCGAGAGGAGGTCTGCCCTGAAAGGGAGACGGAGCGGAGGGCACATTGAGAGTTGGAGAAGGTCGGAGTACCATACCCTCCTTGGCCAATCCGGAGCTATTAGGATGACTAGAGCCCGGTCCTGGCGAATCTTCCTCAATACTCGAGGAATCAAGGGTATGGGAGGAAACACGTAAAGCAACTGGCCGCACCAGGTTATTTGAAACGCGTCCCCCAACGCTCCCTGCATCAGATACTGGAGGCTGCAGAACAACGGACAATGCGCGTTCTCTCGAGTGGCAAACAGATCTACCCGAGGAAATCCCCACCTCTGGAAGATTAAACGGACTTGATCTGGATGGAGACGCCACTCGTGGTCTGCCGAGAAATGGCGACTGAGACTGTCCGCACGCATGTTCAAGACTCCGGCCAGATGGTTTGCTATCAAGCAAATCTGATGGTCCTTTGCCCAGGACCATAGTCGAAGAGCTTCTCTGCAGAGAAGGTACAACCCCACTCCTCCCTGCTTGTTTATGTACCACATCGTGGTAGTATTGTCCGTTAGGACCTGTACTGACTGACCACGAAGGGAAGGGAGGAAGGCCTTGAGAGCCAGACGTACAGCCCGTAACTCTACCAGATTGATGTGAAACATCTGTTCCTCTGGAGACCAAAGACCTTTGATCTCCAGATCCCCCAGATGAGCTCCCCACCCTAGAGTGGAAGCATCCGTTATGACTGTGGCCACTGGTGGCGACTGCTGGAACGACTTTCCTTGTGAAAGATTGTTGCTTGCAATCCACCATCTCAAATCCACAGCAGCATCTCTGGAGATCTTGACAGTACCCTCTAGATCCCCTTTGTGTTGAGACCACTGCCTTCGGAGGCACCACTGAAGAGCCCTCATGTGCGAGCGAGCATGCGTGACCAACAGAATGCAGGAGGCAAAAAGACCGAGCAGACGAAGGACCTTGAGAACTGGAACTACCGCTCCATTTTGAAACATTGGAACCAAATCCTGAATATCTTGAATCCGCTGAGGCGGAGGAAAGGCCCGACCCAATGTTGTATCCAGTACTGCCCCTATGAACAGGAGGCGCTGAGAGGGCTCTAGGTGAGATTTGGGCTCGTTCACCGAAAAACCCAGGTCGAACAACAACTGGGTTGTTGACTGCAGATGATGCGACACAAGCTCCGGGGACTTGGCTTTGATCAACCAATCGTCCAAGTAAGGGAATACTGCTATCCCCTTCCTTCTGAGTTCTGCCGCAACCACCGACATCACCTTCGTGAAGACTCGAGGTGCTGAAGTAAGACCAAACGGAAGGACCGCAAACTGATAGTGTTGCGATCCCACCACAAACCGGAGATACTTCCTGTGTGACTTGAGTATCGGGATATGAAAGTAAGCATCCTGCAAGTCGACAGACACCATCCAGTCTTCCTTGTTCAACGCCAAAAGCACCTGTGCTAGGGTCAGCATCTTGAATTTTTCCTGCTTGTGGAACCAATTCAAGATCCTCAGGTCCAGAATTGGTCTCAAACGACCATCCTTCTTGGGAATCAGGAAATACCTTGAGTAACATCCTCGACCCCTTTCCTGCTCTGGGACCAATTCCACCGCGCCCTTGGAAAGGAGGGCTTGTACCTCCTGTTCTAGCAACAGGAGGTGTTCTTCTGAACAATAAGAAGGGCGGGGCGGGATGAGGGGCGGGAACTCCCGAAAGGGAAGGGTGTAGCCTTTTCCCACAATACTGAGAACCCAAGTGTCCGTTGTAACAGTCTTCCATTTGGTGAGAAAATGCTGTAATCTTCCCCCTACAGGAGAGGAGTGAGTGGGAAATGGTGGAAGCCTAAGGCTGCTTCCCCTGCTGCACCCCGCCAGAGGATGAGGAAGAGGCAGAGTGCTGCTGAGAGGCTCCTCTGGTGCGGACCCTACCTCTCCCCTGAAAGATCTATAGGGATGGGAAGAGGCAGGTTGCTGATATCTTCCCCGAAAGGTAGAGGAGGAAGAGCCACGCCCAAATCCACGAAACCTCCTGAAAAATCTGGAAGAGGCTGTGGAAGAAGGAGCTTGGAGCCCTAACGACTTAGCCGTGGCCCTGCTTTCCTTAAAACGTTCCAAGGCCGAATCAGCCTTGGCTCCAAACAGTTTGTCCCCATCAAACGGGAGATCCAACAATGTGGACTGTACATCTGCAGAAAAGCCCGAGTTACGGAGCCAGGCCTGTCTCCTTGCCACCACAGTTGTGCCCATTGCTCTGGCTACCGAGTCGGTGGTATCCAGTCCCGTCTGGATAATCTGGGTCGCAGCAGCATGGGCATTTGAGACAAGATCCAAAAGACCCTGGGGAAGCTCTGTAAACGATGAGGAAATGTCATCCATCAGAGCATGAATATACCTCCCCAGGATACAGGTTGCATTGGTGGCTTTTAACACCAGACTGCAGGACGAAAAAATCTTCTTCGACTGCGCCTCTAGCTTCTTTGAATCTCTGTCCCCAGGCACCGTCGGGAAAGAACCAGGCGCTGACTTGGATGAACAGGAGGCCTGCACCACCAAGCTCTCCGGCGTAGGGTGCCTAGATAGAAACCCAGGGTCAGTCGGAGCCGCCCGATACCTCCTGGCCACGGCTCTGTGAACTGCTGGGGAAGATGCCGGCCTCTTCCACACCTCTATCACCGGATCCAGCAGAGCGTCATTAAAAATTAAATGGCAACAGAGGCTCCGCCGCAGCTGAGGCCGGATGTAGCACCTCTGTTAAAAGGTTTTGTTTAGCCTCCACCACCGGCAAAGGCAGGTCCAAAAAACTAGCTGCCTTCCGTACCACTGCATGAAAGGAAGCAGCCTCCTCAGTATATTCCCCCGGGGACGAAAGATCCCACTCAGGGGAAGTGTCCAGCCCACTGGCCGACTCCAGTCCACGCAGCCCATCACCCGAGTCCTCTAGCTCTCCTTCCTCCAGGGCTCGTTGGTACTCCTGCTCTTCTAATACACGGAGAGCACGTCTCCTGGAAAGAAGTCACTGTTTAATACGCGGAGTCGACAATGCCTCCGCCGAAGTCGAAGATCGGCGCCGATCTTCAGAAGCCACCGACGCCGCGTCCGGCGCCACAGGTAACTTCGGCGCCGACAAAAGAGCAGCTGAAGCAGATGGACCCACCGGAGTCACAGGCCGAAATCCCGACTTCGACGGGATGGAAATCCCCGGGGCCAATCCTTCTGAAGCCACCGGAGCAGCCACCGGCGCCGACACTGGCGCCGAGCCCACGTTCCCAAAAGGGAGAAAGGGCATAAAGGATGCCGGCCGAAGAGGCGCAGGATCACCCAAAGAAAAGGCCAAAGGCCCAGCCGGACCACCCCCTGGAGCCATCTGTTGGAAGATGGCATACATCGCATTCAAGAATGCGGAACTATCGGCTCCAGGGGTGGGAAAAGCCGGATACTGAGGTGCCTGTCTCGGAGGCGACCCCGACGCCGGCCTCGGCGTCTGTGCCGGAGAAAACACCTGAGGCTCCAATACCTCAATCACCGACGCCTGTCCAGGTGAAGTTGGAGACGCCGGAGAGGGCAACGGCGTCGAAGGATGCGGCGTAACCGTGGGACTGATCTCCCATGTCCTTCGGCGCCGATCCGAAGACCTGGAACGAGTCTCCTTCGAATGACGCCGAGATTCTCTACGGCGCCGGGAGTCTCGATGACGCCGATGTCTTGGAGAAGAAGACTTCTTGTGATGCTTCTCCTTCGATTTAGCCATAAACAGCTTCGCCTCACGTTCCTTGAGGGCCTTTGGATTCATGTGCTGGCATGAATCACAAGTCGAGACGTCGTGGTCGGAGCTCAAACACCAAAGGCAATCGGAATGAGGATCCGTCACCGACATCTTGCCTCCACACTCACGACAAGGCTTAAATCCAGACTTTCTCTGCGACATTATTACCACAGCGAAAGACTACGCAGCAAAAATACACTGTAACAAAAAAAGTAACAGTTGCTCCCTCGAAGATAACCGTTTCGAATGCACGGAAAAAAGGGAACTGACGTCCGCACGTCGTCGAGGACCTCTTATTGCCTGTATGACGTCAGACGGCGTCGCGTGGGCTAGAGTGACGTCCTCGTCGACGTGCAGAGACTAGTAAGAAGATTTCCGTCGAATGCTGGCGCCATGGGAGTATTCATTAGGTGAGGAATCCACAGGTAGTTGTATCCATCAGAAGAGTCGGAGTCGATCTAACTGAAATCTAGGACCAGAGCTGAAATAGCGGAATATCAGCCTGAATGTCCTGGATTATCCTTCACGGGGGAAGGCACAAAACCGAACAGAATCCAGAATGGTTCCAATGAAGGGGAGAATCTGAGAAACAGTCAGTCGATGGGAGGATGGTATAAAATATGCCGGTTGCAAAAGGAAGGGCACAGCCCTTCTGCACAATTTGCAGGACCCACCTGTCCGATATTATGGCCTGAGAAGCAGGCTACCTACTACCGGGTGGCTGTTCTCTGCTAAGGGCTCGTGCTAAAGGGGTGTGGCGAGTGAGGGGGTTTGGAGATTCGGTGGATTGGACAATCTGGTTGACCTTGATTGCTGGGGCAGTGGCATCAATGCTAAGACTGCAAAATTGCAGGGCCCGATTCTTGAGTTGGACTGCCTGACGTTATGGGGTACCTCTGCCGAAGCCACGAAAGAACAGTAAGGCTTATGAGGCATATGAGGTTGGACGGGTAAGCCCAGGGAGTGTGTCACAGCCCTGCTCGACTTGAACTGCTTCAGAGTTGCCTTCCCCACAAACAGGCAGGTTTCGTAGAATGGCATGTCCATGAGGGACAAGTGGACATCACGTGAAAAACCAGTGGACTGCAGCCAAGCATGGCAGCGAATGGCGACACTGGTGCTGATTGCCCACTCAATGGAATCGTTTGTGTCCAAGCCACATTGAATTGTGAACTTGACCTTGTCATGGCTGTCCTGAATCATCCTGGGTAAGGACCTGTCAGAGATCATCAGGGACACCTGCCCAGCAAGCAGCTGGCATTCACTGACAAGAGCAGCAAGATGGAGGATGAATATACTCTCTTTCTGTACATCTCCACCATTTTCAAGTCCCATTGGTTGGCTGGTCAGCAAAGTATTGTGACTGGTTGTGCGTCCAGACTCCTGCACCACTACTTTTAGGTGAGGGGTGCTGAGATAAAAATACTGGTCACCCGGGGCAGGGCGGTACGTGTCGTGGAATTTGGGGCCAGATGTATCAAAAAAGCCTTTTGCGAATCGGTTATAGCGTAGTTTAAGAAATCGCTATTTCTGATTCGCAAAATGCTATGTATCATATTTGCGATTCAGTAATATCGATTTCTTAAAAATCACAAATGCTATTACCGAATCGCAAATTGCGATACAGCCCCCATTCGCACCTATGGGCCTGTAGGCCCAGATCTGCGCTTTTTTTGCATTTTCAAATTGCGAATTCCTAACTGGAATTCACTATTTTGGAAATGTAAAACCCCAAGGTGCTGGGGGCCTAAGGCCCCCTCTGCTGCACCCCAAGAAGTTTTTTTGGACATGTAAAGCGCACACATGCCAAAGGGGCATGTGTGCTTTACATGTCAATTTTAAAAATGCCTTTTTAATGCATTTTTAAAATTTGCACAAGGTTACCACCAAGTTTTACTTATTGGTAATTGCAATTGGAATTGCTTGATACATGTAGTTTAGAAATCGCAAATAAGGATTCCTTATTTGCGATTTCTTATTTAAAGATTCACAATTCGTGATTCTCTAAACGGGGTCGCAAATGTAAGGAATCGCTATTTTAGCAAGTGAATGCAAAAAGGCTTGATACATCTTGCCCTTGGTGATTGACCCAGGAGATGGGGGGGGGGGTCAGAGCAAGATTTAACTCATGTCCCCAAAAAGGTGTCCGTAAGGATCTTCCTAATTAAGTAAGAAGGGCTTAGAAGATGTCTGCCCTGCCCGAAGAACCTCCAGGGTTGGGAGCTGGCAGCCAAGTACTTCAACCACCCTGTGCATAACTGTGGCATACGAAGCACTCTGCTCAGAGACAGGTAATGAGAGGAGTCCAGATTTAGGGGAGGTATTAAGGCCACAAGCAGTCAAACTAGTTGCATCGCAATCGTTATCCGAATACATGCCGAAAAGGGAATGCAGTGTGTGCTATTGTCACGGTAAAGCAGACTGAGCAGCTGAAACATAGCCTTAACGGCAACCAGGCACAACTTACATCAAGGTCAAACTGGCGCCAACTTGATGTCAGAGATGACAATTGGGGCCTGGTCTTCCGAAGCTGACGGAGTCGGCGTAAGCATCAATACGCTTGTAACCAGTGTGGAACATGGCGACTGAGGTGAAGTCGAGAGTGAAGCTGGAGGTGACTCCGTAAGGGACTCGGAGGGTCCAGCTGGCACCAAGGGAAAACCCACCAGTGATGAAGAACCTCTTGGCTCCGTAGTGGCCGCAGCAATGCCAGAAGAAGTCGGCAAGGATCCGAAAAGCTGGTGCCTGGCCTTGCAGAACTCTTCGATCTTCGTAGGAGTGGCGGAAGGCTCCGGAAACTCTAATTGTGTTGGAACATGTCGTAGTATCGGCTGTGAAGTCTAACAACTTTAGGAGCAAAATTGATATGCATGGTGCCACACCCATGCTTCGTCAGGAGAGTCCAAGTGGTGGGAAAGGGGCCGAACCCCGCTTTAATTTCTTGTGTTTTCTCTTCAACACCCAAAGACTTGGATCAAGAGGAAGATGGACTGCTGGAACCGCCAACTTCTGGATTGCGAATGGGATAAAGACAAACTTTCAATTTCAATAAGTCTTTATGTGGAGACGTTCAGTGCTTGACAAAGTAGAGTTTTGTTTCATGGTCTCAACACAGCCTTCGCATTAATCACTGCACACTCACTGCAGGCCTCAGGATTGGTACTCCACCACAGGCAAATTTGGTGAGGATCTGTCAGGCCTTTGTTTGCAACAGTTCTTACAGGGCTTAAAACCTTTCGGTTTGGGGACATGTCCTTTCCACACTGTTAAAAAATATATATATATTTAGGGTATACCCTAATTGTCCCAAAATCCTAGCAAAAGCACTCAAAAACAGAGTAGTAGTTTGCCAGACTTAAAATGGACCTAACGTTTTATCATTGGGTGCTTTGGTCCTTCTGTCCCCACAACTGCCATCATTCAATTGTTGGATTCCTACTGTCTATGATAAAGTATGTGCTAGTGTAGGAAAGTACCATCTTTTTAGCATGTTACCCCCAACTTCTGCCTGATGTCAGTGTGTTTTTGACTGTCACGGGATCTGGCTAGTCAGGACCCCAGTGCTTATGGTTTTTGGCCTGCTTGTCAGTGTGTTTCACTGTTTTCTACATTGTTACTGGAGTCCTGCTAATCAGGACCCCAGTGTTCATGCTCTCTCTGTTTCTAACTTTATCACTACATACCGCTAACTCAATATTTCACTCTAAATTGGCACACTGGACCCCCCTTATAAGTCCCTAGTACATAGGTACCCAGGGCATTGTGGTTCTAGGGGTCACTATGGGCTGCAGCATTTCTTTTGCCATCCATAGGGAGCCCATGCTAAGACTTCTTCCAATCCTGAAGGCTGGGTGCACAATACCTGTGTGTGAGGGCACCCCTGCACTAGCAGTGATGCTCCCACCTCGTCCAGGCCCATTTTCCCAGACTTCGTGAATGCAGGGACGCCATTTTACGCGTGCACAGGACATAGGTCAATACCTGTGTCCAGCTTCACAATGTTAACTCCGAATATGGTCATGTAAGGTGTCTAACAACTGGGAATTGTACCCCAATACTGATTCCAGTATTGGTTGCACAATCCCATGTACTCTGGGGGCTCAACTATGGACCCCCAGTACTGCCATACAACAGTGTTGTCCAACCTTTTTATCGCCGCGGACCGGTAAATGTCTGATCATTTTTCCGTGGCCCGCTTGGGAGGGCGCAATGCTCTGCGCCTCGGCCGCCCGCCACAGTGAAATGAAGTTGAAGTTCCTCGGGCGGCCCGGTGCCGATTGATCCACGGACCGGCACCGGTCCGCGGCCCGGGGAACACTGCCATACAAGACTTCTGGGGTTTTCGGAAGAAGGGGCGGAGAATTCAGCCTCCTCGGAAAACAGGCAAAACACATCAGATTTCAATGTAAAATGTGCGTTTCCTGTGGCGGCATTAGGCCTACCCATGCAAGTGCAGTACCATTTTTATTGGGAGACTTGGGGGAACACAGAATCGCAGAACAAGTGTTATTGCTCCTTGTCTTTCTCTACATTTTTTCCTTCCAAATGTAAGACACTGTGTAAAAAAGACGTCTATTTGAGAAATGCTCTTTAATACACATGCTAGTATGGGGACCCCGGAATTCAGAGATGTGCAAATAACCACTGCTTTTCAACACCTTATCTCGTGCCCATATTAGAAATACAAAGGTTTCCTTGATACCTATTTTTCACTCTTTATATTTCACCAAATGAATTGCTGTACACCATGTATACAATGAAAACCCATTACAAGATGCAGCTTCTGGCTCCGGGTACCTAGGGTTCTTGATGAACCTACAAGCCCTACATATTCCCGCAACCAGAAGAGTCCAGCAGATATAACGGTATACTACTTTTGAAAATGTGACATCGCAAGAAAAAGTTACAGAGTAATACGTGAAGAAAAATTGCTGCTTTTTTCAACAGAACTTCAATATTTGTTTATTTTAGCTGTTATTTTCCATAGGAAAACATTGTAGGATCTACACAAATGACCCCTTGCTGAATTCAGAATTTGGTCTACTTTTCGGAAATGTTTAGCTGTCCGGGATCTAGAATTGGTTTCACACCCATTTCTGTCACTAACTGGAAGGAGGCTAAAAGCATAAAAAAGTGAAAATGGGGTATGTCCCAGTAAAATGCCAAAATTGTGTTAAAAATGTGGTTTCCTGATTCAAGACTGCTTGTTCCTGAAAGCTGGGAAGATGGTGATGGCCCAGCAGTTAAGGGGCCAAAGTGATTCCGACTGATAAAAGGTCGAGCTGTCCAACTTTGGTGGAGGTAAGGGCTTGCCTCCCCACGCAAGACCGAACTCCCGTTCCGCTAACCATGAGCTTTGCGTGTGCAAAGGCTTGTTGCCGGAATCCAGTGACGCAAACCAGACTGCATTCAACTATCTGGCGTGGGACATCTTCTGCATCAACCAGGAACCTGCATCTGTCTTTGGTGAAATACTGATTTTGTCTTCCCACAAGTGGTTCTTTTGCACCTCCATCTGGGTTAGCAGGGGCTCCTGTTCTCCCTGGACTCTTCAGTGCTTCTTGGAATTGGTCCTCTTCTTCCACAGGTCTTCAGGTCCAGGTTTGTGTCTTGAGGTCTCTTCTGGTTCTTGCATTATCTTTTATCACGACTTCTAGTGTGTTTTAGGAAACTTGCTGTGTTTTATTCCTGCTTTCCTGGGCTCTGGGGTGGGGTCTATTACTTACCATTGGTGTTTTCTTTCACTCCCAGCGCCCCTCTACAC
The DNA here is from genome assembly GCF_031143425.1 of Pleurodeles waltl. Taxonomy (NCBI): domain Eukaryota; kingdom Metazoa; phylum Chordata; class Amphibia; order Caudata; family Salamandridae; genus Pleurodeles; species Pleurodeles waltl. The sequence continues at coordinate 474,449,299 of NC_090439.1, forward strand.
ACTACACTTCCTTAGGTGGGAAACCAACTTTCGCATTCCACTATTTTAGCATATGGTGTTTGTTCCCCCTAGGCCCATTGCAGCTTATTGTGATTTTCACTATTTGCAATGTTTGCTTACTGTGTACTTACTTGGTTTTGGTTACTAGTGTATTTATTGTGTAATTTACTTACCTCCTAAGGGAGTATAGTCTCCAAAGTATTTTGGCCTTGTGTCACTAAAATAAAGTACCTTTATTTTTGTAACACTGAGTATTGTCTTTCATGTGTTTGAGTCAGTGCTTAATTTGTGCTTGTTGTTTCTGGTTCGGAGCACCAGCACTTATTTTTGAGGGCTGGCGCTTATTCTTCTGTCTCAAGCATTTGCTGCCAGCAAAAGACACATACGGGAAAGACGGAGGAAGGGAAAAATGAAAAATCGTCACAAAGGGAGAAAGCAGAAAGCTGCAATAGTGAGCTGGAGGGGTAGGGAGTGGCTGTAAATGGATAAAAGAGGCCCGAGATGGGTTCAGGATTATGCTGCCTCAGTATTCCCTGTTCACGCATTTATTTGCAGCAGACGCGCATTTAAGAGGAGGGCTTTGGGCACTGGCACTACTGTGGTATTGCAAGAGCTCTGCATGTCTCCTAGTTCAGCCTTGGCTGCTCTGCCTACAGCTACATCTAGACAGCCTAACTTCTAGACATTGACTACATTTCACTAATAAGGGATAACTGGACCTCATATAAGGTCTAAGTACCTTTGGTACCCACTACAAACAAGGCCAGCCTCCTACAGCTAGGTGTTTCTATCACTAAATCTGTCATTTATTTTTCTCTACTGTTAAACCAGACCTAAATTTCAGAAGATGTCTCAGATTTTTATCATGCTTATTAGATTGTACCCATAGAATTCATTATTTTGGAACTAAAGGACACCTCGAAGGCCCTCAAATATCTGGAACTAAACCAATTTGCATCCTGTAGTGTTTACACACCACCCAAAGATGTGATAAATTTAACAAGGAATCTTGACTCAAGTTAAAGCGAACCAGTATGCTGAAAATAAGACAATAACTCTGAAACAGCAGGCATCATGCATCAAACTAAGCTCATCAGATGCATATGAAAAAGTATTGTGGTGGGGAGATGATCTCTTAAATCTACACAAATTTAGTGTCACCCAACTCTTGCTTTGATGTTCACAGCTAATGAAGGTCTACCTCTCCCAATAGTCAAAATCTTCAATTACACTTCATACAATCAGTGTGACCCATTCTTCTAAAGGCTTTCATGGGATGGAGCCCACAGTGTGATATAAGGATAGCACTCTTCTTCAACACAATTCTACTCTTAAACTCCTTGCAATCTGATTTATTTGAAAATCCTTCAGGCAATACCTCACATTTCATTATCACTAAGTGACCTTTTAACAATAAGACTGAGCCTGCCTCAATAGGATCAAATGTTATCCCTTGATCGTTCCAGTGTCTCTACATAATAAGTTAGATCATTGTCCAGTAACATTATTTTCCTACAACAGGCTTATCCTTAAAAGCAGTATACATCTTGATATAAGTGGGGTTGTCTTGTAGCCTTCAGGTCTCAAACATTTCTACTATATAGGCACATTCATAAAACCTTCGCTTAAGCACTCTACTATCAAATAGGGTGTATAATTAGATTTTGTCAAATTACTTATCATTTGAACGACCAGAATTCTCAAAACTCTTTGTTTCCATAATCCTTCACATGGAAAATAACGTTGCTTATTGCTCTTCCAGGAGTTTCACAACATTCCTTTGTTTGCTATTGATCACTTTACAAACTCTTGTGAAATGTAATTTCCTAAAACACTTTCTACATACTAATTGCTTGCATAACATGCAGCACTCTTTCCTAAGGCACCCACATTACCTTAACACTAGTATTTCAATTTTGTTTTGTCACTTGTGGCTCTCAGTTTGTTTCTTACCACATCTTTAATTCCCAAATTTCATCAGACCCAGGCCCCTGTTACCCTAAAAACTTTATGGTTTAAAATGTGTTTCCTCTACAGAATCTGAGGGCTGAATGCAAGACGTATCAAGAATATGGTGATTATTTGCACAACTGACTTGTAATGCGACAACCTTACAATTCTCCAAACCAATGTGCATTAGGTGGTACTCTTAAGATGTCAGTGTAACTCAGGATTCACATAAAAAAGATGTCAGTGTAATGGGTAACTTTCTCGTGGTTGCTTGCATGCGCCTAAAACATTTGTGCTGTTCCAAAATCACACAAATTTGTCCTTCAAAATGCCATTTCAATTCCTTAAAAGCTACTCTAAAGACATGTCTTGATTCACTTCCACTACGTGCAGTTCCAGTAAGCTTTCATACACTTTTCTCCCTTCTATACCTAAATCAGGCAAAAACACGTTATTTACGGAGCAATGAAAAATCACCTCCTTAAAAAAAAATGGCTACGAGATGTGCATCAAACAGCTTCACCCACTGTTTCCAAGGTAAAATTGGCGCGCCAGCCTCATTAATGACAGGTGAATGTGACATTCTGGCTGCAGTCATGATGAACAAGCTACTCACCTTTGGTAATTATCTATCTGCTGGATACTCAATCTAGTTGCTAATTCCTCCGCTTCAGAGTATCCCCCAGCACCATACTTGATTTGGAAAATTGCAATAGCTCTCCTTCTCTATCTCTACTTCCAGTACCACACTGAACATCTTAACAATGGAGCAATATAAAAAGCCACTCTAGCACCCAGACATGAGTTACTCGTCCATTTTTTTCAAATCCACAGGACAGCGGTAATTCACCCAAATGTTATGCAAAGCCTCAATATAACTTGGGACCTTATTATGGTAATATAAGTGGCCACTCTGCAGAATGGGGAGATCAGTGAGAAACCTGCAAGTAGATAAGAGCAGCCACCAGAAAGATAATTACCTGGAGATTCCCCACTTTATGAATAAGTTCCACGGAAATGACCCAGTGGGAATCAGGAGAAGATCACACCAGAAAATACTGCAGTACAGTGAGTGAGAATGGCCAGACTCTAAATAATGACATTTAGCGAACTTATGGAAGGAAGACCACATTTCCACAAGGTAAATCTCCAGGATAAGAACACGTCTGGATAAGGCTGAAGTAGTTGCTTTCGTACTGGTGGAATGGGTTCTGATACATGTTGGTGCTTCCATTTTGGAAAGGGTATAGCATATCTTAATTCCTAATGCAAAATACAATCCATCACGACAAAGTCCTGTTCTGTACAACCATGCCCTTTTTAGTACTTACAAAGTCTACAAACAGCTGATGATCCAACCAAATTCCCAGGTCCTGTCTATGTAGTAGATGACCATCTTACAACGGCCCTAACAATGCAGTCTCTTCGCCTCTTTGGTGAGATGATGTGGAGGATAAAACATACATAAAGAAACAGAATGTGGAATGAGGTGACCACCTTGGGAAAAAACTGCCACTTTGTTCTTCAGGATAAGCTTGTCCAGGAAGAAGGAAGTAAACTGAGGTTGTACCCAGAGTTCACACAGCCCGAGCCATTGTAAGAGCTACCAAGAACACTGTTTAATTTTCAGTATTTGTTTACTAGAATCTAGGTATAAGCTTCACATGGAGAGCTGGGATATTAAAACCAAACTAAGGTCCCACTGAGGCCTAATTAATGAAGAAGCAGGAAACCTAACAGGTACTTAGAAACCTCATTACAATTGGGAACTTAAACAGAAAAGTTTGATTCAGGAGAAAAATAAAGTCCCATAAAGACTGTAATGAAAAAGTTACTTACCTTCAGTGCCGACTTATCTGGAGAGATATTATCTAGCTGCAGGTTCCTCCACTTTGAATTCTCCTCGGGAGTCAGACTTGATCCGGAAGATTTGACAGCAGTTCCCTTTTGCACGGTTAGGAGGCATTGATCGGCTCCACATCCATTGTCAGCGTCGGGTATGACGTTGCAATTCCTATAAAGCTGCCATGCTGGTGCACTGGTTAAAGTTTCTTTTGAAGACTTTGCAGGCCAGAAGCGAAGAGCCATGCAGAAAGTGACTACTGGTGCATCAATCCATGAAAGGGGAGTCCCTGCCCCTAGAAATCAGGTTGCAGTGCAGGGAGGATGGGTGCGTCGGGAAGGAATCTACAGCTAGATATAGTCTCTACCAGATAAGGTGTTACCAAACGTAAGTAACGTGTTCATCTGATTGAGACTAAAGCTACACATTCCTCATCTTTCAATAGATACTGGAGCAATACCATCACTGGAGGTGGGTCTGTGAACCAAGTTCAAACTAGAAGCTCCTGCAGGACGTAACAGGCAAAATGCACGCCCCTACGCCCCTACGGACCTGACTGTCCAGGCAGTAGTGTTTTGCAAATGTGTGCAGAGATTACCAGACTGTAGTATGAGAGATGCGAAGGCTAGGAACTCAGTGCCGTAACACAGTGGTCGCAGCTTCAGCTCGGGAAGAATGCGCATGCAAACCTTCAGGGGTTTGCTTTTTGGCCACTGTAGGAAAGTATGATCTTTATGACACAGTTGTCCCCTTTTTTTGCCTGGTGTCAGTGTGTTTTGACTGTAGTGCACTGGGATCCTCCTAATCAGGACCCCAGTGTCGGTGTTTTCTCCCTTAAATTTGGTTGGTAAGTATTTCTTAGACCCCACAATTGGCATATTGGTGTTGCCCTGCAAATCCCTGGTATATGGTGTAGGAGGCTGGATCAGTTTATGGTGTGCACCTATAATGAGTCCAGGGAGCCCTTAGTGTTAGTGCTTTGGTGCCTAGATAACCAAAGCACTCTAGGGGAAGCTGTGGAGAGCAGCTCATGCCTATCAAGGAGGAGTGCAAAGCACTTACAATACCACAGTAGACAGTCAGTAACTGTTACACAAGAAAGAACCGCACCAAGTGTTTATTATAACACTAAGACTATGCTAACGCTGGTACATCTCCACTTGGCGATATCAACACACAAAATAGATACTTCGAAACAAACTGGAATAGTACAGAAATACATGGGACCCTATGAAGGTGGGGCAAACCATATATTAAGAAAGTGGTATAAGAATAGAGTTGCCAAACCAAGGTAAGTGTGTTAGAATCCCAGGGGCTGGGGGAGTAAGGCAATTACCAGAGTTAAGTAGCAGAAATCCCACAGGCACCTGGGTGCAGAGTTGTTGTCGAGCTGGGTGTCCCATAGGCTAACACAGGACCATCGCACTTTGTATTTTTATGGATTCAGGACCCTTCCCAGTGGACCCTGGAGAAACCAGTTGCCACAAAGCAGACTGGATAGTACCCCCACCCATGGATACCCAGAAGACTAGAGTACTTACACCAGGGGGTCCAGGTGAAAACAGGTGAAGTGACGTCGGAAACCTTTGTTGGAGCCAATGGGAGCCTCACTTATCCAGCTGCTCTTACGAACAGTGGACCATGATGGTGGAACCCAATGGTGGATTTTGGACGTGAAGAATCTGAAAAAAGAAGGGGACAGTGTAAAGACCACTCAGATGTCCATGCGGTGCAGGTAGGAAATGCCCACCCTCTTTGAGGTGACGTTCCTGCAGAACGGTGAAGTAATAAGTCCTATTTGCGGAGTCCAGGCGATACAGGAGATCCTTGGAGTCACCCACGTGCTGTCCCAAGTCGTCCGCCAGAGGGTCAGTGGCCAGCAGCACCACCAACAAGCCTAGGCAAATGCAAATAGTTGCATTTTAATGCAAATAGGACCAGCAAGGTCCTAGTGATTCGACCCATGGAGGAGAGTCAGGGCTGGCTTTCAGCAGGAAGGAAAGCCAGCAGGAATTATTTGGAGACCCCACCAGTGAATCACTGGCAGCAGAAACAGGGAGTCGCAGGGCAGCCTCAGCAGCACAACAAAACAGGAGTCCCCTGCTGCAGGAGCTGCAGACTGGAAGCCGAACTTGGAGTTGCAGTGCTGGATGCTGGGGCTTCTTGGAGCCTGAAAATCTCCTGGAGGAAGAGTCAACATGCCTTGGCAATAGTCGAGGTGCACAGGGGTACAGTTCCAGTGGCTGAAGCAAGGGCCCACCAAGCTGGTCAGAAGACAAGTTGTACCCGAAGTGGACCACAGAACCATCACCTGTGTTGCAGAGTATTTCAATGTCCGTGGGCACCAGGACCCACCAGCCGATCGTTGTGGTCTTGAAGTGCCTGCGGATGGAGTAGAGTGACTCCTTCACTCCAAGGGAGATTCCTTCTTGCTTCTTGGATGCAAAGAGAGTCCTTGTGACCCTGGAGGATGTACAGCCACTTATGTTGCTGAAATCTTGCAGGAGCTGGAGAAACAATGTTGCAAGTGGGAGCCATCCTAACTGGATACAGTCTTGTCTGAGTTCCTAAGGCAGAGCAGCATCAGTTCTGAAGGCCAGTAGCAGAAGTGTCTTACAGAGAGTTCCTCTGTAGAGTTTTTCTTGAACAATATAAAGACCCAAGCCTCGGAGAGCCATTAAGTAACCCTAAAAGAGGGTTGGTCACTATCTGAAGTGACCCACCTATCAGAGGGGGTCAGGGATGTCATCTACCTGGCCTAACAAGTCAAATGCTCCCAGGCGTCTCTGCCTACCTTGTTTTCAAGATGGCAGAATCAACGAGCCACCTGGCAGGTCTCTGGGCACCTCCCTAGGCTAGGGGAGGAGCTGGACAGGGAGGGTGGTAATTCCCCTGTCCTTTATGTGTTTTGCACCAGAGGGGGTGCCAGTGCGATCCTGCACTGGATGAAACCAGTTTAGCAAGGAGGGCACCAAATGTGCCCTTCCAAGCTGTCTAGTGTTGCTTAGGAGCACCCCTACCCTAGCCGAGAGACACCTATTTCTAAAGGAGAGGTGTTAACACCTCTCCCCTTCAGGAAATCCTTTGTTCTGCCTTCCCCTGCCCTAGTTAAGTAGCAGAGTAGAGTAGCATCTCTAACCCCTCAACAGGCAGGTCAATGCAAAAGTTGTCCAGCCTCTCTTCCTGGGTTACTTAAGGGTGGGACTGTATATTCATCTACAAGATTTGTCTTTAAGACTGTTCTGCAACCTGGACACCATATCCTGCTGCTGGACTACACTGGGAACAAAGACAGGACTGCAACTGGTAGGAGGGATCCTACTGCAACTCTGCTGAGCGCATTGCAAGGACTCTGAAAGGTCCGTGGCCGTGAATCCTCTAGAGTCACAAGGACTCTGCCTCCGCTAAGGACATCCAGAAGTCCCTTGGAGTGAAGGAGTCACTCCCCTGAAACTGCAGGCACCTCAACGTCGAAAACCGATTTGTGGATCCTTCTGTCCCACTGGCTGCTTCAGGCTCTACAACACAGGTGGTGGTTCTGGGGCTCTCCTGAGGTCTAATCCTATCTTCTTTGCAAATGGGAAGTTGGTGGTTCCTCGATGGAGCTGCTGGAACAGAACCCCTGTCCATCTGTTTGTCATTAGAGAGGCTTGTTGGCTCTTCAGTCTGAAGACCTCCTAGCGCCATTAAGCCCCAGTCTTAAGCATCGCACAGCTACAAGACCAACGTCCTCCCTGGAACATGAACATTCATCTTCTTTGTGCTGCTAAGACTTCCTAGCAACTCCATGTGCCTGCTGCCAGACGGTCCTCCTGGGGTACCCAGTGATTCCTGCTGGCTCTCCTCACTGCTGAGGTCTGGCCCTGACTTACCTGTAAAGATTGCGTTCACTGGACCTTGCTGGTCCCAGCTACTGCAACTCTTCGTGCATCCTGCCTCCTGCATTTGCCAAGGCTTGCTGGTGTCCCTGCTGGTCACTGACCCCTCTGCAATTCGATGATCGGCGTGGAACAGCTCGTGGACGACTCCTAGGATCCATCTGCATCACCTGGACGCCGCAACTGCCTCTCCACATCAATTGTCCAACACAGAATTACCCACAAGAAGGGTGGGCATTGTCCTCCTGCACCACCTGGGCGACTCCAGGTGGTTTGGACTCTGTCCGCCCTTTTCTCTGGAAATGGTCCGCTTCTGCACTGTTCGACCTTTCTTCACACCCACATACCCTAAAAAGAGTTTGTCATCCACCCAGAACTCATTCGTACACTCAAGGTAGAACATCACCAATGCTCTTTTTGGGTCCAGGCAGTGGACTCTTCTCTTCCTTAGAAGGAGGCCGTAGTGCGAAGCACCATTTTATCAGGATAGACAGAAAGGTAGGGTGGCTTAGATAATAATGCCTGCACTTACTTACCCCCCATGGGTAATTGTGATTGCCACAAGGAAGGTAGTTTTCAAAGTGAGAAGCCTGAGTTGACAATTGTGGAGAGGCTCAAAAGGGATGCACAGCAGAAACATCAAAGCCAAATTCAGATCCCAGTGGGGCATAATGAATGGGGATGGAGGTAAAATGTGCAAGACCTTTGAGAAACCTATGTACAATAGGAGACTTAAACAATGAAGGTTGATCAGACAACGTTAAAAAAGCAGAAATAGCAGACAAATATCCCTTTAGAGTGCCTATAACTGAGCCCTGGTGGGCAAGGGAAAGAATAAACAATAGGACCTCAGAGAGAGGGGAAGAAAGGAGGTCAAACAGACTAGTCTGTGCACCATTCTACAAATTGATTCCAAAGACAGGCAGATACAGTTTTAGTGGAGGGATGCCTGTCTGCCAAGATTACATTACAGACTTTGGGCGGAAAGTCAAAGCTGTCAACTGTTACTATTCAATCTCCATGCAAGAAGGTGGAGGCTGGACAAAATCGGACGGAGAACCCTCCCCTGTTGCTGCGACAGAAGATCATCCTGAAGAGGCAGTCTGATTGGAGGATCGATGGCCATGCTCAGTAGCTCGGGATACTAAATTCTCTGTGCCCAGTCCGGAGAAAGAACGATGACTTGTGCCCAGTCAGCCCTGATCTTCTTGAGAACTCTGGGTAGGAATGGTATCGGCACGAAGGCATACAGGAGGGCCTAAACTTCACTCAAGATGACAAGCGTTATCAAGCAATTGCTTCTTTGGAAGTTCCAATGCGCAAACCTGCTAACGTTGCGTGTTCTCTGCAGAGGCAAACAATCAAGGCTCTTCCCACTGCTGAAAGAGGCCTTGCGCCACCTCCAGATGAAGATGCCATTCATGATCCGCTAGGTATTGTCGGCTGAGTTAATCAGATCTGGAGTTCAGAGAGCCTGCCAAATGTTGAACCACCAGGGGTATGTCCTGCTGTTCCAGCCACTTCCAGAGGTGCAAAGCCTCTTGGCAAAGTGTCCATGACCCCACCCTGCCATGCTTGTTGCAGTACCACATGGCGGTGATGTTGTCTATGAACACCTGCACTATCTTTCCTTTGATAGATTGAAGAAAGGCTTTTGATGCCAGCCAGATTGCACACAGCTCCAACAGGTTGATGTGGAGGCCTATTTGTGCCGGAGACCAGATGTTTCAGATCTCTAGGTGGCCGCCCCATCCTAGGAGTGATGCATCAGTCACTATTGTTAGATCTGGTTGGAGAAGGAACAGGGATCTGCCTCTGACCCAATCCGGATCTTTAGCCACCACTGCAGATCTTTTGCCGTTTCCTCCGAGATCTGAACCTTGTCTGAGAGATTCCCCTAATGCTGCACTTATTGGAAATTCAGGTCCCACTGCAGAGCCTGCAGAAGCCATCTGGCATGTGTCACCAGCAGGATGCAAGAGGCCATGAGGCCCACCAGACTCAAGAGTCATTCGCACCGAAATCCAGGATAGAACTGAAACAACTGTAACATAATCCAAATCTCCTGGTCTCGCCACTTGGGAGTATATGCCAGAAACTGCACTGTGTTCAGAACAGCTCCGATGAAATGGAGCATCTGATAAGCAGTCAAGTGTGACTATGGCACGTTTATAGTGCACCCCAGCAAATGCAGGAGGTCCGCCATAGTCTGAAGGTTGACTGAAAGTGCTTGTGGCTAACTGTAAACAGCAAGTATCATCTGTGGGCAGGCAACACAGGGACATGAAAGTAAGTGCCCTGCAAGTCCAACCCTACCATCCAGTCTCCTGGGTCCAGGGCAGATAGAAACAGAGCCAGTGAAAGCACCTTGAACTTCTCCGCCTTACGGAAGAGATTAAGGGACCGAAGGTCTAGGGCAAAGTGGAGAACCTTCTTCTTTTAACCACAGCTTACTTTTAGCACGGGAGCCCGCTCTATGGCTTCCTTGGCCAAGAAAACTAACTTCCTTGGAGAGAAGGGACACCACCGCCATCCGATCGTAGGATGTTGGCATGGATTGAGGGATGGTCTCAAAGGGGAAGGAGCAGCCCCTTCAGACTACCTCCAGAATCTACCTGTCTTATGTGATGGATTCCCAGCGGAGAAGGTGAAGGCCAATCCTGCCACCAGCTGGCCCATGGTGGGGAGTCAGATTAGGAAGGGTGCTGCAAGAAGTTGGGGGCGGACTGTTTAGACCACTGGCAACCTCATCCATGAGATTTGTGGATCCCATGCCCTTGGCCACACAGAGGCTTGGCAGCATGTTGGATGGCTTACAATGGGTGTCGTTAGAGGGCCCTTCCCAAGCTGCAAAAGACAGGTGGAGGTGTGGGCGCGTTCTGCCGCAAGACCCAAGGACCTGCCCTTAGCCCAAGAATCCTTGAAGCATTCAAGCGCACTCTCTGCCTAATCTCCGAAGAGACATAGGTGCCATCCAAGGGCATGTCCATCAAGGAAGCTTGGACATACTCTAAAAAGCCAGACATCCTAAGCCAGGGTTGATGCCTCAGGGCCACTGTCAAAGAAATCACTATGTCTAGCAAGTCAGTCATGTACACTCCACAACGAATTGTGAACCTTGCTGCATCTCACCAATTAGCAACAGCCTCAGAGAGTATAGCCCATGCCTCCTAAGAGACATGTAGCAGCGCTTGCACAACCATATCCAACAGCGAGTGGGAAGAGCGATCCAAAAGGCATGGGGTGTTCACGAACCTCAAAGCAGGGCTGGCGAAAGAAAACGTCTTCTGAAGTGAGTCAACCTTTTGGATTCCTTATCCAGGGGAGTGAAAGAGGTAGAGGCTTCCAACACCAAGGTGTCAGAGGCATTGCATCACAAGGCTGGTATTCTAAAGGGTCCAGTGACCCCCCCCTCCGTTCATCCCCCAAGCCTAACCCATAATAAAAGGGCTTAGGATCCGATCTAGGAGGCAAGGCTCCTGCCTGAGTTGGCTCCGTGTTGGGGATCACAATAGGGACTGTACTGCCCTTGGGTGTGGACGGCGCCGGGAACATTGGCACCGGCATTGGGGAAGGCCGAGCTGGTATGACCAGCACTGGTCCGGATACAGGTCTGGATCTCTGGGGGCCCCTTGGCACCGAAGCCACAGGCGTGGTACCCAAAGAGTCTGTTTCTGATTCCGCGGACGTGAAGGCCCTCCAGTGGTGCAAGGCTGTCCAAAAATGAGCAGCATGTCCTCATAAAACTCAGAGTCGGGCAGGGGTCGCTCTGGGTCCCCGAAACTAGGGGTGGGTGGGGGGGGGGGGGTGTTCGGAGTTGTGCCTCAACTTACCCAATCGTCTTGATGACTTGGAGTGGAACAATGATGATGAAGGACTTCAAACTGATCCCAGGACTTTCCTCTCGACCGAGATTTCGACTTGGGAAGAGTCTAGCACTTAGCCATCATCAGTGTCAGGGACTGCTCCCTCCTAGCGATTCGGAGGCATGGCCCGGCACTCAGAGCACGACTTCGGGTCATGGTCGTGATCTAGGCACCAAAGACACACGAGATTCAGATCTGTCGCGCACAATGCCCGATGACAGATCCGCAGGACATGAAGTCAGTCTTTCTGGAGGACATCTTCGACGCTACCAGAAGTTGAAACTTGAAAACAGAGTTGACAATAAGTCACAAAAAGCCAGTCAAACATTCACTGAGGGGTAGCGCTTTTCGGATCAGCGCTTGCTGGTGTGAAAAGAAAAGAACTGACGTCGGTGCACCAGGGTAGCTTTTATATAGGAACAGAGATGTCCTATCTGGCACAGCTGACACTGACAGACATGGAGCCGATCAACCCACCTAACAGCATGCAGAGGTACTGCTCACAAAAATCTTCTGGATCCAGTCCGAAGCCTGGGGAGAACTCAGAAATAAGGAATATGCAGCTAGAAGTCTCTATCAGATGCAAATTTTAACTATTCCGAATGCTCAAACCTGCTGGGCTATGAAAAATGTAAAGTGCAACACATTTGACAAAAGTGCCTTCAGAGAATCAATATTTTCCCTTCACCCACACCAAGCAACAAAGCTGTTCCACTACCCAGCATACATGAACTTTGTAGAGGGGCAACACACCAAAAGAATGACATTCACCAACTCCAGCAGTAAAAAGAAGGAAGTTAGGCGACCCTGTTCTATCGCCAGACATGAAGGTGGAGGCTCGGGAGTTTGGAGTGCAGGACATGCCCTTCCAAAGAGAGCAGAGGTATCCCATGGACAGAAGTAAAAAGAGATAGCACAGAGAATGGTCTAACAGGTGTTAAACCCCACTATGGCCAGTCCAGGGTAATTAGAATCATGTGTATGGTCCTGGCACAGATTTATCATGGGCTGCATGGAATGGAACATGTAATGCTGGGAGAATCCCCAGGTCAGCTGATATGCCTATTCCCCCGCAGAAACTGGACAGCACAAAATGGCAGGTAGTGTGAATTCTTGTGAGTGATGAAAAGGTGTAAAGGTGGAGTGTAGCCCTGTGGATGTAGACAACACTTGTGGTATGCAAGATGAGAGCAACTCAGGAAGTCAGCCCTCATATTCAAGGAACTTATCATATGGTTAGCAATACGGCAGATGCTATGGGCCAGAAGTCTCCATGTTTCCCAACACAGCAGAAGACTGTCCTTCTACTTTATGTAACACATTCCTGCAGTGTTGTTTTAAGAATGTGGCCAGCCCAACAGCGAAAAGAGGGCAGGAAATCTTTCAGCACCAAGTGTACCACCAGCAGTTCTAACAGATTGATGTGAAAACCCCGCTCCCCTGAAAACAAAGTCCTTCGATCTCCATATCCAGCAGGTGAGGAGACGGTGAATTGTGTTAGGTATCCCCAGGCACCATAAACAGACAATGTCATTATTCCATCCACGACATTTCTTGGTGGCAGTCACAACAATGTTTTATGGGGATGATATTTTCTGCACACTTCAGAGAAAGTTCAGAGGGAAAATCTAGATCAAGATTTACAGGTTTCAGTAGACTAGATCAGTTTCGGCAGGTGCTGAAAAAAAGGAAATGACATCAGCGCACAGAGGTGACACAGTTATGTTTGATGTCATTTCTGGGGCAGGGTGGACCCAAAGCAGAGCCATGCAAAACCATTTGTCGACACATGAGGAAATTGCTATGAAAGTTGGCGGTTCGAGCCTGGCACCTAGGTCAATTTACAAGGTTAGGAATCTGCTGTCAGAACCGTCTATCAGAAGTGAAGGCATTCATGACACTGTGACCAGTGCTCGGTTGGGGGGGAGGGAGGGCGTAAGGGGTCATTATGGGTTGAGATTCTCCTGGACCAACCAACACTGATGATCCATCACTGTTTCCAGGGTGATCTTGATGTTGTCTATCAGATCGTCCCCATTGAAAGCAAAGGCCCCATTGCAAGCCCACGTGGCACCATGCAGGAGTGACCAGGAGGTTACAAAAAGTCAACGGACCTAGCAGGTTGGAATCAGAGCTTTTTTCATGAAACATCAATATCATATCCCAAATGTCACGAAACCTCTAAGGAGGAATTAGAGGGAGGGGGATACAGAGATGTAGGATCTAGCACCCAATACATGAACAGAAGGTGCTTTGAAGGCTTCAGATGCGACTTGGGTAGGGTGATGGGAAATCCAAAGTAGAACAGCAGGACTGCTGTGATCTTCAGGTAGCCTGACCAGCTGGGGCAAATCAGCCGTCCGCAGCCAGTCATCAAGGTACGGGAATACTGAGATTGCGCAGATGTCCCACAAACACCACCATCATCGTGGTGAAGACTCTGGGTGGCAAGCTTAACCTAAAGAGGAGAACCGTAAAGGGTGGAACTTACCATGGCATGCAGGTACCTTCAGTGCTACTGCAGGGTTGCAAAATGAAAGCACACATCCGGCAAGTCAAGGGACACCATATCTTAGTCCTAGCCAGAAGCTGTGCTAGATCAACATCTTGAACTTCTTCCTATGGAGACATTCATTCAAGACCCTGGAGTTTAGAATGGGACTCAGCACTTTGGCCATCTTGGCCACAAGAAAATAAGGGGACAGACACCCCTGCCTAACCTCTTGTTCTGAGACTAGTTCCGCTGCCCCGTTTGCAACAGGATCCAGACTTCTTGCTGGGTAATTTAATTGTGCACATCTGACTGGGAGAATAGATGAGAGGAATGGAAGGGGAAAACTGTTGGAAGGGAAAGGCCATTTCTATGATCAGTAGGAAACACCAGTTCATTGTGAAGGCATGCCAAGTCCTGAAGTTGAATGACACACTCACCTCTATAGACCACATTCGTGCCCGTGAGGTAAATCTTTAGGCAGTGGTTCCCAACCTGTGGTTGGGGACCCCTGGGGGTCTGCGAAGTCTCCCCAAGGGGGTCAGTGACTGCTTAGAAAAATTCAACAAAATTAACAGATTAGGTCCCCAGCTTTTAGCAATGACTCAGTAGGGGGTCCCCAGATTCCAAAAATGATTTAGTGGGGGTCCCCATGTTACAATATTGTTAAGGTAGGAGTCCACAGAAGTCAAAAGGTTAGAAACCACTGCTTTAGAGGGGTATGAGGTGGTGCATGAGAGAAGGTGGACTGCTGCTGAGCTTGCTGAACTTGCTAGGAGGTTAGTACAGGCGAAAGGACACTCCCTTGTGTAGTTGCAAATAGTTGCTACAAAACAATAGGGGACGACCGTGGTTCACTCCAGGTTAAAATTGCTCAAGGTACATAGTCCGCCTTTTCAGGCCAGAGACAAGACCCATCAAAAAGCACGCTCACTTACATTGCCTGCACACTCCCTAACAAGCCCACTGGGTGGTGCCAGGTGTGGTGTCTGATGGCCACTAACAAAACCACTGAACCTTTGCACTACAGTCTCCAGGCCAGCCCTCTGGATCTGCTTCGCTGCATCTTGCCTATCCCACAACCACTTCACCTGAGGAGATTCGGATGGCTAAGCACCACCCTATGTACCATTTTCCAAAACAGTGGGTATACCTGGCAAAACGCAAGGTGGTGTTAGTGGACTTGAGAGCCAGACGGAGGAGAAACCTTCCTTACCCGTGGATTCTTTTTTCATAGACTCCCAGTTAGGACCTGTGCTAGTGAAAAACTCTGGACTCTGCTTTATACAGGGAGATGCCTGAGCCACCAGGCATTCATGCAATAGACCCATCAGGGGCTTACCAATGGCAACAGGCAATTGTCTGCCACCACCGAGACAGAATATAGTTTGGCCCATGATGTTTTATTAGTCTCCATCATAGATGTGTTGAACAGGACCAACAGGTCTGCTGATAAAGCATTAGGTTTCAGGATTTCTGTCATAGGTTGTGCTTATTTTCCTCCATGGGTAAAGGCAACTGTAGGACCTCTGCCTTGCTTGAAGTGGTAAAATAACTCACTTCCGCACATGGCAGCCCACAGATGGCGGACTCAAAAGGCATCTGAATTCTATCTCCGGAGAGGTACTTAGGCCAAATGCATTTTGAAAGGCCAGATAATGACCTGCATCTGGTAGGGGACAGCAAATTGTCTGTCCCACTGCTATTGTATTTCCTCTTCTCCTTCTATTATGTCAAGGAAATTGAAGATCAGGAGTTTAGGCAGGACGTGGAGCATTAAAGACTCCAAGTTATGTGCTGTTTGAGTGAGTGCCTGCACAGTAAAGTGCTCTTTAATGCCTTTGGAGGGCATAAGCCCACATTGACTGCAAGACTGCAAATCATCCATAGGACCGAAGCACCACAGACCTTCTGAGGATCCGAAATCACCATCTGTCAATGAAAGAAACAACAGGATTTGAAATTTGACTTCTTAGGTGGAGACATCACGCCAAGCACTGAAAAAAACCAACTTTAGTAGAAAAATATACAGAGAGTGCCTCTCCGATATCCACACAGGAGGATTCTGAAAAAAGATCTGATGACATGTCACAAGCATATTCCCTAGTGACAATATTTTTGGGGTAGTACTGAATATAGAGATGGAGCTGATCGCCCTCTACTGGTGTCAGAGAGCTATTGTATCTGGGGAAGGTCAGGAGGTGAGAAATCCTCAGATGGAAGTATCTATCAGAAGAGATACCAAGTACAGACATACCAATGAATATACCTAGTTAAAATAATTTGGAACAAATTAAATTAACAAATCTTAATAGGTGGTGCAACAGGATTAAACAGAGTGCATGTTTTGGTGCATGTAAATGCCAATAAATATTCCACAGTAGTACTGTACAGCCATTACTAAGTTCAGCAAGAAGAGTAGTCTATTTAAGTATCTGCTTTCTCCAAGGCCAAGTGCACAATGTTTTTTTTTTTTGCCCAGGAAATACATTTATAGAATACTTTTATATTTTTTCTACCGTCGGTAACCTTCTGCAATCCTAGGCGCCTCCATGGAGTCTTACCATAGAAACAGAAGAGGCTTCTCATAATGATCACAGTGAGAATCAGTTTTTTGCCTTCACAAGTAAGGGTCAAGCCCACCACAATGCTCACACATTTCCTTTATACACAGAAAGTACTATGCTACACCATCAGACATCAGAGAACAGTAAAGATTTGCAAGTCAGACAGTGACACACAGGCAGAAAATGAATGCTATACTGCACACATGAAGACACAACAAAAGGGAGGAATAAAAAAAAAAGGTATGTACAGGGCTGATCTCACATGCCAGATTATGTCACAAATGCACATGAAAGATGTCCTCCAGTCCTCAAGATTTCAGTCAGTACGAAGCAGACCTCACAGTCAGTCAGACAGTGTGACAGCCCTGCCCTATGCGCAGATAAGCTTAAGCAACAGAAAAGACATGCAAATTGCATTGGGATAGTTATGAATAAAAATGCTGAATTAAAATGCTTGGATAACACCACTATTTCACCTTGTGCCACCCATCAACTGTGTAAGCAGAATACCACTGTGGCAATACCACTAAAGCATTTTCTAAATGTTTAGACATTTGATTCTGATAGTACAGTCATTACAAGGAGCAAAATTCGCACAACTACTGTTACAGTACCTTGAGATGAGTAAAAATAAAAACAAGCCATCATGAGATGATTCCACAGGCTTTCCCTTTCCAAGCTACTTCTGATCCTTGTCGCCACTCATAATCCCACTTAAACACTTAATCGATAATAAGAGATGGTTTATTTTTTTAAATAAACAACACTATCAGACAAACTGCTTCCTTAATGCCTATCGAACTTTCAAGGTTTTGATCCTGTGCGGCAATCTATGGAAAGAACAAGAAGGTGCTTCAGAGACCAAAGAGTTGTATCAAGTGTGATGATTACATGCATGAGCCCTCCGGCAGCAGTGTCTACATGCCCACAAACAAGTGGAAACCTCAAAATTTGCTTCTGCCTATGTTTCTTTCAAATGCACCAAATCTAGAAGGGGGAAGAGATCCCAAAGGAAATGAGTTGGGTGCAAACACAACTTGTGTGATACTAGTCTGTTGGAAGGGATTGTGTATCTGCTGCTTTAAGGTGGAAGGAAAATGTCTAATGCCTTTTGCCTTGCTGTGACCTAGAAGCTTTATATCCTTTTATCCTTTACTAGCAAATATAAGACAGAGGAAGCAAATCATTTGGGGCTGTCAAGTGAGAAGACTAAGCTGTTTCCTGACGATGGGAACTGTTGGTGTCTAAATTCCTTTAACTGAGAAGATGCTGCTAAGAAGGAGGTGAAGTGCATTGTGGCAAGAGGAAATCTTCTCTAAGATGGGAAAGTGCTCCAAGTAAGATGACAGGTTGTGTTTCAGCTGAGGGACAGATATAACCAAGGTTTACCAATCTTAATGAGGCTTATCAGATTCCATAGCAAGTATACGTGCCCAACCTAAGATAAGGCATTACCATTTCAAGCTCTTATAACTAAAAATAATACCTGGGCACTGTTCTACTTTATGCCATACAGGTCACAAGGTGAACACTTCAGGATCACGTTTTCTGGCCAAACAGCTTAGAACAGCGTAAGTCCCCAAAAAAAAGTTGCCTCAGGTGTGTTGGCTAATCTCAGGAAGGACTTCAATGCTTTGTTCTCAAAAGCTTGGAACTCTTGGCCCTTCAAAATGTAAAATAAAAAAAACAGATTTGTCTATAGCCACTACTGAATAACAACTTGCCCGTTGTGCTGCGTTTTTTTTTTCTCCGTTTTTTAAAATGAAATTCTGTGTCGTGTCTGACACTTGGAAACTGTTTGCAAATTAAAAAGTACACGTAAAGAAGTGTCCACTGAAAACTTGGTTTTATACTTTAAAAGCACAGCACATGAATTCATAATACTTAAGATATATCAAGTAAGAAAAAAGGGTGCACTAAACAAAAGCACTTCTGGACAGTTTTAGCCTGCAAGAGGTAAGTACTGCAAGCATTTCTTTAGAAGGGGGCAAAGTACAGAGATATGAGAGGAAAAATAACTCCCCATAAACAAGACGACAAGGTAACACATGAAGCCTGCCAATAAAAATTGAAGAAACTGGGAAGCAGACCAAGGGGGATGCAGATATTCATTCAACTTGCACCCTACACTGTATATTGAATACCCATACCTTCAAAGTCACACAGTTCTGCTTCATTTAGTTTCCTATATTCATTACACCTCAAATAAAAACGTTGTCTTGAATTTTAGAAGCTATTCCACTGAAGAAGTATTTATTCATTAGACTGCAAGTCAATAAAGGAAAATAAAAATATTTGTTTAGATTTACCTTGCTTCAAGAACTGGTTTTATGTCAGTGATAGGTTCAGTACAATGACCAAATTCATCTTGCAAATCCAAAGGAACATTAAATGGCACTCCAACACGAAAAGGAGGATCCAAGAGACCGACTGTAAACTTAACTGGTTTACCCTCTAAAATGAAAAGGAATGAAAATGTTTAAACTGATGCAAATACATCACTACCAAATGACTGAAAGATAAACATAAGCCAAATACCTTAAGCACCTCAGGTTGACCACTGCATCCAGCATTCTATTCCTAGTTTTCCTTAACACATTTTTAAAGAGTCTCAGAATTATGAAATTATAATAAAATCATGTTTCATATATACTGTCAAAACATTCTTTCCAGCAGACTGGAGAAAAAAACTATTCAACTTACCATCCATATAGAACTAACTATCAAGCTTACGACCTACTTCCCAACTCTGGGGAAAAGGCCAATCACCACTGGCACATCGGGAGGTGCCACGTCTTTTCAATACCCTTAACTTAATGATGGTAATTCCAGAATGTATGATTTGTAATATGCCTACACAACTGTGATCAAATGTTAAAAAGGGACAGTAGTAAGAGTCAAAAAATGACTTTCAGAAGCATATCTGGTTCTCAGAAAATCTACTGCTGCCTTGACGAACTTTGTTTCATGATTATTGTAATCCAGAATGTGTTTCCAAAATAATCCAAACACCTTTGACTCTAAAATTTTAAACCGTTTCAGTGACATTTATCCCTCCCAAAAGGAGAGATCGAATGTGTATGCACAGACCATTGAATGACTTCACAACTTCCTTACCCATTAAGTATCAGGGAAGCAGACCAGGCTACTGAAACCCAAACCATGGGCAAGGCCATGAGGTTAGACATGGTTCACAATGTTCTGTACTGAGCAAGAAAAGGAACTAAGGTCCATGTTTCATGGCAATCCCAAATGCAACAGCATATGGTGGATCAATCGCAGAATCATTAATTATGCAGAGTGTAAATTCAGAATTATTGTGAAATTTACTAAGTTACGGTAGGGATAAATCTTTTATCAGTCTCAAATAAGCCTTTGACATGGTTGAGAGAATTCTATTTTAGATATGATCAGTTGCACAAAGAACTGACTGTGTGTTGCCTCTGTTTTTTGTTTTATTGCACGAAGACCCATGTGGTCATGTGAGATATGGAACAGAAAGCAGAGACAGCATTTATTATTAGCCAGGGAGTCAGGTGGGGCTACATGCTGGCTCTGTCTATCAAATGTTTGTTTACCAATGATATGATAGTACATCGAGTAAATGTATGATAAAACGCCCCTAGGATCAATGGCTTCCTTAAACTAACAATGTTTTTTCCTGATGATGTCCTTTAAATTTGTACTCCCCTAAAGGAATTACAAGGTGACTTCACTTCATGGGATGCTTAGATTAGAAATTAAGTTTGTAAAATTGAAAGGTAAGTATTGAACTGCCAAACAAAAATCAATGACTAGTTCCTGAGGTAATGCCACTTGTATGTTGGTTATAGGAAGGAAATGTTGGTTGTTGTAGCCAGTTTAAATGAACAACCAGCTATAACTGGAGTGAGGAACCACAGTTGTGTAAATATAACACCACTCTTGCAGTTATCTTTATCTTTCCTATCAGCAAATAGATCAAGACAGGATTGAGAGCATGGCTTGGTCAAGTGATGTTACTTTTATGACATGCATGATAGGCCTCCTACATTGATTAGCTATTAAGTGTACACAATTAAATAGATTGATATAATTTATTTAAAGGTGGTTTTATTCTTGCTGTACAAGGCGTTTTACACTTATTCACCAAGGATAACGTTTAATCAGGTTTAATTTATTTTTCCAAGTAAATGGGTGTGCTTAGGTTTTCTGTTAGTATATGATCATTGCAATATTTGTTTTATCCTTAAAGCTTTTTTAATGGTTCAAATACCAGCAATAAAAATGTTTGAAAACATTAATATACTCATTTAGCATAGTTAAAAAATGTTTTCTTACCCACAATCTTAAAAGCAAACATTTTAGACGGCAGGGATCTTCCAGCATAAGTGTCAGCATTGCTTTCATTCAAAACCACTTGAAGTTTTAGTGTGTAGCTCCCAATCTTTTGAAGGTTTTCTGAAAATATTAATACTTATGAAAAATATTCTCAATAATAAAACAAATTACAATATGGTAAAATACATCAAAATTGACTTACCCATTTTTTTAAACCAGTAGGGCCATTTACCCCCATGCTGACTGATGTGTGATATCACTTCTTTATCCCCACTTTCTGCTGCATGATGGAAAAGGAAAAGATAAAAAACAAGTCTAAGAAGTTTCAGTTTATTAAAACTACAAACTCTTTATGTTACACCAATGAACTTACAGTCTTATATCACTTTTGAAGCTGTAATTCAAACAATCAATCACTTTAAAACACAGCAACACACTGTATGGATAGGAATTATTAACAAACCCTCCATTTACTCACGGTTTGGGTCAGGGATCCTAGGGTCAAACTTCCTAGAAAGATAAGTCTGATGAGTCTCCCCAACATCCAGGCCACAATCGATTTTAGTCAGGGCCTCAAAAATAGAGGCAACTAAGTAAACAGTGGCACTAAGACACAACAGCTCAAGTCTTGTTCAATTTAAGAAAATGTTATCCATGCCCTGACAATTATTTTTTCTCTTAGTTTATTAATTGTTTTTGAACAACAGGCCTCCTCATTTGCTTAGTGAGCATTTTATTATACAAATAACTCACAGAGACCATAATTTACAAGGAACAGTGTAGGAAGCTGGTGTGTGGTGAGCACATATGGTGTCATCACCTTATATCAGGTCAAGGTATACCCTATTAGTGAGGTATAGTCAGTGTCTAGGAAGCCACTTTCTCTAGAGGTAGGTGTGGATGAGCCACCAAGACGTTTCTAGGAAACACACAAAGCTTATGCAATTCCACTTAGTCACACACCACTTACACTCATTAAAGAGCTACACAGTGTTAAAAAAATAAAATAAAGGTACTTTATTTTAGTGACACAAAAACTAAAATATTATATATTGGCTGTAATCTACTAGCAGGTGATTAAACACACTATTATATACACCTTAGTTGTCAGGAATGAGCATAGAAAGTAATAGAAAACAGTGCAATAACAATAGTGACCCTAGGGGGAGCCCAAACCATATACTAAAAAAAAATGGAATGCAAATGATGGACCCAACACCCAGGTAAGTGGAATCTGTAGAGGGGAGATGAAGGAAATAGGAACCTCAAAAGGTGAGTACCAGAGTGCCCCCCACCGACCAGGAGAGAAGACGTAAGTACCTGGTTTTCCCAAACCCACAGAGAAAATTAGTAAAAGGGCTGTGCAAGGCCTAAGCAAGACTGCAAGAAACAGAAAATGGATCCAGACAGAAGAGGACCAGCAAATGAAGGGGACCAAGTCCAGTTCCAGTTGGAGTGTCTAGTTGGGGCAGGAGCCACTACCCACCATCCTGGAGATGCAGGACCAGGTCGAAGGTGAAGAAAGACCAGGAGTCGGCTATGCAACACAGGAGCAGAGGAAGAGTTCCAGGAGTGATGCAGTGGATGTCCCACATCGGAAGGAGAGTTACAGCCCACCAGTGATGTGGTAAAATCACCAACAAGCCTTAGCAAAGGCCAGAGTCGCAGAAGAGGAGTTGCAGCACTGCTGTGGACCTAGAAGGTCCAAGGGGACTCAACCTAACGAGGGGAGTCCCAGGCGACCCACAGCAGTCAGGAGAGCAAGAAGTCGTGGATGCAGCCCCCACATGCAACTCACAGATAGCAGGCACACGAGTCACAGTGAGGCACACTCAGCACACCTGGAAAGGAGTCCCACGTTGCTTGAGCAGCAGGCAGGAGAACACGCACTGCAGGGAAGAGTGCTGGAGGCTGGGGCTACATGGAGCCTGAAGATCCATTGGAAGAAGAGCCAACAAGCTTTGGTAGCTGCAAGGTTCGAGGTGCACAGGAGTACCATCCTGCAAGGAGAGGCAAGGATTCACCACCTCCAGAGTTGGACAGCTGGTAGAGGGGACCACTCGCGACCACCACCTGTGGTGCAGAATCTACGCAGAGTTGCAGGAGAGAGGACCCAAGCAACCGGTCGTCGTTGCAGTTGGTGCCTCCGGATGCAGGGGAGTGACTCCTTCACTCCAAGGGAAATTTCCTTCTTGCTTCTTGGTGCAGAATGAAGGACTTGCCACACTCAGAGGATGCACAGCTGGAGAAATGTTGCAGTTACTGGAAGGAGCCAGAGAAACAATGTTGCAGAGCGTCTTCGTCGCTGGAGCTGTAGATTGTAGGTTCCTTTGAAGCCCTGTTGCAGTTCCAGTGGCCAGAAGTCGAAGTAAATGATGCAGGAGTCCTGCTGCAATTTTGCACATCAAATCTGATGACCCACCCAAGAGGGAGAACCTAAGTAGCCCTAATAGGGGGACTGGTCACATAGTAGGGTGACCACCTATCACGAGGGGGCTGTGACGTCACCTGCATGACCTGGCCACTCAGATGTTCCAAGGAGCCTCCAGGTGCCCACCTTGGATTTAAGATGGCAGAATCAAGTGGTAACCTGGAGGAGCTCTGGGAAACACCTCTGGGGTGGTGATGTACAGGGAAGTGGTTAATCCCCTTTCCAGTTTCGCGCCAGAGCAGGGACTGGAGGTCCCTGAACCGGTGCAGACTGGTTTATGCAAGTAGGGCACTAAATATGCCCTTCAAAGCATACCAGTGGCTTAGGGAGGCTACCCCTCCCGAGCTCTGTAACTCCTTTTTCCAAAGGGAGAGGGTGTTGCCTCCCTCTCCCAAAGGAAATCCTTTGTTCTGCCGCCCTGGGCTTGAGCTATTCAAGCAGCAGGAGGGCAGAAACCCTTCTGTAGGATGGCAGCAGCGCGGGCTGCCTGGTAAAACCGTGCAAACTGGTAGGAGCAAAGCTGGGGGGCCATCTAAGGCTTCCACAGAGCGCATGGAATCATAAAGCCAATACTGGCAACAGTATTGGGGGATGTTTCTGACACGTTTGACATCAAACATGCATGGGTTCGGAGTTACCATTATGTAGCTGACATAGGTAGTGACCCGCACTCACGAAGTCCAGGAAAATGGAGCAGGAGTTCATGGGGGCACCTCTGCTCATGAAGGGGTACCATCACACACAGGTACCTGCACCCTGCCCTCTGGCATAGGAGGGCCTGACAGAGGTGACCTACAGTGATCAGGTGCAGTGACCTGTAGTGAAAGGGTGCATGCACCTTTTCACACAGGCTGCAATGGCAGGTCTGCAAACACATTTTAAATGGGTTCCCATGGGTGGCATAATGCATGCTGCAGCCCATGGGGAACCCCTGGTGCCCCAATGCCCTGGGTACCTGGGTACCATAATCTAGGGACTTACAGAGGGACATCAGTATGCCAAATGTGGGGTGTGTGAAGTCGCAAGTAACCAAATCTAGAGGGAGAGAGCACAGTCACTGGGGTCCTGGTTAGCAGGATCCCAATGAACACAGTCAAAACACACTGACAGCAGGCAAAAAGTGGGCATAACCATGCCAAAAAGAGGGTACTTTCCTACAAACAGTTTAGAGGTGGAAAGTTGAGGATTAAAAATGATACAATATTGTAAAGAGGAAAAATATAATTAAAAAATATTTAGAAACATATTTTTACTGTTAAACCAAATTGCCTGTCTTTAGAGTGATATTAAAGAGCTGGTACTCTATATGCATGTTACAATATTAACCCTTTAGTTTTGAACTAATTGAATGCTCTCCACAAGAACTGCGGGGAAATCGGTTGAAGTCGGCAGTAAATCTCAATCAAGCTACTCATGACAGTGACTTACTCTAGTAGTTCTTATGCGTTCATCTGTAAGTGTATTGGTACTTACAGAATGTAAACCCTGCTGGGAAGCAACAGAGCAATGTGCATTATGGTGGGTTGTGATAGGATATAATACCATATCATGTACATTAAACATGGATTTAAATAACACAACTACATATATACAGGTGCTTTAGGTGATCTCCGCGGATTCAGACGATTTCCTTCCATTGTTCAGTTCGGTATTGCAAGATGTTTCCAAGTTGGCAGCTTAGCACCTAGATCATATCTCCATCTTACTCTGCTTACTCTTGACTCATGAGAAGATTGTGACAATTCAGGCAAAGTGTTACAATTTACCTAAAGAACAAGTAACTTACCCTCAGTAACACATTATCTGGTAGAGACAGTATCTAGCCACAGATTCCTTACCTTTGAATTTCCCAGGCATCTGACTTGATCCAGAAGATTTTTCGTGAGCAGTACCCCTGTACTCCAGTAGGTGACTTTGTTTGGTTCCACGCAGAGTCATCTGCTCCGGAAGTGATATCGCATAACCTATAAATGCACCACCTCAGCGCGCTGACATCAGTTACTTTTCACGGCTTTCCAAACCAGGAGCGTGGAGTCATGAGGTAAACTGACATTGGTGTGTCTAAACTAGGGCCCTGAAAGGGATCATCCCTAACCCTAGATATCTGTCCACAGAGGGGAGGATTCAGTGGGTCAGTAATTAATCTGCGGTTAGATATTGTCTCTACCTGATAAGGTATTACCAAAGTTAAGTAGTTCATCTGATAAATTTAGCAGCAGATTCCTTACCTTTGAACAGATACCCAAGCAATACTGTCCCGGCAGGGGGATGAGGAAAAATTTACTAAACTACAAAGTACTGCATGTCTGAACGGGTGAAATGGCCGTCCAGTGGACCTGACTGTCCAGGCACTAGTGTCTGGTAAACATGTGCAGGAGTGGTCAATGCTGCTGCCAGGCAGATGTCCAGGACTGGGACTCCACATGCTAACTCACTGGTCACAGCTCTTCCTCTGGTGGAATAAAGTCTCACACACTCAGAAGGCTGATTTTTAATCAAAGCATAGCAGATCTTTATACAGAGAACGTCCCAGTGCGAAATGGTTCACTTCCGTACTTTTAGACTTTTCTCTGCTCCAACATACCCTACAAAGGGTTGATTGTTCACCAGAAACTCTCTTGTGAAGTCAAGGTAGATCAACGCTCTTTTTGGGTCCAGACAGTGGAGTTGCTCCTCCTCAGAGGGATATGGAGAAGTGTAAAAGGTGGGCTGGGTGACTGCCTGGCCCACATGGCATGAAGTCAACACTTTAAGGAGGAAAGAGGCCCTAGTGCGAAACACCAGCTTGTCTGGAAGAACAGACATGAATGGAGGCTTGGATGGTAAAGCCTACAGCTCACTCACCCTCCAGGCCGATGTTACTGACATTAGAAAGGCTGTACCCAGGGAACAGTAATGTAGAGGTTTAAAAGGAGTACACATTATGAAGGTGAGAACCAAATAGAGGTCCCAATGAGGCATAGTGAAGGGTAAAGGGGGAAACATATGTACAAGCCTGTCGAGGAATATATTTAAAATAGGTATTTAAAGAGGGTTGGTCAGGCAACCGCAGGAAGGGAGACAAAGCAGAAAGGTAACCTTTAAGAGTAACCAGAGCAGAGCCCTGCTGGCAAAAGTAAGAATGAAGAGAAGAATATCAGAGAGAGAGGCAGAGAGAGGGTCGAAAGACTACAATAATTTAGAATTTTGCCATCATTAGGTATACACCATCTTGGTGCAGGGATGTCTGGTTGCCATAACATTACAGACTTCAGAAGGAATATCGAAAGCTGTCAACTGTCACCACTCAATCTCCACGGTAGATGGCGGAGAGTTGACAGTACGGGTGGTGGACCCTCCCCTGCTCCTACGACAGAATATCTTCCAGAAGAGGCAGCCTGATCGGAGGATCGATGATCATGTTCAAAAGCTCGGGAAACCAGGATCTCTCAGTCCAGTCCAGAGCCACAAGGATGTCTTGTGCCCAATCGTTCTTGAGAACTCTGGACAAGAGTGGTATGGGCGGAAAGGCATACAGGAAGCCTGAACCCCACTTGAGACAAAAAGCATCTTCGAGCAATAGCTGCCTTGGAAATTCCAACGTGCGAAACTGTTGACACCGCACATTCTCTTTGGGGACAAACATATCTAATCAAGGGTCTACCCACTGGTGAAAGAGGCCTTGTGTCACCTCTGGGTGGAGATGCCACTGGTGATCGGCCACGCATCGATGGCTGAGTTTGTCCACCCTGGCATTCAGAGCACCTGCCAGGTGTTGAACCACCAGGGTTATGCCCTGCTGTTCTAGCCAAGTCCAGAGGCGCAGGGCCTCTTGACAAAGGACTCACACCCCACCCTGCCCTGCTTGTTGCAGTACCACATGGCAGTGGAGTTGTCAATGAACACCTGCACTACCTTCCTTTTGAGAGAGGGAAGAAATGTTTTCAAAGCTAGCCAGATCGCTCAGAGCTCCAGCAAACTGATGTGGAATCAGATTCCAACAGAGACCAGAGTCCTCTGATCTACTCCCCTCCCAGATGACTGCCCCACCTCAGGAGTGATGCATCTATCATCACTGTGAGATCCGGTTTGAGGAGTCTGTCTCTGACCCAATGGTGGTTCATTAGCCACCACTGCAGGACTTTTGCAGCTCCCTCCGAGATCAGGACCATGTCAGAGAGATTTCCCTCATGTTGCGCCCACTGGAACGTCAGGTTCCACTGTAGAGCCCGCATATGCCATCTGGCATGAGTCACAAGCAGGATGCATTAGGCCATGAGACCCAGCAGCCTCAGAAATCCAGGATACAGGCTGAAACATCGGATCACAGCCTGAATATCCTGGACTTCCCACTCTGGAGGATAAGCCTGAAATGGCACCATTTCCAGAACAGCTCTGATGAAAGGGAGCTTCTGAGAGGGAGCCAGGTTTATAGTGAACCTCAGCAAATGCAAGAGGTTCACCATAGTCTGGAGGTGTGAGACAACCGTCTGGGGCATGCCGGCCTTCAACAGCCAGCTGTCACGATAGGGGAAAGACTGGCACCCCTGATCCCCACAGATGTCCTGCAACCTTGGTGTACACCAGAGGGGCGCTAGTAAGGCCAAAAGGGAGCACATGGTTGTAGGAAGTTGGCTCTGTATGTACTATTTCAAAGTAAGAAATAGCATGCACAGAGTCCAAGGGTTCCCCTTAGAGGTAAGACAGTGGCAAAAAGAGATAATTCTAAGGCTCTATTTTATGGTAGTGTGGTCGAGCAGTAGGCTTATCAGAGGGTAGTGTTAGACATTTGTTGTACACACACAAGCAATAAATGAGGAACACACACTCAGACAATTCCAGGCCAATAGGTTTTTGAATAGAAAAATATATTTTCTTAGTTTATTTTAAGAACCACAGGTTCACGATTTACAAGTAATACTTCAAATGTAAGGTATTTCACTTCGGTACTTTAGGAACTTTGAATTAGCAAAATTGCATGTACAGTTTTCGCAAAAATGGCAATAAGCTATTTTAAAACTAGACAGTGCAATTTTCAACAGTTCCTGGGGGAGGTAAGTGTTTGTTAGTTTTGCAGGTACGTAAACCACCTACAGGGTTCAAAGTTGGGTCCAAGGTAGCCCACCGTTGGGGGTTCAGGGCAACCCCAAAGTTACCACACCAGCAGCTCAGGGCCGGTCAGGTGCAGAGGTCAAAGTGGTGCCCAAAACACATAGGCTTCAACGGAGAAGGGGGTGCCCCGGTTCCAGTCTGCCAGGAGGTAGGTACCCGCGTCTTCGGAGGGCAGACCAAGGGGGTTTTGTAGGGCACCAGGGGGGACACAAGTCAGCACAAAAAGTACACCCTCAGCGGCACGGGGCGGCCGGGGGAGGAGTGCAAACAGGCATCGGGTTTGCAATGGAGTTCAATGGGAGACCCAGGGGTCTCTTCAGCGAAGCAGGCAGGCAAGGGGGGGGAGGTGGGGGCTCCTCGGGGTAGCCACCACCTGGGCAAGGGAGAGGACCACCTGGGGGTCGCTTCTGCACAGGAGGTCGGATCCTTCAGGTCCTGGGGGCTGCGGGTGCAGTGTCTTTACCAGGCATCGGATTCTTAGAAGCAGGCAGTCGCGATCAGGGGGAGCCTCTGAATTCCCTCTGCAAGCGTCGCTGGGGGGGGCTCAGGGGGGTCAACTCTGGCTACTCACAGGGTTGCAGTTGCCGGGGAGTCCTCCCTGTAGTGTCGTTTCTCCGCAGGTTGAGCCGGGGGCGTCGGGTGCAGAGTGCAAAGTCTCACACTTCCGGTGGGAAACGTGTCGTCTTTAAAAGTTGCTTCTTTGTTGCAAAGATGTTTATTCTTTGGAGCAGAGCCGCTTAAATGCAGGGTAGTCCTCTGAGGCTTCAGAGGTCGCTGGAGCCTGTGGAACGCATAACTGTTACAGTTTTTCTTGAAGTGGGGAGACAGGCCGGTACAGCTGGGGCCAAAGCAGTTGGTGTCTCCGTCTTCTCTGCAGGGCTTTCAGGTCAGCAGTCCTTCTTCGTCTTAGGTTGCAGGAATATATCTTGCTAGGTTCTGGGAGCCCCTAAATACTCAATTTAGGGGTGTGTTTAGGTCTGGGGGATAGTAGCCAATGGCTACTAGCCCGGAGGGTGGCTACACCCTCTTTGTGCCTCCTCCCTGAGGGGAGGGACACACATCCCTAATCCTATTGGGGGAATCCTCCATCTTCAAGATGGAGGATTTCTGAAAGTCAGAGTCACCTCAGCTCAGGACACCTTAGGGGCTGTCCTGACTGGCCAGTGACTCCTCTTTGTTTTTCTCATTATCTACTCCGGCCTTGCCGCCAAAAGGGGGGCTATGGCCGGAGGGGGCGGGCATCTCCACTAGCTGGAGTGCCCTGGGGCACTGTAACAAAGGGGGTGAGCCTTTGAGGCTCACCGCCAGGTGTTACAGTTCCTGCAGGGGGAGGTGAGACGCACCTCCACCCATTACAGGCTTTGTTACTAGCCACAGAGTGACAAAGGCACTCTCCCCACGTGGCCAGCAACATGTCTGGTGTGGCAGGCTGGTAAAACTAGTCAGCCCACACTAGAAGTCGGGCATGTTTTCAGGGGGCATCTCTATGATGCCCTCTGGGGTGTATTTCACAATAAAATGTACACTGGCATCAGTGTGCATTTATTGTGCTGAGAAGTTTGATACCAAACTTCCCAGTTTTTAGTGTAGCCATTATGGTGCTGTGGAGTTCATGTATGACAGACTACCAGACCATATACTCTTATGGCTACCCTGCGCTTACAATGAATAAGGTTTTGCTTAGACACTGTAGGGGCATAGTGCTCATGCACCTATGCCCTCACCTATGGTATAGTGCATCCCTGCCTTAGGGCTGTAAGGCCTGCTAGAGGGGTGACTTACCTATGCCATAGGCAGTGTGAGGTTGGCATGGCACCCTGAGGGGAGTGACATGTCGACTTAGTCATTTTCTCCCCACCAGCACACACAAGCTGGCAAGCAGTGTGTCTTTGCTGGGTGAGGGGTCCCTAGGGTGGCATAAAGACATGCTGCAGCCCTTAGAGACCTTCCCTGGCATCAGGGCCCTTGGTACCAGGGGTACCAGTTACAAGGGACTTACCTGGATGCCAGGGTGTGCCAATTGTGGAAACAAAGGTACAGGTTAGGGAAAGAACACTGGTGCTGGGGCCTGGTTAGCAGGCCTCAGCACACTTTCAAACCATAACTTGGCATCAGCAAAGGCAAAAAGTCAGGGGGTAACCATGCCAAGGAGGCATTTCCTTACACAACCCCCCCACCCCCCCAACGAAAAAGGATGAGACTAACCTTTCCCAAGAGAGTCTTCATTTTCTAAGTGGAAGAACCTGGAAAGGCCACCTGCATTGGCATGGGCAGTCCCAGGTCTGTGTTCCACTATAAAGTCCATTCCCTGTAGGGAGATGGACCACCTCAACAGTTTTGGATTTTCACCTTTCATTTGCATCAGCCATCTGTGAGGTCTGTGGTCAATTTAAACCACAAAGTGAGTACCAAAGAGGTATGGTCTCAGCTTCTTTAGGGAACAAACCACAGCAAAGGCCTCCCTCTCAATGGCACTCCAACGCTGCTCCCTGGGGAGTAACCTCCTGCTTATGAAAGCAACAGGCTGGTCAAGGCCATCATCATTTGTTTGGGACAAAAATGCCCCTATCCCATGTTCAGAGGCATCAGTCTGCACAATGAACTGCTTGGAGTAATCTTGAGCTTTTAGAACTGGTGCTGTGCACATAGCTTGTTTCAGGGTGTCAAAGGCCTGTTGGCATTCTACAGTCCAGTTTACCTTTTTGGGCATTTTCTTGGAGGTAAGTTCTGTGAGGGGTGTCACTATGGATCCATATCCCTTCACAAACCTCCTGTAGTACCCAGTCAAGCCAAGGAATGCCCTGACTTGTGGCTGGGTTTTTGGAGCTGCCCAGTCCAGAATAGTCTGGATCTTGGGCTGGAGTGGCTGAACTTGGCGTCCACCTACAAGGTGTCCCAAGTAAACCACAGTTCCCTGCCCTATCTGACATTTGGATGCCTTGATAGAGAGGCCTGCTGCTTGCAGGGCCTTCAAAACCTTCTTCAGGTGGACCAGGTGATCCTGCCAGCTGGAGCTAAAGACAGCAATATCGTCAAGATAAGCTGCACTAAAGGACTCAAAGCCAGCAAGGACTTGATTCACCAACCTTTGGAAGGTGGCAGAGGCATTCTTTAAACCAAAGGGCGTAACAGTAAACTGATAGTGCCCATCAGGTGTGGAGAATGCTGTATTTTCTTTTGCTCCTGGTGCCATTTTGATTTGCCAGTACCCTGCTGTCAAGTCAAAGGTACCTAAGAAGCTGGCAGCACCTAGTTTGTCAATTAATTCATCTGCCCTTGGAATGGGATGGGCATCTGTCTTGGTGACAGAATTAAGTCCTCTGTAGTCCACACAAAACCTCATCTCTCTCTTTCCATCTTTGGTGTGAGGTTAGGGGACAGAGTGCTCAATGACTCCCAATTCCAGCCATCTCATGGACTTCCACTTTGATGCTTTCCTTAACTTGGTCAGACTGTCTGAAAATGTTGTTTTTGGCAGGCATGATGTCTCCTGTGTCCACATCATGGGTACACAGGTGTGTCTGACCAGGGGCTAGGGAAAAGAGCTCAGCAAACTGTTGTAAGACCTTCCTACAGTCAGATTGCTGTTGGCCAGAGAGGGTGTCTGAATAGATCACTCCATCAACTGAGCCATCTTTAGGGTCTGTGAAGAGGAGATCAGGGAGAGGTTCACTCTCAGCTTCCTGGTCCTCATCTGTTACCATTAACAGATTCACATCTGCCCTGTCATGAAAGAGTTTGAGGCGGTTCACATGGATCACCCTCTTTGGGGATCCTGCTAGTGCCTAGGTCTACCAGGTAGGTGACCTGACTCTTTTCTCTCTAGCACTGGGTAAGGGCCACTCCATCTGTCCTTAAGTGCCCTGGGAGCCACAGGCTCCAGAACCCAGACTTTCTGCCCTGGCTGAAACTCAACCATAGCAGCCTTTTGGTCATACCACATCTTCTGGAGTTGTTGGCTGGCCTCAAGGTTTTTGCTTGCCTTTTCCATGTACTCTGCCATCCTTGAACGTAGGCCTAGTACATAGTCCACTATATCTTGTTTAGGCACATGAAGAGGTTTCTCCCAGCCTTCTTTTACAAGAGCTAGTGGTCCCCTGACAGGATGGCCAAACAGAAGTTCAAAGGGGGAAAACCCTACTCCCTTCTGAGGCACCTCTCTGTAGGCGAAAAGCAGACATGGCAAGAGGACATCCCATCTCCTTTTGAGTTTTTCAGGGAGCCCCATGATCATGCCTTTCAATGTCTTGTTAAACATTTCTACAAGACCATTGGTTTGTGGATGGTATGGTTTGGTGAATTTGTAGGTCACCCCACACTCATTCCACATGTGCTTCAGGTATGCTGACATGAAGTTGGTACCCCTGTCAGACACCACCTCCTTAGGAAATCCCACTCTGGTAAAGATACCAATGAGTGCATTTGCTACTGCAGGGGCAGTAGTGGACCTAAGGGGAATTGCTTCAGGGTATCTAGTAGCATGATCCATTTCTACTACTAGTATGTATTGGTTCCCTGAGGCTGTGGGAGGTTCGACTGGACCCACTATGTCCACACCCACTCTTTCAAAGGGGACCCCCACCACTGGAAGTGGAATGAGGGGGGCCTTTGGGTGTCCACCTGTCTTACCACTGGCTTGACAGGTGGCACAGAAGACACACAACTCCTTTACCTTCTAGGACATGTTGGGCCAATAGAAATGGTTGACTAGCCTCTCCCAAGTCTTGGTCTGTCCCAAATGCCCAGCAAGTGGAATATCATGAGCTAAGGTCAGAATGAACTCCCTAAACTCCTGAGGCACTACCACTCTCCTAGTGGCACCAGGTTTGGGATCTCTTGCCTCAGTGTAGAGGAGTCCATCTTCCCAATAGACTATGTGCTCCAGTGATTTTTCCTTTGGACTCTTCAGCAGCTTGCTGCGTAAGGCCTTCAAGAGAGGG
Source organism: Pleurodeles waltl (assembly GCF_031143425.1). Lineage (NCBI taxonomy): Eukaryota > Metazoa > Chordata > Amphibia > Caudata > Salamandridae > Pleurodeles > Pleurodeles waltl. The sequence continues at coordinate 474,482,676 of NC_090439.1, forward strand.
ACAGGTTTCTTGCCCCTTACACAACTGTTCCCTTGTGGGTCCCCCCTGGACCTAGGAGTTCAACCTGATAAGGTTCTAACTCCATGGGCTCAGTTCCTTCAGAGGGCAGAATTTCTTCCTGGGAAGAGAGGTTTTCTTTCTCTTGTTGTGTTGAAGCTGGTTCCCCAGTCTTCTTTCCTTTTCTCTTGGAGGGTTGGGCCCTTTTTCCAGGCTCCAACACCACTTTTTCACCCTGAGCCTTGCACTGTGCCCTTGTCTTGGCACACACCAGTTCAGGGATACCCAGCATGGCTTTTGAGTTCTACCTCAGCCCATGCTGAGGACTCCAGGTCATTTCCAAGCAAAATGTCTACAGGGATAATTGAGGAGACCACAACCTGTTTCAGGCCATTGACCCCTCCCCACTCTAAAGTTACCATAGCCATGGGATGTACTTTAGTCTGATTGTCAGCGTTGGTGACTGGATAAGTTTGTCCAGCCAGGTATTGACCAGGGGAAACCAGTTTCTCTGTCACCATGGTGACACTGGCACCTGTATCCCTCAGGCCTTCTACACTTGTCCCATTAATTAAGAGTTGCTGCCTGTATTTTTTGCATATTAGGGGGCCAGGCAGCCAGTGTGGCTAAGTCCACCCCACCCTCAGAGACTAACGTAGCTTCAGTGTGAACCCTGATTTGCTCTGGGCACACTGTTGATCCCACTTGGAGACTGGCCATTCCAGTGTTAGCTGGAGTAGAGTTAGAAGTGGAACCTTTCTTGGGACAGGCCTCGTCTCCAGTTTGGTTTCCCTGCTGATTACAGCTACGACACAAGGCCTTTTTGGGATCAAAGTTTTTACCCTTGTACCCAAAATTGGATTGTGAAGAGGCTTTGTGACCCCTTTCTTTTGGTCACCCCCTGTGGAAGTCTTGGTCACCCTAGTCTTGACCCAATGATCCGCCTTCTTTCCCAATTCTTGGGGATAAATTGGTCCTAGGTCTACCAGATGCTGATGCAGTTTATCATGAAAACAATTACTTATCAGGTGTTCTTTCACAAATAAATTGTACAGCCCATCATAATCACTTACACCACTGTCATGAATCCAACCATCTAGTGTTTTAACTGAGTAGTCAACAAAATCAACCCAGGTCTGGCTCGAGGATTTTTTAGCCCCCCTGAACCTAATCCTGTACTCCTCAGTTGAGAATCCAAAGCCCTCAATCAGGGTAGCCTTCATGAAGTCATAGGATTCTGCATCTTCTCCAGAGAGTGTGAGGAGTCTATCCCTACACTTTCCAGTGAACATTTCCCAAAAGAGAGCACCCCAGTGAGATCTGTTTACTTTTCTGGTTGCAGAAGCCCTCTCAAAAGCTGTGAACCATTTGGTGATGTCATCACCATCTTCATATTTAGTTACAATCCCTTTAGGGATTTTCAACATGTCAGGAGAATCTCTGACCCTATTTATGTTGCTGCCACCATTGATGGGACCTAGGTCCATCTCTTGTCTTTCCCTTTCTATGGCTAGGATCTGTCTTTCCAAAGCCAATCTTTTGGCCATCCTGGCTAACAGGAGGTCATCTTAATTGAGGCTGCCCTCAATGCTTCCAGAGTTGCTGGACTCTCCTGTGAGAGAAGCAGCATCTCTGACTATCACTTGTGGAGTCAGGGTTGGAGGAACCCTGGTCTCCCTAACTAGGAGTGGAGGTGGGAAATCCTCCACATCACTAGCTTCCCCCTCTGGGAAGGTATCATCAGAGGGGTTGTTTTTAGCAAACTCTGCCAAAAGCTCATGGAGCTGTACTTTGGTAGGGTTTGAACCAGTCTTTATCTTTTTTATTTTGCAGAGAGACCTTAACTCTGACCTCCTAAGATGCAGGTAAGGGGTGAGGTTGAGTTCCATCACTATCTCTTCTGCAGCAAACATTATGTTTCTAAAAGTTGGAATACTTTTTAAGAATCTAAAACTATCTCTAGAACTTAATTCAAACTTTTAAACTCTAAAAGAAATGCTAACAGGGACTAACGCAAGGCTCTAGAAGGACTTTTAAAAATGTAGAAAAATAGCTCAAATTTCAAACATCAGTTTCTAATGAAATTTTTTGGAATTTAGTTGTGTTATCAGGTATTGGCTGAGTAGTCCAGCAAATGCAAAGTCTTGTACCCCACCGCTGATCCACCAATGTAGGAAGTTGGCTCTGTATGTACTATTTCAAAGTAAGAAATAGCATGCACAGATTCCAAGGGTTCCCCTTAGAGGTAAGATAGTGGCAAAAAGAGATAATTCTAATGCTCTATTTTGTGGTAGTGTGGTCGAGCAGTAGGCTTATCAGAGGGTAATGTTAAGCATTTGTTGTACACACACAGGCAATAAATGAGGAACACACACTCAAAGACAATTCCAGGCCAATAGGTTTTTGTATAGAAAAATATATTTTCTTAGTTTATTTTAAGAACCACAGGTTCAAGATTTACAAGTAATACTTCAAATGAAAGGCATTTCACTTAGGTACTTTAGGAACTTTGAATTAGCAAAATAGCATGTACAGTTTTCACAAAAATGGCAATAAGCTATTTTAAAACTAGGCAGTGCAATTTTCAACAGTTCCTGGGGGAGGTAAGTATTTGTTAGTTTTGCAGGTAAGTAAACCACCTACAGGGTTCAAAGTTGGGTCCAAGGTAGCCCACCGTTGGGGGTTCAGGGCAACCCCAAAGTTACCACACCAGCAGCTCAGGGCCGGTCAGGTGCAGAGGTCAAAGTGGTGCCCAAAACACATAGGCTTCAATGGAGAAGGGGGTGCACCGGTTCCAGTCTGCCAGCAGGTAGGTACCAGCGTCTTCAGAGGGCAGAACAGGGGGGTTTTGTAGGGCACCGGGGGGGACACAAGTCAGCACAAAAAGTACACCCTCAGCGGCACGGGGCGGCCAGGTGCAGAGTGCAAACAGGCGTCGGGTTTGCAATGGAGTTCAATGGGAGACCCAGGGGTCTCTTCAACGAAGCAGGCAGGCAAGGGGGGGCTCCTCGGGGTAGCCACCACCTGGGCAAGGGAGAGGGCCACCTGGGTGTCGCTTCTGCACTGGAGGTCGGATCCATCAGTTCCTGGGGGCTGCGCGTGCAGTGTCTTTACCAGGCGTCGGGATCTTAGAAGCAGGCAGTCGCGGTCAGGGGGAGCCTCTGGATTCCCTCTGCAGGCATCGCTGGGGGAGCTTAGGGGGGGGTCAACTCTGGCTACTCACAGGGTCGCAGTCACCGAGAAGTCCTCCCTGTAGTGTTGTTTCTCCGCAGGTCAAGCGGGGGGCGTAGGGTGCAGAGTGCAAAGTTTCACGCTTCCGGCGGGAAACGTGTTGTCTTTAAAAGTTGCTTCTTTGTTGCAAAGATGTTTCTTCTTTGGAGCAGAGCCGCTGTCCTCTGGAGTTCTTGTTCCTTTTAGATGCAGGGTAGTCCTCTGAGGCTTCAGAGGTCGCTGCACCCTGTGGAACACGTCGCTGTTGCAGTTTTTCTTGAAGTGGGGAGACAGGCCGGTAGAGCTGGGGCCAAAGCAGTTGGTGCTTCCGTCTTCTCTGCAGGGCTTTCAGATCAGCAGTCCTTCTTTGTCTTAGGTTGCAGGTATCTATCTTGCTAGGTTCTGGGAGTCCCTAAATACTCAATTTAGGGGTGTGTTTAGGTCTGGGGGGTTAGTAGCCGATGGCTACTAACCCTGAGGGTGGATACACCCTCTTTGTGCCTCCTCCCTGAGGGGAGGGGGGGACATCCCTAATCCTATTGGGGGAATCCTCCATCTGCAAGATGGAGGATTTCTAAAAGTCAGAGTCACCTCAGCTCAGGACACCTTAGGGGCTGTCCTGACTGGCCAGTGACTCCTTGTTTTTCTCATTATCTCCTCCAGCCTTGCCGCCAAAAGTGGGGCAGAGGCCGGAGGGGGCGGCCATCTCCACTAGCTGGAGTGCTCTGGGGCGCTGTAACAAAGGGGGTGAGCCTTTGAGGCTCACCGCCAGGTGTTACAGTTCCTGCAGGGGGAGGTGAGAAGCACCTCCACCCAGTACAGGCTTTGTTACTAGCCACCGAGTGACAAAGGCACTCTCCCCTTGTGGCCAGCAACATGTCTGGTGTGTGGAAGGCTGCTAAAACTAGTCAGCCCACACTGGAAGTCGGGTATATTTTCAGGGGGCATCTCTAAGATGCCCTCTGGGGTGTATTTCACAATAAAATGTACACTGGCATCAGTGTGCATTTATTGTGCTGAGAAGTTTGATACCAAACTTCCCAGTTTTCAGTGTAGCCATTATGGTGCTGTGAGTTCGTGTATGACAGACTCCCAGACCATATACTCTTATGGCTACCCTGCACTTACAATGTCTAAGGTTTTGCTTAGACACTGTAGGGGCATAGTGCTCATGCACCTATGCCCTCACCTATGGTATAGTGCACCCTGCCTTAGGGCTGTAAGGCCTGCCAGGGGTACCAGTTACAAGGGACTTACCTGGATGCCAGGGTGTGCCAATTGTGGAAACAAAGGTACAGGTTAGGGAAAGAACATTGGGGCTGGGGCCTGGTTAGCAGGCCTCAGCACACTTTCAAATCATAACTTGGCATCAGCAAAGGCAAAATGTCAAGGGGTAACCATGCCAAGGAGGCATTTCCTTACAATGGTGTGCTGAAAATGCTTTTGGCCTACCGTGAACTACAGGTAACGCTTTGGTGAGGCAGAATGTATATGTGAAAATAGGCATTCTGCAAGTCCAACATTACCATTCAGTCTGCTGGGCCCAGAGCTGACAGGACCTGAGCTAACATGAGCATTTTGAACTTCTCCTTTTTGAGGAAGTAATTGAGAGGGCATAAGTCTACAAGAGGACAAAGGCCTCCATCCTTATTTGGCACCAGAAAGTAGTGGGAATAGCAACCACAACCCACTTCTGATGTTGGCACCCTCTATATGGCTTCCTTGGTCAAGACATCTGTGACTTCTTGCCAGAGATGAGATAGCTGAACCTCCATCAGCCTGTCGTAAGATGGGAGCATGGGTAGAGAAGTAGTTGTGAAGGGAGGGAGTAGCCCCTTGGGACAATATGCAAAGGCCACTTGTCTGATATTATGAACTGCCAGTGGGGCAGATGATGGTGAATCTTGCCACCAACAGGGTGCACATGTCTGTATGAGGGCAGATGTACAAGTTACTTACCTTTGGTAACAAAATATCTGGTAGACATTTTCTAGTTGCAAATTCCTTACCTTTGAAATTCCCCAGGCGTCAGACTGGATCCAGAGATTTTTCTTTAAGTGGTACCTCTGTGCGCTGTCAGGTGGCGTCTTGCTCGCCGAGAGGACGTCACAATCATATATATGCGCCACCCCTGCATGCTGACGTCAGTTTCTTTTCATGACTTTCCACACCAGTAGTGCGGAGCCATGAAGAACACAGAGTGGTGTGACAAAACTAGGGCCCTTGAGGGAAAGTTCCTGTCCCTAGAAATCAGTTCACAGTGCAGGAAGGATGGGCGGGTCAGTAAGGAATCTCCAACTAGAATATGTCTCTACTGGATACTTTATTACCGAAGATAAGTAACTTGTACATCTGATAGACACTTCTAGTAGCAGATTCCTTACCTTTGAATAGATACCCGAGCAATACCATCCCCAGTGGTGGGCTGCGAACCAAGATCACACCAAGAAGTCCTGCAAGATTGAACGGCCAAAGTACCCATCCCTTCGGACCTGATTGTCCAGGCAGTAGTCTTTCTTAAAAATGTGCAGAGATGCCCACGTCGCTGCCTGACAGATGTCCAGGACTGGAACGCCCCCATGCTAGCGCTGTGGAAGCAGCAGTAGCTCTGGTGGAGTGAGCGCGCAAACCTTCGGGAGGTGGCTTTTTAGCCAGAGCGTAGCACATTTTAATGCATAAGAGGACCCACCGGGAAATGGTCCTCTTCTGCACCGCATTCCCCTTCTTTGCACCCACATATCCCACAAAGAGTTAATCGCTGTAGGAAAATAGCTCCCTGTTGCAGTTACTCCCCACTTTTTGCCTGATATTGATGCTGACTTGACTGAGAAATGTGCTGGGACCCTGCTAACCAGGCCCCAGCACCAGTGTTCTTTCACTAAAAATGTACCATTGTTTCCACAATTGTTACACCCCTAGCACACAGTTAAGTCCCTTGTAAAAGGTACCAGTGGTACCAAGGGCCCTGTGACCAGGAAAGGTCCCTAAGGGCTGCAGCATGTGTGGTGCCACCCTAAGGGACCCCTCACCTAACACAGGCACACTGACATTGCAGATTGAGTGTGTTGGTGGGTAGAAAAAGTCTAAGTCAACATGGCATCCCCCTCAGGATGCCATGCACACAAAATGCTGCCTGTGGCATAGGTAAGTCACCCCTCTAGCAGGCCTTAAAGCCCTAAGGCAGGGTGCACTATACCACAGATGAGGGGATAGCTGCATGAGCAATATGCCCCTACAGTGTCTAAGTCCATTCTTAGACATTGTAAGTACAGTGTGGCCATATTAAGTATATGGTCTGGGAGTTTGTCAAAAAGAACTCCACAGTTCCATAATGGCTACACTGAACACTGGGAAGTTTGGTATCAAACTTCTCAGAATAATAAACCCACACTGATGCCAACAGTCCTCGAAACCGCTGGAGTAGCGACAAGCTTTTTCCAAATGTCTAAAATAGGCTCAGTAAAAGCATCATTAAAAGGGAGTAGGGGCTCTGCTGAAGTAGATGAAGGATGAATGTCTCCGTCAAGATGTTTGTCTCCACTTCCGAAGCTGGTTACGGAACTTCCAAAAAGCAGCAGACTTCCTTATGAAAGTGTGATAGGCTGCTGTCTCCTCTGTAAATTCACTCAGGGATGAAAGATCTCACTCAGGGGAGGTATCCAGTCCACTTGCAGAGTCCAGACCCTGAATCCTGTTGGATTTATTAAACAATGCACACAGAGGGCATCTTAGAGATGCCCCCTGTATTTTACCCAATTGTTCAGTGCAGGACTGACTGGTCTGACCCCATGTGGTGAGGGCCTTTGTGCTCTCTGAGGACAGTAACAAAAACCTGCTCTGGGTGGATGTGCTTCACACCTCCCCCTGAAGGACCTGTAACACCTTGCAGTGAGCCTCAAAGGCTCAGGCTTCGTGTTACAATGCCCCAGGGCACTCCAGCTAGTGGTGATGTCCGCCCCCTGGACACAGCCTCCACTTTTGGTGGCAAGTCCAGGGGAGATAATGAGAAAAACAAGGAGGAGTCACCCACCAGTCACGACAGCCCCTAAGGTGTCCTGAGCTGAGGTGACCCCTTGCCTTTAGAAATCCTCCATTTTGATTTTGGAGGATTCCCCCAATAGGATTAGGGATGTGCCCCCCCCCCCCTCAGGGAGGAGGCACAAAGAGGGTGTAGCCACCCTCCAGGACAGTAGCCATCGGCTACTGCCCTCCCATACCTAAACACACCCCTAAATTCAGTATTTAGGGGCACCCCTGAACTTAGGAAACTAGATTCCTGCAACCTGAAGAAACAAGAAGGACTGCTGGCCTGCAAGCCTGCAGAGAAGGAGGTTAGACAACTGCTTTGGTCCCAGCCGTACCGGCCTGTCTCCAACTTCGAAAACCTGCTCCAGCTACGCATCCGACAGGGACCAGCAACCTCTGAAGCCTCAGAGGACTGCCCTGGACTACGGGACCAAGAAACTCCTGTGAACAGTGGCCCTGTTCAAAACCAGCTACTTGTTTGCAACAAAGAAGCAACTTCCAAAGACATCACGCTTCCCGCGGGAAGCGTGAGACTTCACACTCTGCACCCGACGCCCCCGGCTCGACCTGCAGAAAACCAACACCTCAGGGAGGACTCCCCGGCAAACAGGCGTCGGGTTTCAGATAGGAATCAATGGGGAGACCCGGGGGTCTCTTCAACGATGCAGGCAGGCAGAGGGAGGGCTCCTCGGGGTAGCCACCACCTGGGCTAGGCAGAGGGTCGCTCCTGCGCTGGAGTTCTGTTCCTTCAGGTCCTGGGGGCTGCGGGTGCAATGCTGGTTACAGGTGTCGGGTTCCTTGTTACAGGCAGTCTCGGTCAGGGGGAGCCTCTGGATTTCCTCTGCAGACGTTGCTGAGGGGGCTCAGGGGGGTCGTCTCTGGTTACTCACGGGCTCGCAGTCGCAGGGGAGTCCTCCCTGTAGTGTTAGTTTTCCGCAGGTCGAGCCAGGGTTGTCAGGTGCAGAGTGGAAAGTCTCACGCTTCCGGCGGGAAACGTGGGGTCTTTAAAGTTGCTTCTTTGTTGCAGAAAGTTGCAGTTTATTGAACAGGGCCGCTGTTCTCTGGAGCTTCTTGGTCCTTTAGATGCAGGGTAGTCCGCTGAGGCTTCAGAGGTCGCTGGACCCTGTTGGATGCGTCGCTATTGCAGTTTTCTTTGAAGTAGGGAGACAGGCCGGTGGGGCTGGGGCCAAATCAGTTGTCGTCTCCGTCTTCACTGCAGGGCTTCAGGTCAGCAGTCTTTCTTCTTTAGGTTGCAGGAATCTATCTTCCTCGGTTCTGGGAGCCCCTAAATACTCAATTTAGGGGTGTGTTTAGGTCTGGGAGGGCAGTAGCCAATGGCTACTGGCCCTGTGGGTGGCTACACCCTCTTTGTGCCTCCTCCCTGTGGGGAGGGGGGCACATCTCTAATCCTATTGGGGGAATCCTCCAAAACAAGATGGAGGATTTCTAAAAGTAAGGGTCACCTCAGCTCAGGACACCTTAGGGGCTGTCCTGACTGGGGAGTGACGACTCCTTGTTTTCCTCATTGTCTCCTTCAGCCTTGACGTCTAAAGTGGGGGCAGTGGCCGGAGGGGCGGGCATCTCCACTAGCTGGGATGCCCTGTAGCGCTGTAACAAAGGGGGTGAGCCTTTGAGGCTCACCGCCAGGTGTTACAGTTCCTGCAGGGGAAGGTGAGAAGCACCTCCACCCAGTACAGGCTTTGTTCCTGGCCACAGAGGGACAAAGGCACTCTCCCCATGTGGCCAGCAACATGTCTGGTGTGTGGCAGGCTGGCAGAAATTAGTCAGCCCACACTGGAAGTCGGGTATGTTTTCAGGGGGCATATCCAAGATGCCCTCTGGGGTGTATTTTACAATAAAATGTACACAGCCATCAGTGTGCATTTATTGTGCTGAGAAGTTTGATACCAAACTTCCCAGTTTCCAGTGTAGCCATTATGGTGCTGTGGAGTTCGTGTTTGACAGACTCCCAGACCATATACTCTCATGGCTACCCTGCACTTACAATGTCTAAGGTTTTGCTTAGACACTGTAGGGGCATAGTGCTCATGCACATATGCCCTCACCTGTGGTATAGTGCACCCTGCCTTAGGGCTATGAGGCCTGCTAGAGGGGTGACTTACCTATGCCACAGGCAGTGTGAGGTTGGCATGGCACTCTGAGGGGAGTGCATTTCAACTTAGTCTATTTCTCCCCACCAGCACACACAAGCTGGCAAGCAGTGTGTATGTGTTGAGTGAGGGGTCCCCAGGGTGGCATAAGACATGCTGCAGCCCTTGGAGACCTTCCCTTGCATCAGGGGTACCACTTACAAGGGACTTAGCTGGGTGCCAGGGTTGTTCCAATTGTGGAGACAAAAGTACAATTTAGGGAAAGAACACTGGTGCTGGGGCCTGGTTAGCAGGGTCCCAGCACACTTTCAAATCATAACTTGGCATCAGCAAAGGCAAAAAGTCAGGGGGTAACCATGCGAAGGAGGCATTTCCTTACACAGACTATCACAGTTACCAATTGGCTTTCGTTGCCTAACAAGACTTTTGATGGTTCAAACCCTCAGACACATCCCTCATCTATTTTGCTATCTATAGAAAGATCTAGATCATTGGCACTTCCTCTCTGCACTTTACTCACAATAGCGAAATTTAACCAGCTTGTTTTTAACACTCTACCAACATTTTACATGACACAAAAGGCACCCTGTGCTTGATAAAGAATTCACAAGAGACACTAAAAAAATCTGATATGGTCTCTTTTGATTTGATAATCACTTATGTCTAGGTGACTATTATACTATTTGGAAATACTGAGATACAAAAGGGATTACATTAATTAAGGAACTAGGAGACCAGACTAATATTCTTTCTTTTGCTACCCTGCAGGCTAATTATAATCTTGGTGTTAGACCTGACATCTTTTGTCGTGGTTTCCCCTGACTTTTTGCTTTCAGACCTTCTGTTCAGACTGTGTGTTGAACTTTGTATTTGCTGGCTTTAGGTCTATGCACACTTCACTACTACTATCAAGAGCTAAAGTGCATGTGTTCCGTGTCTAAAACATATTGACATTGTGTAGGAAGCTGGCTCTGCATATACTATATCAAAGTGAGATATAGTGTGCACAGAGTCATTGGGTTCCAGAGAGGCCTAACAGAGGCTGAAGTAGATAATACTAATGCTGTCTTTTGTGGTAGTGTGGTCCAGCAGTTAGGCTTATCAGAGGATAGTGCAAACCATTTGTTGTACACACAGTCAATACAGTGAAACACACACTCAATGACTAATTCCAGGCCAATGTTTTTTATATTGGAAACATAGGTTTTGTTACTTTATTTCAAGAACCACAAGATTCAAGTTGCTGTTAAGTACATTTGTAAGCAGGCTTTGTTTCTGGCCACCAAGAGCACAAAGGCTCTCATCCCATGTGTTCAGAAACACATCTCTTAGTGGCAGGCTGGCACAGACCAGTCGGTCCTGCACTAAAGGATTGGGTAAGATACAGGGAGTATCTTTAAAATGCCCTCTTGGTGCATTCTTCAATAAATCCTTCACTGGCATTAGTGTGGGTTTATTGCGCGGAGAAGTTTGATATCAAACTTCCCAGTATTAAGTGAGGCCATTATGGAGCTGTGGAGGTCGTAATGACAAACTCCCAGCCCACATACTCAATATGGCCACACTGCACTTACAATGTCTACGAATGGACGTAGACACTGTAGGGGCATATTGCTTATGCAGCTATGTCGTCACCTGTGGTATAGTGCACCCTGCCTTAGGGCTGTAAGGCCTGTTAGAGGGGTGACTTACCTATGCCACAGGCAGAGGTTGTGGGCATGGCACCCTGGGAGGGGTGCCATGTCGACTTTGTCTTTTTCTCACCAGCAGCATACACAAGCTGCAATGGCACTGTTCATGTGCTTGGGGAGGGGTCTCCCAGGGTGGCATAATACAGCTGCAGCCCTTGGGGACATTCCATGGCCACAGGGCCCTTGGTAGCATGGGTACCTTTTACAAAGGACTTAGCTGTGTGCCGGCGTGTACCAATTGCGGGAACAATGGCACTGTTTTTTGGGAAAGAACACTGGTGCTGGGGCCTGGTTAGCAGGATCCCAGCACGCTCTCAGTCAAGCTGGCATCAATATCAGACAAAAAGTGGGGAGGTAACCATGCCAACAAGGGCACTTTCCTACACATTGACTTCTCCACGTTTGGCATATCTGGTTTACTAGTAAGTCCCTAGTAAAGTGCACTGTGTGTGCCAGGGCCTGAAAGTCAAATGCTACTCAGGGGCCTACAGCACTGGTAGGGTAGCCTTTCAAACATAATTCAGGCCTGCCATTGCAGAGCCTGTGTGTACAGTTTAAACTGCCATTTTGACCTGGCAAATGTACCCACTTGCCAGGCGCAAACCTTCCTTTTTATTACATGTAAGACACCCCTAAGGTACACCCTGTTTAGCCCCTGGGGCAGGGTGCTGTGTATTTGAAAGGCTCGGCATGTACTATTAGGTTTAACATGTCCAGGCAGTGAACAACTCATTTTTTTTTTGACTAACGCAAGGACACTCTCCCATGGCTAGTACAGTGAATTGCTCTAAAAAACATATTTTAAATGTAATTTCCAATGGGGAATAGATAGAAAAATTGAGTTTAGTGTCTCTGGACTCAATTTGAAAACACATCTTTTGGTAAAGGTGTTTTTTAAATTGCTGGCTTAAAATGTCACTTTAAGAGATTTGGCATTCTCTTACTTTAACCATTCTGTGCTTTAGCCTGCCTCCAATCCACGTCTGGGTTGTGTATGGTTTGGGTGACAGCTACATCTGTGCATTCCATCCAGACAGCCATAAAACATAGAAGATTCCACTGCCCCTGCAGTCCATTTGCATAGCGGTGGGTCTTCCAGGGCAAGAAGGGTGCAGGTGGTCTCACTCACACTTCAAAGGACTGAATCTCACACAGAACTCCTGGCTGACAGGACTGGGATGAGAGGGAACTAGGGTACTTCAAAACCACTCTTTGACGTCTCCCCCACTTCAAAGGCACATTTGGGCTTTGACACACTCAGAACACTTCTGGACATTCTACCAGGCAGGAGGAGGGCTGTCAGGAGGGACTACCACTTTGCTGTTTGCTCTGCTGTGTGCGCCTGCTACTTCATGCCTGGGAGTGAGAGGACTAGAAATAACTCTCTATATCCTGCAATCTAAAGTTTCCCAAAGAGCCTGACTGAGTGTGCAACCTGTTTCTGAAATCTCAGGCTTTACCTGCATCTTGCTACCAGCACCAGGACTCCTCTGCTGAGTCCTGCTCTGCCAAGTGGTGCCAAATCCAGCCCTGGGCCTCTGGAGGTGATTATGGTGCTGTGACACAAGAACTGACGCAACAACACCGGTGCATCACTTGGAACCAATGCATCCCACTGCAGAAACACTGCTTGCTATTGTCTGCACCAAAGCCACAGACACCACTCGCTGACTGCGCAACGCAACACCGACTTACAATGCAGCCCTGGCTTGGCCTGAAGCATTGGAACCAGTATTCATCTCTTCTGGATGTCCACGCATCAACAACATTGCACGATCTGGAAACAACATATTGCCTGCAAGCACAACACATCCCCTCTGGATCAACGCATCGTCATTGAGCACCAGCGCAACAAAGGTACTGTCAGTGAGTCCGCATGACTTCTCTACCCAGCCTACGCTCCATTGCGGTCGGTTTGCACTTTTGGATTTGTCCCAGTCCAGTGTAAATAGACAGCTCCTGTTGGAGCTATCATCTTCTACGCACTGCATTGTGATAAAATCTTTGAAAATTCACAACTTGACTTTCTATTTTTCTAAACTGGTGTGGAGTCCTTTTGTGGTGTCTTCACTGTGCTCCTGTGTTTCTGTGCAACAATACTTTACACATTGCCTTTTGAGTTTAGCCTTACTGCTCTGTGTCAAGCTACCAGAGGGTGAGCACAGATAAAATGTTAGTGTGTATCTTGCTTGCCGAGACTAGGATTGTAGTCCCTACTTGGAGAGAGTAAAAATCTCTGCCAACTAGAGATCCAATTTCTAACACTTGGGAATACATATTTTTATACTTCACCAAATTAGGACAAACTGTATCCAGAGTATGTAAATCTTTGTTGAAACCGTGCCCTTGATTGACGAAGAACAAGTTACTTACCTTCGGTAACACTTTTTCTAGTGGCTACAGAAGCTACCTGTGGATTCCTCACCTTATGAATTCTCCCAATGGGCGAGCATTCGACTGAAACTTTCTTCCCAGCTCCTCACGTCGACGAGGACGTCACAATTGCACAGCTCCACATGCGACTCCCTCTGACGCAATCGTGGCAATAAAAAGTCCTCGCTGGCGTGCGGACATCAGTGTCACCATTTTTTATGTGCCTTTGAGGCGAAAAGGTGACTACCGACTTCACAAGAACAACAAATATATACCAATCCAAATGCAAATATAGGCCACAATATTTGTTTATACAAAAAACACGGGGGGTGTAACTGTGAGGAATCCACAGGTAGCTACTGTATCCACCAGAAAAAGAGTTACCGAAGATAAGTAACATGTTCTTCTGATGGAACTACCTGTGGATTCCTCACCTTATGAATAGAGTCCCAAAGCAATCCTGCATTCGGAGGTGGGTGCCTGGTCGGTCACACCAAGAAATCCTGCAACACAGAACGTGCAAAATGGACGTCCCTCCTAACTTCCGAATCCAAGCAATAATGCTTTGTGAAAATGTGTGGAAGGAAGTCCAAGTTGCTGCCTTACAAATATCCACAACTGGCACACCTCTAGCCAAGGCCGAAGTGGCAGACTTAGCCCTGGTGGAATGGGCCCTAATATCCTCATCTTTATGCAAAGAACGACCAACCTGGAAAGCGTTCTTTTGTGGACTGCCTTGCCCTTCATCTTGCCCACATATCCAATGAAGAGTTGATCATCAATACGAAAAAAATGTGTCCTTTCAATGTAAAAACTCAAAGCCCCTCTTGGGTCTAGGCGATGAATAGTTCCCTCCTACTTTGATGGATGGGGAGGAGGGTAAAAGGAAGGCAGCGTTATAGACTGCCCCATATGAAAGGGAGTAACAAAATTGGGAAGGAAAGTCGCTCTGGTTCTCAGCACCAGCTTGTCAACATGAAAGGAGGTAAAAGGAGGTTTCACAGTAACAGCCTGGAGCTCACTCAAATCCCTAGCAGACGTGATGGCTGTAAGAAAAAACTTTTTTAAAGCTAAAAATCTCAACGGGCAAGAATGCACAGGCTCAAAAGGTGAACCCATTAAAAAAGTAAGAACCAAATTCAAATCCCACTGAGGCATGAGAAACGGAATGGGAGGAAACTTGTTAGACCTGACTAACAACTACAGGAGACTTAAATAAGGAAGGTTGATCAGGAAGGCACAGAAAGGCCGACAGCACCGATAAATAACCCTTCACAGTCGCAACTGCACAACTCTTATGTGCCAAGGAAAGGGTAAAAGGTAAAACTTCAGATAAATGGGCATTTAAGGGATCAATTTGCCTCTCCACACCAAGCAACAAATTTAGCCCATCTGTTGGCATAGACAGTTTTGGTGGAGTGTCGCCTGGCCGATAAAATAACAACCCCTACTTCTGGAGGGAGAGAAAAAGAACTCAGATTGTCCTGTTCAATCTCCAAGCATGCAGGCTCTGGAGGTGGGGGTGTAGAACCTGCCCCTGCGAGAGGAGGTCTGCCCTGTGAAAGAGACGAGTGGAGGGCACAGTGAGAGTTGTAGGTCTGAGTACCACACCCTTCTTGGCCAATCCGGAGCTACTAAAATGACTTGGGCCCACTCTTGACTAATCTTCCTCAGAACCCAAGGAATCAAGGATATGGGGTAAAGTAACTGGTCGGACCAAGACATTTGAAACGCGTCCCCCAATGCTTCTTGCACCGGATACTGGAGGCTGCAGAACGACGGGCAGTGCACGTTCTCCTGAGTGGCAAACAGGTCTATCTGTGGAAAACCCCACATCGAGAAGATGTGAAGAACCAGGTCTGGATGGAGACACCACTCATGATCATCCGAGAAATGCAAGTTGAGAATTCCGGCCAAATGGTTTGCTACTATGCAAATCTGATGGTCCTGTGCCCAGGACCAGAGCCGCAGAGCATCTCTGCAGAGAAGGTACGACCCCACTCCTACCTGCCTGCTGATGTACCACATTGCGGTAGTGTTGTCTGTCAAGACTTGACCCGACTGACCGCAAAGGGATGGGAGGAAGGCCTCGAGAGCCAGTCGTATCGCCTGTAACTTTAACAGATTGATGTGAAACATCTGTTCCACCGGAAACCAACGACCTTTGATCTCAAGGTCCCCCAGATGAGCTCCCCACCATAGAGTGGAAGCATCCGTTATGACCTTGGCCACAGGAGGGGGTAGACAAAACGGCCTTCCTTGGGGAAGGCTGCCGTCCACAGCCCACCATTGTAGATTTGTTGCAGCGCCTCTGGAGATCGTTATTGACTTGAGATCCCCTTTGTGTTGGAACCAATGCTTGCGGAGGCACCACTGGAGAGCCCTCATTTGCCAATGAGCCTGAGTGACCAACAGAATGCAAGAAGCGATCAGACCAAGCATACGTAGGACCCTGAGGACCGGAACAACCACTCCATTTTGAAACATTGGAATCAACACCTGAATGTCCTGAATCCGGGTGAGATTTGAGCATGTAAAACCCAGGTTGAACAACAACCTTGTTGTCACTTGCAAGTGATGCAGCACAAGCTCTGGGGACTTGGCTTTTATCAGCCAATTGTCCATGTAAGGAAATACAGATATTCCTTTCCTTCTGTGGTCCACTGCTACCACCGCCATCACCTTTTTGAAGACCTGAGGTGCGGAAGTAAGGCCAAAATGAAGGTCCGCAAACTGGTAGTGTTGCAACCCTACCACGAACCGGAGATACTTCCTGTGTGACTTCAGAATGGGGATATGAAAATAAGCATCCTGTAAGTCGACAGACACCATCCAGTCTTCCTTGTTCAACTTCAGAAGCACCTGTGCTAGAGTCAGCATTTTAATTTCTCCTGTTTGAGGAACCAATTCAAAATCTCCAGGTCCCGGATAGGCCTCAATCGACCATCCTTCTTGGGAATCAGGAAATATTTCGAATAGCATCCCTAACCGCTTTCCTGCTCTGGAACCAACTCCACTGCACCCTTTAATAAAAGGACTTGCACCTCCTGCTGAAGCAACAGGAGATGCTCCTCTGAACAAAATGAATGATGAGGAGGGTTGTGAGGGGGAAACTCCAGAAAAGGAAGGGCATAACCTTTCTCCACAATATCTAGCACCCAAGAGTCCGATGTGACTAACTCCAACTAACTCCAACTCGCAGAGAAAATGAAATATCCTGCCCCCTACGGGAGAAGCATGATCCAAGATGGATAGAAAACTAGGGCTGCTTTCCTCGCTGGGCTCCCCCAGAGGAAGAGGATGAGGCAGGATTCTGCTAGGTGGCTCATCGTGCCCTAACCCTCCCCCACCCTCTAAAAGATCTATAGAGAGGGTTGGCAGGCTGTTGAGTGCTAGACTGTGGCCTTCCATGATAAGAGGCTCCAGGGCCAAACCCCCTAATCCTCCAAAAGGACGTAAAGGGTGTAGATGTTGACGTCTGTAGCCCCAAGGATCTTGCAGTAGCTCTGCTGTCTTTAAAACGTTCCAAAGCAGAGTCAGCCTTGGACCCAAACATCTTTTTGCCATGAAACGGAAGGTCCAACAAACTTGTTTGAACGTTCGTGGAAAAGCCAGAAGACCTAAGCCACGCATGCCTCCTGGTCGCCACCCAAGTGCCCATTGTCCTCGCAACTGAATCCGCTGTATCCAGATCTGACTGGATAATCTGTTTGGCCACGGCCTGAGTGTCCAAAAGGAGCTCATCAAACTGCCCCAGCACATCCTGAGGCAAGCTCAGCACCACAGCTCTTGCCGTGTCCATCAACGCATGAACATACCTCCCCAGCACACAGGTAGCATTGACTGATTTCAGGGCCATACTACATGAGAAGAAACTTTTCTTGGCCGCTTGCTCCATTCTCTTGGACTCCCTGTACGATGGAGTAGCAGGAAACGAGCCAGGTGCAGATCGGGCAGAACGAGAAGCTTGGGCCACCATCTCTTAGGAGTAGGATGTTGAGATAAAAACTGAGGATCCCCAGGAGCAACCCTGTACCTCCCAGCCACAGTCCTGGAAACCGCTGGAGTAGTGACAGGCTTTTTCCAAATGTCTATAATAGGCTCAGTAAAAGGATCATTAAAAGGGAGTCGGGGCTCTGCAGAAGTAGAGGAAGGATGAAATACCTCCGTCAAGATGTTTGTCTCCACTTCCGAAGCTGGTAACGGAAGTTCCAAAAATTCAGCAGCCTTCCTTATGAAAGTGTGATAGGCCGCTGCATCCTCTGTTAATTCACTCGGGGAGGAAAGATCCCACTCAGGGGAGGTATCCAGTCCACTTGCAGAGTCCAGACCCTGAAACTCCCCCATAAGCTCAGGAATCTCTCCTCCCTCTAACAACTGTTGCTGGTATTCCTGCTCATCCAAGAGCCTCAAGGCTCTCCTCCTTGATCTCAATCTGGCCTCTAATCTCAGCGTTGACAGAGTTAGTAGACGTCGACTTCAAGACAGATGGACGTGGTGGAGGAGTTGATGGAGATACACTGCGTCCTGACCGGGCCCCATCCAACGCCGGTATTGACTCCATCAACACCATCATCTGAGGCGAAGACATCATCGGCGCCGAACCAGCACTTTCAGCCGGATAGATGGACACAAACGGAGCTGGCTTGTACAACGCCTGCAAACCCTACGAGAATGCTAATGGACCGGTGGGACTGGTCCTCTTGAGGCGCTTGAGTCGGATCCGAAACTTGCACCACCGGCTCCTGATCCAACACAGGTGAAAAGTGAGCCGGAGGACTTGCCAGGGACTCGACGACCTCAATCAGTGATGTCGCCGTTGAAGCCTGTGGGCTCTAAGGCTGGGGCGAAAGAGTTGGACTGACCCCCATGCCATACGTCGTCGTCTCGGAGGGGACCGAGACCGCTCTCTAGAGGAACGACATCAAGAATCGTGCCAGCACCGCTTCTTATGAGATCTTAACGACCTATACGAAGATGAGCCCCTCACCTTAGATCTTCGATGACCCTTGTGACCACTGTTAGCTTTTGCTAAGAAGAGCTTAGCCGCTCTTTCTTTTAAGGCCTTCGGGTTTATCCTCTGGCAAAACACGCACTCCTCCAAGTCGTGGTCCCAACTTAAACACACCAAGCAGTCTTCATGAGGGTCTGTGACCGACATACGACCCCGCACTCACGACAAGGCTTAAACCCTGATTTCTTTGGCGGAAACACTGTAATGAGTACAACAAGAAACTTTCGAACCAGTAGCTGTTCGAGAGCCAGGAAAAAAGCGTTAGCGAAGGCATGGAAAAAAGGGAACTGACGTCAGCACGCCGGTGAGGACTTTTTATTGCCACAATGACGTCAGACGGAGTTGCGTGCGGAGTCATGCAATTGTGACGTCCTCGTCGACGTGAAGAGCTGGGAAGAAACTTTCCGTTGAATGCTGATGCATTGGGAGAATTCATAAGGTGAGAAATCCTGCCCAGTGATAGGCCAGGCAATCCCACATCCCGTAATAAATCCTTCACCATACACCCGGGATCCACCACTCTGACTTAGTATACCCCTTTAAAGTGTTCTACAAAAACATTCAAGCTATCCCAAAGGTTAGTCACCAGGTCGCACACCCGAGAGCAAACATGAAGGATAAGGGGAACTTCTTGTCCTTGCCATAATAACCATGCCAAAAGCATACCAGATTTGCCCCCCCCCGACTCTATGTAAACATTGGAGATACGTCTGAAGAGTGCATAAATCCAGAGTATCCCAGATCCTCTGTACTTCCCGCCGTGCCTGATGCACCCCCGAGTATGCCTCTGTTGACGATACCTCTGAGCCCTGGTGGTCAGCCAGACCGCAGTCTTGCCCCTTAGGCTCAGCCTCCAATTGTCACCTTAAATAATATTGTGTCACATGCGATTGAAATCAGACAGAATGACATGTCCTTTTTACAACATGGGCAGTCAGTTGTGTTCATTATGCAGTTGGGTTAGACATTGCAGGTTTTGAAAAATGGCAGTGTGCTGTGTAAACACATGAATAGCAGCGACTTGTTTGCTGCTTTTCATTTATCCAGGCAATAACAGACAATGGCTAAAAAAGATCATAGTTTCATCATGCTTAACATTGAGAAATTACATAATTGTGGAGAAATTCCCTCAGCAGTATAGTTGACACATGAAGTAATAAATCTGCCCATTTCCACCTTTTGTTTCACAAACTGCTTGAAACATTTTGCTGTAGGCAGATTGTAAGCGTCTAGGAGACACCTACTTACACGAAGTTTGAAAGTTGCCTTTTGATTACAAGTGTATGAACAGCAAAACAGAGGTCTTTCTTACGGAAGTGAATGTAAGACTACTGTCAGTCATTCTATGATTTGTAAGCAGGTGTCCTTGCATGGCCTTTGCAATGTGGAGGTTGCCAACTTGGCATGCCATCTGAAGGGTACTCACATCCTTTTGATTCATCCAGTGTTTCAGATACTTTCAAATGGAAGTTATTTGGTTCTGAACGAAAAAAGCTGTTGTGGCATGAAGCCTGGAATTCCTTATGAGGTTTCGGTTTCTCAAACTGTAACTTGCTGCAGCCATGTTTTATTCCCCCCACACAAGATAAGAGTGGCAGACTTGTGGCCCCACATTGCTACTGCTAATTTAAATTTTGACAAGCTGAGCAGATTAAAGGCGCTATTGTTTAAAAACAAAAAAATAAAAAAATAACACGGACATCAGCCAAAGCGACGTATGAATTTCAGATTGCGAGGTCATCAGCTGAGATACAGTCCCTATTAAATACCAATTTCCCCAAACATTGTGGAGAGTTGGTGAACATAAATCTCAACGCCTCTAGCGCTGGAGGTACTTTAGGCTGTTGGTTTGGGTTTATCAGCAATTTCCAGACCGTGACCTTCAGCCACATACTCACTCTTTTTGAGTGAGTATGGGGAATTCCCGATTACTTTGGCACTGATTAGCAGAATACTGCTGCTAATATTTTTGCTACTCAGCGGCTGCCCTATTTCAACAAAGCAGAGTGATGGAGTTACCATCAACCCGGCTGTTTTGTGGTCGCATGATGCAGTACTTTGGAGCCTCCTTGCTGGAAGAGCAGGGGCAAGATCGGTCATTGACTTTCAGACCAATCCTATCTTGTGTGCAACCAGTTTTCACTGTATTTGGTGTACCTATGAATGGGCACCAATTGTGTGTCCTGCCATGCAGCCTGTGCCTCCTGTGGATAAGGATCTGTTAATGTTCTGGATGAGGGTCCATTCACAGACTTGTCCTATGATACGGAGATGATTTGCGAGGCATCTTATGAGCCACCGTTTGTGATTTTCTGGCTCCAACAACATCTGGCACAATGAATGGTGCCGCCTCCGCAGGTGATTCTGTGTGTGAGGCTCCTGCACGCTTCTGCTCCATGGATCCCTCTGCTATCAATTTGATTAACCTATCGCCTGTCGAAGTAGAGTAATTCCTGGCAAAGTAGATTCCTTCCTGGTTTCAATCTCCATGGATGACATAGGACACCTTTTGCATGACCATAATTGTTAATCTGGCCACTGTAATTTTTCAAAATGTAAAACGTGACACCAAATTGCCTTTCAATTCAGCCCGTCTGCCAGTCTGTTTTGCTTGTCATTGTTGACATTAGTCTTACGTATGATTTTAAACTTTCTTTCAGGTTTTAGTTTAGAGCATTTTTAGCCTCTCGATTTCACACCCTTGTTTCAGCAACAGGGGAGGGTGTTGTGGATCCATTTTAGTTTGCTTGGGTACAAAAGTTTAGCTTAGCTTTGGCTTGCAGGCCTGTGTCCTTTGCCTAGATTACTATGTTGTGCTTTATTATTTGATTTTATTTCATTTTAGCATTGATTGTAGTTCTTGCATTTTAGGAGAAATATTTTTATTTCTTAAATCAGTTGCCATTCAGTTAAAGCATAATTATCAGTAATGTACATATTGGATTGTCATCATGTTTCCTTACTTCACGTTAAACTGGATCAGAATATGAACATGTCTGGCATTGATATGATATTGCCAATCCATGTTTGCGCACATAATCGACGCTTAGGTACATACCCACATCAAGATGTCTGCATGGACAATAGTAGAGGCCTTATTAAAAAACAAAAATCTGTGAGACCAAGGTCATTTTAGGGGGGTTCCACCCAGAATGCACCATCCATACTGCACGTCACTTTGCAGCAGACCTCAGCCTTTGTGTCTCTGCACCACCTGATCAGGTTACTGGAAAATAGCCTTGTTCTAAGGTAATGGGGGTTGGAGAGCCTTTCATGGACATGACTTCAGCAGATTAGGTTTATCAGGCCTTGGTCTCTAGGGTAGAAAACACGCTTTAGGGAGGCATTTGCATTTTCATGCGTTTTGCAAAATGTTGGGATTGCTTTAATTCACATTGTTTATTCTCACAATCCTGAATTTGTCTCATCATTATCCTAATAATTTCAGCTCATACATTTTTTATCATGGAGTACAGTCCTTTTCAATAAATGTATTGAAAAATGTTCATGTATCTTATTTCTTGCTTGTGTGTAAGAGACTCAATTATAATGAGAGAAAAGGGTAAGACTTGTTACACCGATTTACTTAAGAGGATTTCAGACTCCATGCACTAGGCTGCCAGAAATCACCTTTACTGTTTGTGTTTTGGTGAGGTGTTGCTATAAAGCCATAAGGGTTGGGCTGACAGCTTCCAACTATTGTAGGAATGACTCAGTCGCCTACAATCAGAGGTGCTGCCAACCCTAATCCAGCAGTCTTGTAGAGATACAAGGGTCCTTATGACAACGCCACAGGTAGTTCCAATGCAGGCCCCCTTCATGACCGCTTTAAGACCTTCCTAATCCATAGCTCTGGAGTCGCTGTTCCCCAATTAATATCTAGGTAATCGGTGAGGGAAGTCACCAGCGCATCCCAACACACAAAGCATCTGCCAGGAATTCAGAGGGCATAGGCTAGCTATGTACTCTGCATATGGCGTTACCCCAGCACATGCGAATCAACACCAGTGTGTGATAAGAAAGGAACCGCCCCAAGTGTGTCACCGCAAGTAACCTCTGAGGTTCACCCCAATGATCAGTAGGCGGTGCGAGCGACTATACATATGAGTCAGGGAATTACAGGTATACTCCCGACCCCCAGGATGCAGTACATACCAGCTGTTGTGGGACCTGAAGTTCTGCATAACCGCAGCAAAGGCAGGAGATCATCAGGAGCTTGGTACCCTGCCTGGCTGGATAACGGTCCCCATCCCAATCAGGGACACAACTGAAGTCCCGCCCAAATCACCAGAGTCCCTACACTGTCTTCCAGGAGATCCTGAATACCTTCAAAGAAGCATTCATCATCAGCGTTAGGAGCGTAGATATTCAGGACTATGATAGCTTTACCATCTCCAGTTTACAGTGGAGCAGTAAATACCGGCCCCTCTATGTCTGCCTCAATATAGTATGCGGGAAGCGAACCCCAGGCAATCCAAATACTAAGAGTAGTATCTAGATGAAAATAACTGATCCCTCCCCATTACTTCCCCAGCTTCTGTGATTCTTTCCCCATTAAATGAGTTTCCTGTATGTAGGAAACTGGCCCCTTATTGCAGTACCTCTAACTTTTTGCCTGATATCTGAAGCTAACTTGACTGAGTGTGTGCTGGGTTCCTGCTAACCCCAGCACCTGTGTTCTTTCCCTAAAACTGTACCATTGCTTCCACAATAGGCACACCTCTGACCCACAGCTAAGTTCCTTGTAAAAGTTAACAGAGTTATCAAGGACCCTGGGGCCAGAGAGAGTCTCTAAGAGCTGCAGCATGGATTATGCCACTGTAAGAGACCCCTCATCAAACACAAGCACACTGCCATTACAGATTGTGCATGTTGGTGTAGAGAAAAAGGCAAAGTCTACATGGCACCCCTCCCTGGATGCCATGCCTACAAAACACTGCCTGTGGCATAGGTAAGTCACCCTTTTAGCAGACCTTACAAACCTAAGGCAGGATGCACTATACGACAGGTGAGGGCATAGCTGCATAAGCAATTTTCCCCCACCTTGTCTAAGTCCATTCTTTGATAGTGTAAGTGCAGTGAAGCCACACGGAGTACATGGGCTGGGAGTTTGTCACTACAAACTCCACAGCTCCATAATGAATTTACTGAATGCTAAGAAGTTTGGTATCAAATCTCTCAGCTCAATAAACCCACACTGATGACAGTGTTGGATTTATTGAAAAAGCACACAGAGGGCATCTTAAAGATGCCCCCTTAAATTCAACCAACTCTCTAGTGTGTGGCTGACCGGTCTCTGCCAGCCTGCCACCACCAGAAAGATTTCTGACCCCATGAGGTGAGAGCCTTTGTGCTTTTGAGAGTCAGGGACAAAGCCTGCTCTGGGTGGAGGTGCTTCACACCTCCCCCTTTAGGAACAGCAACACTTGGCAATGAGCCTCAAAGGCTCCTGCCTTTTTTATGCTGACCCAGGGCACTCTAGCCAGTGGAGATGCCCACCCCCGAGCGAAGCCCCACTTTTTGGTGGCACGTCTAACGAAAAAAGTTAGTAAACAAGAGAAGGAGTGTTCACCCCAGCTGGGACCACCCTTAGGGTGCCCAGAGCTGAGGTGAACCCCTCTCTTCCAAGTCCTCCATCCTGTTTTGGAGGATGATAGCCAATAGAGTTAGGAATGTGCCCCTCTCCCCAAAGGGAGTAGGCTCAGGAAGGGTATAGTTACCCTCAGGATCAGTAGCCATTGGGTACTGCCCTCTGACCTCTGTAACACCCCTAAATGTAGTATTACCCCCCCCCCCCCGAAACTTACTCTTCAGAATCCTGGCGACCTAAAGAAGAAGGAGGACTGAAGAGCCGCACCAGCAGTTAAGACTCCAAAGACTGACGTGGTCCCAGCCCTACCAGCCTGTCTGCAGCTTTAAAACTCCTGCTACAAAAGACGACTCATCCTGCAGGATCTGCGACCTCTACAAACCCTCCAACCCAGAACTCCTGAAACAGCGGCCCTGTAGACAAAGAAACCTCCATCAATGCACTTCGGATCCGCAAGTCCTGCCCACTCTGCACCAGACTCCCACAGCCACAGTCCAGGTGGCCATCCGGTCCAGAGAAGGTCCCCCGGCGATTCAGACTTCAAACCCACCATGCGTTGACCGCTCCTGACCAACAAGGCAATGCCTGCAGCCTTAATCCAGAAGACCCCCTGACAACAACTGGCTCCGGTGAAGATTTCCCAATTTCAAAAGGTACCCATGCACCCGCAGCCTCCTTGCTGTGAGGAACCCAGCCGACGGTCCACCGACGTCCAGTGGCATCTCAACTTACCTTCCCAGCCACTGGTCCACTTCATCGAACTCCCTAGAGCAAGCCTGCAGCCTTGTTTTTTTAACACGGAGATCTTCACTGAATTGCAATGAGTGCCCAATGCTGTTTGCACACTGTACCAAGCCCCACCCATGCCGCTGAGGGTGTATGTTTGGGACTGACCTGTGCCCTCCCCCCCCCCCCCCCCCCCCCCACCGGTACTGATCAAAATCCCCAGGGTCTGTTCCCTAAAGCCACAGATACTTACCTGCAAACCATTTCTTTCTAAGTGCCCCCAGTCTTGATTGGTTTCCATTGGGCACCCAACACCACCTTTGACCTCTGCAACCTGGCCAGCCCTGTGTTGCTGGTGGTGCACCCTTGGTGTCTTCTTGAACCCTGCCCCCT
Organism: Pleurodeles waltl; assembly: GCF_031143425.1. Classification (NCBI taxonomy): domain Eukaryota; kingdom Metazoa; phylum Chordata; class Amphibia; order Caudata; family Salamandridae; genus Pleurodeles; species Pleurodeles waltl. The sequence continues at coordinate 474,507,807 of NC_090439.1, forward strand.
ATGGACAACTTAACTCCCAAAGAATGGGACCTTAAGTCGAGTACTTTACTGTAAACTGTGCTTGTACTTTTCCTCCCCCAGGTCTGCACTGCCTTCAATTATTTTTTTGTCTACTTTTGTTATTGAAAAGTACTGCATAACTAAACAGATACTCACTGTTGATTTATAACCAAAGTGATTTTGATACTTGAAACTGATACATTCTTGAAACTGTACTTACCTGCAACAAAGATATTTTTGGGTCTAGAATAAAAGTAACAAAGTATATTTCTGATACACAGAGCATTGGACTGGAGTTAGTCATTGAGTGTCTGCCTAATTTGTTGACTGTGTGTACAACAAATGCCTAGCACTACCCTCGGATAAGCCTAACTGTTCACCCACACTACCACAAAGGAAAGTACAAGTTACTTACCTTCGGTAACGAAATATCTGGTAGAGACATATTCTAGTTGCAAATTCCTTACCTTAGAATTTTCACCGAGGCGTCAGACTGGATCCGGAGATTTTTTTCTTCGAGCAATACCCTTGCGCGTCGGTAGGTGGCGTCGGTCGACCCCACAAATGGACCCTGTACCCATTTGCGTAGCTGGTCAGGCCCCTAATATTCCACGTTATGATACTAATACCATCCGCCATGCAATTTTACACCTATGACTCTCAGAAGCCAACCTCTGACACCTCCCTAGCCTCTTACAGCAGGAACACAGGACGTTTCAACATCCTCAACTCCCCCCACCCAGGATAAACATGTATATCACCAACTTGCACTTAACATCCATCGGGTTCCATGCTGTCAGGACCCACAGTCCAAACTCATGATCCACAACCATGGCCTACCACTGACTGTGGAGAAAGCACTCTTAATCTGGTAAACAATGTAATACCATACCAAACGCAAAACGCACATTTGTTCGTCCCATGTTGAAAGCAACAATAATATGCCAAACACAAGCGCAACTCAGCACATCTGCTGGTGAACAGAACTGTCATGCATAACCCCTACTACACCCTTAATGTACCATCACACATTACCCGAAGAAGAGAGAGGAAAAACATAAGAAAGAGGGCAGGGACGGAACCTGGCAAGCACATCAGAAGGAAAAGAAATCAAGTAGCAGAGTCTCCCATTTCCACTGTGGGTACCAGGGCAGACAGTTCCTCCAACAATGGACGCAGCATTATGAGGCACAAACGCCATGGTGCCATCCCCCTGGACCTCTCTCGATTCTCGTTGAACTCCCAGTTACAGATGACAGAGGCTCCTCCGACGCACATGCGACCTCCAATTTGGGCTGCGAGCCCCAGAGGCTCTCCTGGTGCCTGTCAGCCATGAGCCTGACCTTCTCTCTGGGTACCTTGTCCTACACCTCTAACCACTCCCACATGTCTTCTGGGGAATCAAAGAAGTGGGACTTGTCTCCGGACAAAACCCTCAATCAAGCCGATTACAGCAGGATGTAGCAGAGGCCCATAGTTCGAAGTTTAGCCTTGACCTCCAAGAAGCCCTTTCGGGACTACTGGACCTTATTAGTGTAGACCGGATAAATGGAGATCCTGTGATTTTCGAAGTGGGCAGTGTCCGTCTACCAGGCAACATGCAGAATGCAATCCCAGTCTTTATAATTCAGGATCTGCGCAATAATAGCTCACAGCGATGCACCAGGCCTGGGGGGCACCACCAAAGCCTGATGAGCCCTTTTAATGGCAAACAACGGGGATAGCCCAGTCTGCTTCAGCATGTCCCTAAAAGCCTCTGTGGTATTACCTTCGACTCAAGTCAGGAACCCAAGGAAGCGGACATTAACATGGTGTGACCCGCCTTCCGCATCCTCCACTCGTGCCTCGAGGGTCTCAGTCTTGGAGGTAACCACAGCCATCTGCTTTCTCGCAAAGCAGTCACCTCAGACTGCAGTTCAGAGATCGAGCTCTCCACGATCTGTACCTTGTTCAACACCTTCCCAAGGTCAATTCGGAGGAGATTGACTTCAAGCACCACTGTTTGAATCTTCCCATTGAGAGCCACCCGGAACCCTTGTATCACAGAGAGTAGTTCCACCCAGGAGGGATCCTCAGCAACAATCCCAGTGCACGATCTTCCCTGTGACCAGTCTTCTTCATCTGCCACTGCGAGAGCTAGGCTGGCATGGTATACCACTACGGCCCCGGCTGTTTGTTACTCCCCATAGGGATGGGTTAGGGTTATCCAGCAACTCTCCTGCACCAGTACACCAGCACCCCCACCACGTGATACACAAAGGGCCGTCCACTCCTTCAGCAGTCTCCAGCACTATGCCCAATCAGTCATCCACAAGGCAAACACACCGAGACCACAATAGACAGCTTCCAGCTGGGCAATGTATGCTGTTTTGCAGGGCCCCCCCAATTCAGTGGCAGTCCCCTGTATGGGGCTAATGGCATTTCATTTGCGGTGCCAGGAGGCCAAGTGCAGCAAGTGATCTTCGATCAACTGGGTCACCAGCAGCAGGCCCCACCAGACACAGGATGTCCCTGCAGGCCTGTAGAAACAATTAGGTGGGCACAGGACCCAATGGTCCCTGCCTAAGATCTGCTGAAGCTCACAAGGGAAAGCCCACTCACACTAGGGGAGATAGTCCAAGGCCGGGGACCTCTTGGGGAGGGTATGAATGACACAGGCAGGGTGTCTACCCACACTACGACTTACAGCACCAGGTCCTCACATGTCTCCAAGATCAGGGAAGGGGGCCGGCATTCAGGAGCTACGCAGGCTCGCAGGCAGTGACAACAGCAAAGGCCTGCCTTGCAGCAACGCAACCAGCCTGGGTAGCAAGGTAGCCTCGGGCCCACTGCAGGTCGAGACTTCTCTGGGGCTGGAGATGGATGAGTCTCGTCCCACCCCCCTTTCCCTTTGCAGGCCACGGCCTCTCATGCCACCCACAATCTTCACCAATTACTGTCATCCATACAAATGGGGGCATTAAAGATAGCCCTGTAGGTCCCACTGGGTCCATGTAGCCAAGGTCAATCCCTACTGCGGCATGGACAGCCGCCACAGGCCCCATCATCCGACTCCTCAGAAAGCGCCTTTTCTCCCGCCAATCCACATGAATTTTCTTTATAGTCAGGGTGCTAGCAGTATGCTGAATAAACCGCTGCCACAGTCTGGAGCCGCAAATCAGTGGGTATGGCAAGATTATGGAGGATAAGGCCGGGGCTGCTAGGAGCTTCCTAGAAGTGCGTCCTATAGGCCATCTTGCTTTGCCAGCCCTCCCCTCCCTTTTATTTTTACCATATACTTCAAAGTACCTTCACTCCTTTTATCTTTATATGCATGCCAGCATGTGCCACAGTTTTCGCCTCCTTTCCTTTTTTTCACCCTCTCTTTGTATATTATTGGAATGTTCGGTAGACAACTCTGCTTACTGTTTTAGTAAGTATGTTTATTTCAGTTAGTTAAAACCATAACTCTATCCAGCACAGTACACACACAAAAACAGAGATCATAAACATAATGGGCTATATTTTCCAGGTGCACATTATAAACTAAAACGTGAACATAATAACCAGGGAAGAGTGAAGATAAGGGCCATACGCTAGTTTTCTGGATATACAAGTTACTTACCTTCTGTAACGAAATATATCTTGTAGAAACATTTTCTAGTTGCAGATTCCTTACCTTAGAATTATCCCCCAGTCTGATGCCTGGGGGAAAATTCTAAGGTAAGGAATCTGCAATTAGAAGTCTTTATCAGATATAATGGTACTGCTGAACCATCCACCCCAGAACTCCGAGTATCCCCCTGAAACAGTACAAAAGAGTTGTTGCAAAAGTGCTCATATAAAGAGCACAGAACAAACAGTCTTAAGGGACTGGTGCTGCTGGTCAGAATACTGCATGATATTCATATCGCGTAACAGCATCCTTTTTTTTTTTTTAAGTTCCTCACTGCATCTTATGTTATCCCTTCCATACGCAATTCAGTACGGGGAAAAAGGCATGGTCTGGTGTAGATGGAATTCATACCCCCTTTTTCCTTACATGGGAAACAGTATCACATCAAATTACCTTTTTCCTTATGTGGGAAATTGTTTCTCAACAGTGTCACATCAAATTCCTTTTTTCCTTATGTGGGAAATTGTTTCTCATCATGTCTTATATTGCCTCTTCCATAGTTCCAAATATAAAATGCAGATACAACGGTGAAAAATTCACTATAAAGTGCAAGGATAAAATTGAACATCAGACTGGGACATTTTTTCCTACCTCCTTCATATCTCTACATCTGTTATAGGACCTTTGTCTGATAGTAACTTGTCCGCTTTTGTAAAGAATTGTATAAAAGCTGCAATCACTTGGGGGCTTTCACCCTTTAAACAAAAGGGTAACACATGATGGCATGTTCTGATGCAGTTCTGGGTAAAAAGAAAATTGCTGAAAAGTCTTGGGTTCAATTAAAAGGATAAGTTGAGACAATATGACACAAATTTTCCTTATATTTGAGACAAAGTCTGCCTTGGAAAAAAGAGACTTTTTTGGGAGGCAGTCTGTAGTTTGACACAAACCAAAGTGCCGATGGAGCAACTTGATTTTTTCAAAGAATCGAAGTTAAACTATCAGGTATGATTGCGAACAGGATTGTTTATAAGAACCAATGACCACCCCGCATGGCTTCTTTTGCTAAAATCTTGCTTGTCCCTGTTCCAATGTGATCCTCTTTATTTGTTTGTTTGGGGATGTTTTTGAAGAGGTCATGCGGTAGTGTTCCCATATTTCATTTGGCTCTAAATCATTCAAGGCCAACTTGAAAACATTCACCCAGCTGCTTTGTTATGTCTAGATGGCAATTTGGATTTCTTTCCATAGCAGGGAACGCAATGTCACCTGGTCGGACAGTCTTAATAGCGACATACACTTAAGTGAGGACCCATTACTGATTATAACCCCTTGGATCTTGGCCATGTCAAAAACCAAGAGAGCTGGGATATTTTTGTTACAACTTCGCTAACTGTGCCTTACTACTTACTCATATTTCCCCAAGTACTTTATTTTTTAGCTCCAGAAGGGTATGTATGACATGTGTGAGTTGTTGCAGACCCATAACTTTCTTTACTCACAGATTTTTTTACTGTCATTGTGATGTACCGTGATAATTTATCGTTACTCAAACATCCCTTATATCATTTTGAACTAAAAAAAAAAAAAAAAAGAAAAGTGTATCCTCGTAACAGTTGAACACATTTCCGTTTGTTGTCAATGCCCTATGTTTGTACAACTAGAAAATATAGAACAAAACCCACACAAAAAAAAAATCAACAAGAGGCAGGATAGAGCAAAATTACTGTTCCAAGAGGAATCGGGGTGTTGTACAGGAGGGAAGAAATGCGTCATACCAATCAAGTACCTTTTGACGGACGCTGATGTTTGGCAGAAGATTACATTTTACTGTAAGTTACTATAAATGTGAAGTATGATAAACCTGACTACTATAAATCTGGTTGCAGCAGAAGTACGAAGCAAGCAGGATGAGATTTCTCACCAACATTGAGTGTCAGAGCCTGGGCCACATACTCTGATTTCTTGCAGCTGATTTGCAGGCATCCTTCTGATGGTTAGCTCCTCATGAACTAAGCACTCAAGTTGAGCAATGGAAAGAAATCTCTCACTGGGGATGGCAGATGTGGTCGCTCTGAAAGAGGTGCTGTTAACTGGATGCCCAAGCCATATCTTCTGCCCTTTTAAATTCAGAGTGAGTCTAGAAAAGGCTCTTGACGTCAGGAAATGTTAAATACCCTTAGAAAAACTGTTAAACATGATCTATTAAGACAGCAAATTAAAATATAAAGTTGACAATTTTCAAAGACTTTTCAATTTGATAAGAAACAAATGGTACTGACTAGGATATTTTGTGCCAAAAGAACGAGTTACTTACCTTCGGTAACGACTTTTCTGGTGGATACATTAGCTACCTGTGGATTCCTCACCTAATGAATACTCCCATGGCGCCAGCATTCGACGGAAATCTTCTTCCTAGTCTCTGCACGTCGACGAGGACGTCACTCTAGCCCACGCGACGCCGTCTGACGTCATACAGGCAATAAGAGGTCCTCGACGACGTGCCGACGTCAGTACCAACATTTTTTACGTGCATGAGAACAACCACCCAATGCAATGAAAGAGCAAGGTAACATCCCATAACCTTGTAAAATACACAATATTGCAACGAATAGCTGTAAATTTAATATAACGAACAAATATATGCAAATCATGTATGTACACAAAGATATATACATATATATATATATATATACAGATATATATACACAAGTATCCATATATACAACATCTATTGCAACCTTGAAGACCAAGAGGAGCGCACTCAAGGATTACTTGGTAGGACCAGAAAGGCAACGGGGAGGCGGGTGGGACTGTGAGGAATCCACAGGTAGCTAATGTATCCACCAGAAAAGTCGTTACCGAAGGTAAGTAACTCGTTCTTCTGATGGATACAACTACCTGTGGATTCCTCACCTAATGAATAGAGTCCCAAAGCAGTACCACGCCCGGTGGCGGGTGCCTAAATGGTCAAACCAAGAAATCCTGCAGCACTGACCGTGCAAAATGGCCGTCCCTTCTGACCTCAGAGTCCAAACAGTAATGTTTCGCAAAAGTGTGAAGGGACGACCAAGTTACGGCCTTGCAGATGTCAACCACAGGAACACCTCAGGCCAAGGCCGAAGTGGCCGACTTAGGTCTGGTGGAATGAGCTCTAATGCCCTCAGGAGGGTCCTTCTTTGCCAAAGAGTAACAGATTTTAATGCAAAGAACCACCCACCTGGAGAGTGTTCTCTTGTGGACTGCCTTTCCTCTCCTCTTGCCCACGTACCCGATGAACAGCTGATCCTCCAGCCTGAAATCCTTTGTTCTATCAATAAAGAAGCTCAACGCCCTCTTTGGGTCCAGACGGTGCAGTCTTTCTTCCTCTTTAGAAGGATGAGGCGGAGGATAGCACGTGGACAAAGTAATTGTCTGAGCCAAATGGAAGGGTGAAACAACCTTCGGGAGGAAAGCAGCCTTGGTCCTCAACACCACCTTATCCCCATAAAAAGTTGTATAAGGGGGCTTTACCGATAAGGCCTGCAACTCACTCACTCTCCTTGCAGATGTTATGGCTACCAGGAAAACTGTTTTTATAACCAAATACCTTAAGGGGCAAGAATGCATAGGCTCAAAAGGGGACCCCATAAGGAAAGTGAGGACCAAGGACAAATCCCATTGCGGCATAACGAATGGTTTTGGAGGATATTTATTTAGAAGACCTTTCAAGAATCTGATAACAATAGGGGATTTAAATAACGATGGTTGGTCTGGAAGACAAATGAAGGCTGACAAGGCCGACAAATAACCCTTAATGTTAGCCACTGCACAACCTTTCTGCGCTAGAGACAGAGCAAAAGACAAAACGTCCGATAGATGAGCATGTAAGGGATCAATCTGCCTCTCTCCACACCACGCAACAAATTTAGACCACCTATTAGCGTAGATAGATTTAGTGGAGTGTCGCCTGGCCGCTAATATAACATCCACTACATCAGGCGGGAGAGAGAAGGAACTCAGGTTGCCCCGTTCAATCTCCAGGCATGTAGGTGCAGACTCTGGAGGATGGGGTGTAAAACCTGCCCCTGCGACTGCGAGAGGAGGTCTGCCCTGAAAGGGAGACGGAGCGGAGGGCACATTGAGAGTTGGAGAAGGTCGGAGTACCACACCCTCCTTGGCCAATCCGGAGCTATTAAGATGACTAGCGCCCGGTCTTGGCGAATCTTCCTCAATACTCGAGGAATCAAGGGTATGGGAGGAAACGCGAAAAGCAACTGGCCGCACCAGGTTATTTGAAACGCGTCCCCCAACGCTCCCTGCATCGGATACTGGAGGCTGCAGAATAACGGACAATGAGCGTTCTCCAGAGTGGCAAACAGATCTACCCGAGGAAACCCCCACCTTTGGAAGATCAAACGGGCTTGATCTGGATGGAGACACCACTCGTGGTCTGCCGAGAATTGGTGACTGAGACCGTCCGCACGTACATTCAAGACCCCGGCCAGATGATTTGCTACCAAGCAAATCTGATGGTCCTTTGCTTGCCCAGGACCATAGTCTAAGAGCTTCTCTGCAGAGAAGGTACGACCCTACTCCTCCCTGTTTGTTTATGTACCACATCGTGGTGGTATTGTCCGTCAGGACCTGTACCGACTACCACGAAGGGAAGGGAGGAAGGCCTTGAGAGCCAGACGTACAGCCCGTAACTCTAACAGATTGATATGAAACATCTGTTCCTCTGGAGACCAAAGTCCTTTGATCTCCAGATCCCCCAGATGAGCTCCCCACCCTAGAGTGGAAGCATCCGTTATGACCGTGGCCACTGGTGGCGACTGCGCGAACGGCTTTCCTTGTGAAAGATTGTTGCTCGCAATCCACCACTTCAAGTCCACAGCAGCATCTCTGGAGATCTTGACAGCACCTTCTAGATCTCCTTTGTGTTGAGACCACTGCCTTCGGAGGCACCACTGAAGAGCCCTCATGTGCCAGCGAGCATGCGTGACCAACAGAATGCAGGAGGCAAACAGACCGAGCAGACGAAGGACCTTGAGGACTGGAACTACCGCTCCATTTCGAAACATTGGAACCAATTCCTGAATATCTTGAATCCGCTGAGGCGGAGGAAAGGCTTGACTCAATGTTGTATCCAGTACTGCCCCTATGAACAGGAGGCGCTGAGAGGGCTCCAGGTGAGATTTGGGCTCGTTCACCGAAAAACCCAGGTCGAACAACAACTGAGTTGTTGACTGCAGATGATGCGACACAAGCTTTGGCGACTTGGCTTTGATCAACCAGTCGTCCAAGTAAGGGAATACTGCTATCCCCTTCCTTCTGAGCTCTGCCGCAACCACCGACATCACCTTCGTGAAGACTCGAGGTGCTGAAGTAAGACCAAACGGAAGGACCGCGAACTGATAGTGCTGCGATCCCACCATAAACCGGAGATACTTCCTGTGTGACTTGAGTATCGGGATATGAAAGTAAGCATCCTGCAAGTCGACAGACACCATCCAATCTTCCTTGTTCAACGCCAAAAGCACCTGAGCTAGGGTCACCATCTTGAACTTTTCCTGTTTGAGGAACCAATTCAAGATCCTCAGGTCCAGGATTGGTCTCAACCGACCATCCTTCTTGGGAATCAGGAAATACCTTGAGTAACAACCTCGACCCCTTTCCTGCTCTGGGACCAACTCTACCGCGCCCTTTGAAAGGAGGACTTGTACCTCCTGTTCTAGCAACAGGAGGTGTTCTTCTGAACAATAAGATGGGCGGGGCGGGATGAGGGGCGGGAACTCCCGAAAAGGAAGGGTGTAGCCTTTTCCCACAATACTGAGAACCCAAGTGTCCGTTGTAATAGTCTTCCACTTGCGGAGAAAATGCTGTAATCTTCCCCCTACAGGAGAGGAGTGAGTGGGAAATGGTGGAAGCCTAAGGCTGCTTTCCCTGCTGCACCCCTCCAGAGGACGAGGAAGAGGCAGAGTGCTGCTGAGAGGCTCCTCTGGTGCGGGCCCTCCCTCTCCCTCTGAAAGATCTATAGGGATGGGAAGAGGCAGGTTGCTGGAATCTCCCCCGAAAGGAAGAGGAGGAAGAGCCACGCCCAAATCCCCGAAACCTCCTGAAAATCCTGGAAGAGGCAGAGGAAGAAGGAGCTTGGAGTCCTAGCGATTTGGCTGTGGCCCTGCTCTCCTTAAAACGTTCCAAGGCCGAATCTGCCTTGGCGCCAAACAGCTTGTCCCCATCAAAAGGGAGATCGAATAGGGTTGACTGCACATCTGCAGAAAACCCCGAATTACGGAGCCAGGCCTGTCTCCTTGCCACCACAGTCGTGCCCATTGCTCTGGCCACCGAGTCGGTCGTGTCCAGCCCAGACTGAATAATCTGGGTCGCGGCAGCCTGGGCATCTGAAACAACATCCAAAAGACCCTGGGGAAGCTCCGTAAATGATGAGGAAATGTCATCCATAAGAGCATGAATATATCTCCCCCGGATACAAGTTGCGTTGGTGGCCTTCAACGCCAGACTGCAGGACGAAAAGATCTTCTTGGACTGCGCATCCAGTTTCTTCGAGTCCCTGTCCCCAGGGACCGTCGGGAAAGAACCAGGCGCTGATTTGGATGAACAGGAGGCCTGCACCACCAAGCTCTCCGGTGTAGGGTGCCTAGAAAGAAAGCCAGGGTCAGTTGGTGCAGCTCCATACATCCTGGCTACGGCTCTATGAACCGCTGGGGAAGATACTGGTCTCTTCCACACCTCTAGCACCGGATCCAGCAAAGCGTCATTAAACGGCAATAGAGGCTCTGCCGCAGCTGATGCCGGATGGAGCACCTCTGTCAGAAGGTTCTGTTTTGTCTCTGCCACCGGCAAAGGCAGGTCCAGAAAACTAGCTGCCTTCCGTACCACTGCGTGAAAGGAAGCAGCCTCTTCCGTGTATTCCCCTGGAGACGAAAGATCCCACTCAGGGGAAGTGTCCAGCCCACTGGCTGTATCTAGACCATGCAGTCCATCACCCGAGTCCTCTAGTTCTCCATCTTCCAGGACTCGTTGGTACTCCTGCTCCTCTAATAAACGGAGAGCACGTCTCCTCGAATGAAGCCTCTGCTCAATACACGGAGTCGACAATGCCTCCGCCGAAGCCGAAGATCGGCGCCGATCTTCAGAAGCCACCGACGCCGCGTCCGGCGCCACAGGTAGCTTCGCCGCCGATGAAAGAGCACTCGGAGCGGATGGACCCACCGGAGTCACAGGACGAAATCCCGACGGAATGGAAATCTCCGGGACCAATCCCTCCAAAGTCACCGGAGCGGCCACCGGCGCCGACACCGGCGCCGAGCCCACGTTCCCAAAAGGGAGAAAGGGCATTAAGGGGGCCGGCCGTAGAGGCGCAGGATCACCGAATGAAAAGGCCAAAGGGCCAGCCGGAGCACCCCCTGGAGCCATCTGTTGGAAGATGGTATACATCGCATTTAGGAATGCGGTACTATCGGCTCCAGGGGTGGGAAAAGCCGGATACTGGGGTGCCTGTATCGAAGGCGACCCCGACGCCGGCCTCGACGTCTGCGACGCCGGAGACAACACCAGAGGCTGCACCACTTCAATCACCGACGCCTGTCCAGGTGAAGTCGGTGACGCCGGAGAGGGCAACGGCGTCGATGGATGCGGCGTGACCGTGGGACTGACCTCCCAAGTCCTCCGGCGCCGATCCGAAGACCTGGAACGAGTCTCCTTGCTTGAATGGCGCCGTGATTCTCTACGGCGCCGGGAGTCTCGATGACGCCGATGCCTTGGCGAAGAAGACTTTCTTATGATGTTTTTCTTTCTTCGACTTCGCCATAAACAACTTCGCCTCACGTTCCTTGAGGGCCTTTGGATTCATGTGCTGGCATGAATCGCAAGTCGAGACGTCGTGGTCGGAGCTTAAACACCAAAGGCAGTCGGAGTGAGGATCCGTAACTGACATCTTGCCCCCACACTCACGACAAGGCTTAAAACCCGACTTTCTCTGCGACATTATTACTGCAGCGAAGGACTACGCAGCAAAAAATACACTGTAACAACGAAAGTAACAGTTGCTCCCTCGAAGATAACCGTTTCGAATGCACGGAAAAAAGGGAACTGACGTCGGCACGTCGTCGAGGACCTCTTATTGCCTGTATGACATCAGACGGCGTCGCGTGGGCTAGAGTGACGTCCTCGTCGACGTGCAGAGACTAGGAAGAAGATTTCCGTCGAATGCTGGCGCCATGGGAGTATTCATTAGGTGAGGAATCCACAGGTAGTTGTATCCATCAGAAGACGTTTATTTGGGGGGGGGGGGGGGGGGGGGGGGGGAGTTATGGTTGTCAAGAAACAATGTATGGATTGTTAACCCAAACGTAACTGCAAATTTCAGGGGGAGTTTAATTTCATTATCATAATTGTTTTTTTTTTAACTGGTGTTAATTCGAATTTCAACCTTTTGTTAACATGTCAATCTGTTACGAACAGAGGAAACCAAAATGTCACTTTATCTGCGGTTTTCTCTGTGCTTTTTTGATTAAATAAAGCATTCACTTCCTGTGCAACCAATACCTCTCCTGTGCATGATTTATGGCTATGAGCAGCAAGGGTTGGATGCAGGGGCTGGCTGGCATGTGGGCAGGCACTGCGCCCAATCTATCAAACAGCAGACAAATGGGGTTGGCCTCCAGCCATGCAGGGCATAAGTTAAACACAGGGTCTAGGCCAGCAGCCACCCGCATACCATTTGAAGCTAAAGGTCAGGTGCAGTGGTGACTGGCGGTCTGATGATTTGGGCAAGCGGCCCAGCTGACGATAAGCAGGCAGGTTCAACATACATTTCAAGACCCAGCCTCCTCTTGAGAGTTGAAGCATTTGACGACAACCCATCATTCACCATTGATTACACACACTTCATTTCTTTACATGCCAGAATTTAAAAAAGGACCGGCTTCATACAAGGAACAACATGCTGTTTTTTTTTTTTTAACAAAATTCTGTTTTCTTTTTTGACAACTACAGGTGGCTGGAAAAAAATAATTGTTCTAGTTCATTTGTGCTTTTATGTATTTGTTTTACTTTTACCGCAGGAAACTGAAGTGGTTAAAAATATTAATCTTTATAAAAAGCGAGACAAAACAAAGTTTTTTGGAAGAAAAAAATTAATCATGGTCTCTGTTCAGCTTCCTTTGTATTGTGATGCTCTGCTACCAGACCATATGTGTGTTTTGTACTTTGTACAGAAGAGTGGCATAATTTTTTATTTCTGGATCAATTTATTTGGGTTCTACCTGCTCAATCTCTGCAGAAAGATTGTTCCGACCTAAGCTTCAGGAAGCCTTCATTTTGTGTCTGCCTCACTCATAAATGCTGCAACAACAAAGTTGTGCCATATTAATATCTCCCTGCTTTTTCCTGGTGTGGTTTTTGCGAGGCCATGCACTCAACTAACTGCTGGCGGTAGACCCTCCAATGAACGTACACTCAACTATCCACTTGTGACTTACCGGCTCTGCACGACCTTTGACTGTGCACAGTGGATGTTTGGCCCAGCCAGACCCAAAAGCCCCCATGAATACCCTTTCATTGTTCTAGTTCCTGCGTGATCAGACTCCTCCCCCCTTATAGAGATTCTGCAGGAGTGGCAGATGTGCAACACAATTTGTACATGAATTAGTACTGCAACCTGCAGAGCGAGCAAGGATGAAAATGTCCAATAATTTGGTAAAGAAAGACACAATACAAAAGGCATTAAACATAGTCCAGTCCTTGATCTGAAATGATGCTAGTGAGACATGTAAATATTGTACCTGGAAGGAAAAGTGGCAATAAGTATCTGGAAGCCAGTCACAGAAAAAATATATAAACAACGTACAAATGTTAGTCAATAGCACCTCAATACTGTAGACTATACACAAGCCCAGCTCAAAACAAAAACTATGCCTCTGTGTTTTTCCTTCTTCAACAGGGAAGCCAAGTTTGCAGGAGCTAAATTATGACAAACAGCTCACAGTGTCAATACTGGTGTAAATTCCTACTGCACAAAAGGCAAGATTAAACAAAATAACTCTTGCATTGGGAAGGGGGTGGCATGTATAATTTATGGAGCACTATCTGTACCTCTTGATTGTCCTACCTCATCTAAGGAAAAAACAACATTTCAGGAATAACATTTAAGAACAAATACAGTTTTATGAATGTACAAATCTTAAGCACAGCTTTCAAGTTTCTTGCATCACTAATATACAATGCTGTTGTAAAACGTGTTTTGTACTTACAATGCAAAATAACTTTGAGCTCAACCAGCAATTTCTTAGCACTTGAATGGCTTGACCCTGGCAGTTTCTGAATTGCTTCTCCTTTCTTATTCAGTATTTCAATTCTTAAAGCTCCTGCAAAAAAAGGAACTAATATTACATGTATCCAAAACAAAAACGTGACAGTGAATGGGCTTGCCTGCAGTAACATAGGTCTTGAATTTTATTTCACTTTTTTGTGTTATAGATAATTTCTTTATAGTTTTTAAATTGGAAAATTCAGGTAACAATGTGAACCTGTACTATTTAAACAATGTTTAAACCTATGAACTACTCCTTGCGCTTGTAGATCTATGGAATGCACTTGCTAATTACAGGTAGCACTGAAAATGATATTCATCAAGGTTCAGTCCTGGGACCTCTACAATGTTCGCCAGTATATCTCTGTTGGTGACGTGAATGCCAGCCTCTCTTAACTATACCTCTTCAATATCAAAACCGCACCCCCTTTCGCGTCTTCCACACTAAAGATGCAATCCAAAATTTTCAAATGCTTCTCTGCCATCAACAAACGGTTGAAAAATACAGTGGTTCTTCTCTGTAATACATGTAAATGTTTGATATTGCTCAGTACAATGGCCTACATTAGCTGTGCAGCAGAACGTGCAAGCATAAAGACAACCACAAGTACATATAGCAAGAATAATTGGACACACTAGTAACGTTTTGAACACATCTATTTCTACAAAGAGCACATCAAACGTTATACAATACCCCAAAGGAGTGTCTGTTCGTGTAAGGAACCCATAGGCAAGTACATCATGTTCCAACCAAACAGAACCTACAGCATATAATAAAACACATACAATCTGTACATTAAGATAGGTTTCTAAACAACAGCAATATACGACTCAGATTAAGCAATGCCCAGTCACATGCCATAATTTACTGTGGCGATTTCATACGAGTCTGTTAAGGCCTAGTCAACGACGTTTTGACCCTCTTGACAATATGGGGTCTCACCAGAACAAGAGTCTGTTAAAGGGACACCTAACAAAATAGAACAAAACCCTTAAAAATCTGAAAGATTTAACAAAATAGTGGGAATAATATTATAACAGGTACACCAGCCTTCTAATCCAAAACCAAGAAACAAAAATACATCAACGAGTGCACACACTCAAGTGCATAATAATAAGTTCTACTTAAAAGGAGAAACTTTTGTACAGTCTCTGGCGAAAAGAAAACCTAATGAATGAGAGCCAATCGCAATACAGCCATTTCTAATCCATATCACACCACACACAGCTATAATGGCGAAAGGGGAACACTGCTTGCCCTCTTGATATAATCAAACCGCGGTCAACATGTAAACGGCACACAGCTAAAAGGCTCCAATACACAATTTACCTAAGTAGCACAAAAAAAGACATAAATAAAATACAAATGGTGAAAAATTTAAAAGATAGGAAAAGGAGAGGGGATTTTAACCAACCGGTATGGGCATGGTTACCCTTGTATAGACCACAGCCAAAGTTCCCCCAATTATAAGGTCTACGCAGCCACTATAACTTGAATATGTACTTCATTTCATATGTGTTATACAACCAACACCCGATCGTGTGATACTATGGACGCCCCACTGAGGACAAACTCATCGCTCTTAGGGTCGGTCGTCACCAACCCAGATGGTTTTTAATGATCCAATACCAGCGGGTGGCTCAAGCGGGGCTTGGACCGCTGACATCTGCTACAACATCTATCTAGGGTGACACTAGGCCCCTGACGTCCACTATGATGCCTCCTGGGGGCAGAGTAAGCAGGAGGAGGCCAAACACTATAATGAATGTAGACAAATAGACCGCACTACCTTGGGTTAAGAAAATTATAAACCCACATCTGTTTACCTGCCCAAAGGAGGGAGGGAAGAGGTTTCCATTAAGAGCTCTGTATGGTTTAGAGTACAAAAGTGAATACAACTACACTATTTACACAGTATGTCCAATAAAAATATACATGTATTTATCCTCTTTAAAGGAACTTAATCAGGTGGTAAACAAGGGCGAAGGAACACAAGAAAAAACAAAAATATAACATAAGAAAAAGGTGACCTGAGAAATTTCCAAACTCTGGTACACTTAACTTGCAAGCTCAACTATATAAACTTGCCATTCCTCTGTCGTATTCAGTCCATGATTAATAGAGTCACAGTGTTCCATCCATTTAACTTAACTTTTCATGAGAAGAGCAGTTATG
The DNA here is from genome assembly GCF_031143425.1 of Pleurodeles waltl. NCBI lineage: Eukaryota > Metazoa > Chordata > Amphibia > Caudata > Salamandridae > Pleurodeles > Pleurodeles waltl. The sequence goes on from NC_090439.1 coordinate 474,523,893, forward strand.
TCCCCACCTCTAGCTCGCACAGTCACGCTGCCAATCACCTGCCACTACAAATCATCCACCGAATGATTATTTTCTTGAAAGTGCAGTACCAGTGGTGCCGTATTCACAGAACATGTAATCCAGTTCCAATGTTGGCAGATCCGCGTCTTAGCAGGTTGTGATGTCTATCCAATGTAAATTAACAAAGATACCAGATCGCATACACTACATTTTTTTAAATACAATTTGACCAAGATTTCAAATCATAGGGATTGACCTTGTTTAAAGGTCTTAAAGTCAAAAGTTAACAGGCAGGCCACACATCTGCCATAGCGATAATGGCCCACAAGTGGTGGAATGCCCCAAGTTGTGTCTAAAGTTGTAGGCAATCCCTTCTGTGAATGTTTTTATGGGTGGAATGGACAATATGATCCCTAGTGCTCTTACCTTTCTTTAATGCAAACACAGGTGGTGTCAGTGAACCATTAATGCTCTGTAAAATGTGCTAGTGTCTGTTAACCAATTTACAGATTAGTTTGAGGATAGAAAGTCGTCACACATGCAATCTTTTCTACTGATCTTTTAGTTTTAGTACGTAACAGCTCTTCCCTAGAGCAATACCATGCCTGTTTCATTGCTGCTTTTCCGATTTTCTTAGGGTAGTCCCTAGAGACGAGTCTATTCTGAAAAACATATGCCTCTTTCAAAATACAATAATTTGCCAAATGGAAGGCCATCTCTGAATGCCCTCGGGTGATAACTTTTATAAGATAGTAAGGTATTTCTATGAGTAGATTTACGATACATCCTGGTATATAATTTACCTTCACTATGCATAATCAAGAGGTCTAAGAAGGCAATTCTGGAAGTCCTAGAGGTAAAAGAAAAACTAGGGTGTTCCTATAGTTAATTTAAATAGTCACTACTATGGTAGGTCCTCTCAGCCCAGAAGGCAGGGTGCAGGTACCTGTCTGTGAGGGCACCCCTGCACTAGCAGAGGTGCCCACACGAACCCCAGGCCCATTTTGCTGGACTTCGTGCGTGCGGAGACATCAATTTATATGTGTACTGGACATAGGTCACTACCTATGTCCAGCTACATAATGGTAACTATGAACCTGGGCATGTTTGCTATCAAACACATCAGAATCATACCCCAATACTGTTGCAAGTATTGGAAGTATGATTCCATGCACCCTGGGTGCTCCTTAGAGGACTTCCAACATTGCTACTACCAGTCTAACAGGGTTTTCCGGACAGCCCAGCTGCTGCCACCCCTCAGACAAGTTTCCGTCCTCCTGCTGCTTGATCTGATCAAGCCCAGGAAGGCAGAACAAAGGATTTCCTTTGGGAAAGGGAAGTAACACCCTCTCCCTTTGGAAAGAGGTGTGATTGGCTTGGGGGGGGGGGGGGGGGGGGGGGGTAGCCTTCCCAAGCCACTGGTTAGGTTTGAAGGGCACATTTCGTGCCCTCCGTGCATAAACCAGTCCACACCTGTTCAGGGACCCCCAGTCCCTGATATGGCACTAAACTGGACAATGGAAAGGGGAGTGACCACTCCCCTGTCCATCACCACCCCAGGGGTGGTACCCAGAGCTCCTGCAGAGACTCTCTGGGTTCTGCCATCTGATTCCAAGGTTGGCAGGGAACTCTGGGATCATCTGAGTAGACAGGCCAGGCAGGTGTCGTCAGAGGCATCCTCTGATAGGTAGTTACCTGGTTAAGTGACCCAGCCCCCTTTTTGGGCTATATAGGGTCTTCCTATGGGGTGGGTCCTCAGATTCGGCTTGCAAGACTCCAACAGGACTTCTCTGCAACCCCTGCTTCGACTTTTTGCCTCCAGAACTGCAAATGGACCCTCCAGGAACCTACAAGCTGCAGATACACGAGGAAGACTCTTCGGTAACATTGTATCCAGAATTCCTGCCAGCTTTGATACATTTCCCGGCTGTGCAACCCAAGAAGACTGCGACTCTTCAGCCTGCACAAGAAGAAGAAGGAATCTCCATTGGGGTGAAGGCATCACTCCCCTATAACCACATGTACCTGGCTGCAACAACAACCGGCCGCGTGGATCTCCCCTCATCCTGAGTGGCGTTAGTCCTGCATCTTGGGTGGTGGTGGTCCGGAGAGTCTCCCTTGGTACTCTCTACCAGCTGTTTCACTTTGGTGGTGGTAAGTCCTTTCCACTCCAAGCAAGGCAGCATCCCGTGCACAGCATCCGTTGCAGCTGCCAAGGCTTGTTTGCTTCACCTCCAAGGGGAACTTCAGGAGACGTGTAGCTCCAGCCCCCAGCATTCCCTCCTGAAACCCCAGGACCTCTGTGGTCCTTCGGCGAAGTGGGAGCAACTTCTGTGGTGCTGCGTGGGCTGCTTCAGCAACTTCTGTGTCCCTGTCCTGTGGGTGCTGCCTCTGCTCCTGTGGACCTTCTGCGACGTGGAGGGTCCCTGTGACTCCCCCCTCCTGGGTAGAGTCCTCCCGGACTTTGCTGGTCCCTGGCAGCACCTCTTTAACTCCAACCGCGAATTTGCCTTTGCCAAGGCTTGTTGGTGGAAATCCTTCACCGACACCCATCTGAAATCCAGCTTCCATAGTGGGACACCTTTTGCACGCATCAGGAACTCTTTTCCAGCTTCTGTGCTGCAGTGCTGACCTGTCTTCCTTATTTGTCAACCAACTCCGAAAGGTAATTCTGGGTGGGTAATATCTCCTACTCCCCCTGGACTCCTCAGACACTTCTAGACTTGGTACCCTCTCCCCACTGGTCTCTATCTTCGGCAATCCATCCATTGCTGATTTCTTGAATGCTATTCTGGGTGTCGTCTTTTTCTTCTTTTCATCCTTTGGGGTGGTTTGGGGGAAATTCAGTGTTTTAGTCCTGCATTCCTGGTCACTGGGGAGTACTAAATTACTTACCTGTGTGGTTTCCTAGTACTCCCAGCTCCCCTCTACACGATTTACTTACCTAGGTGGGGGCCCTATGTTTTTGGCTCCCCCTAGGGTCACTATTGCTTACTTCTATTTTACACTGGTTTCTAACCTCTATATATATATATATATATATATATATATGGAAAATGTCACTTACCCAGTGTACATCTGTTTGTGGAATGAGACGCTGCAGATTCACATGCTGTGCATTATCCTGCCATCTAGTGTTGGGCTCGGAGTGTTACAAGTTGTTTTTCTTCGAAGAAGTCTTTTCGAGTCACGAGACCGAGGGACTCCTCCCTTTCGGCTCCATTGCGCATGGGCGTCGACTCCAACTTAGATTGTTTTCCCCGCTGAGGGTGAGGTAGGAGTTGAGCGTATACTAGATGTGCCCATGCAATGGAGTAGATGTGTATGTACATAATGTGTATTAACATAATATTTATTTACAAATGTACAAATTTTATTCAACTAACAACGGCTACAGGCTTCCGGGGAGGTGGGAGGGCGCATGTGAATATGCAGCGTCTCATGCCACGAACAGATGTACACTGGGTAAGTGACATTTTCCGTTCGGTGTCATATGTAGCTGCAGATACACATGCTGTGCATAGACTAATAAGTAACCTCCCCTAAGAAACGGTGGCTTAGCCTGTAGGAGCTGAAGTTGTTTGAAATAATGTTCTTAATACAGCCTGTCCTACTGTGGCTTGTTGTGTTGTTAACATATCTACACAGTAACGCTTCGTAAATTTATGAGGCGTAGACCAGGTGGCTGCCTTACAAATTTCAGTCATAGGTATATTCCCCAGAAAAGCCATTGTGGTGCCTTTTTTCGTAGTGGAATGCGCTTTTGGTGTAATAGGTAGATCTCTTTTTGCTTTAATATAGCAAGTTTGAATACATTTAACTATCCATCTGGCAATGCCTTGCTTGGATACAGGATTACCTGCATGAGGTTTTTGGAAGGCTACAAACAATTGTTTTGTTTTACGAAATTGTTTTGTCCTGTCAATGTAATACATCAGTGCTCTCTTTATGTCTAATGTATGTAAGGCTCTTTCGGCTACTGAGTCTGGTTGTGGAAAGAAGACTGGGAGTTCCACTGTTTGGTTTAGGTGGAACGGCGAGATGACTTTTGGTAAGAATTTGGGACTTGTACAGAGAACCACTTTATGTTTATGTATTTGTATTAAGGGTTCTTGTACTGTAAGTGCTTGTATCTCACTTACTTTTCTAAGTGATGTGATAGCTATTAGAAAGGCCACTTTCCAAGTTAAGTATTGCAACTCACAAGAGTGCATGGGTTCGAATGGTGGTCCCATGAGTCGTGTTAATACAATATTAAGGTTCAACAAAGGTACTGGTGGTGTTCTTGGGGGTATGATTCTTTTTAGTCCCTCCATAAATGCTTGATGACTGGGATTCTAAAAAGCGATGTTGAATGTGTAATTTGCAGATAGGCAGATATTGCAGTGAGATGTATTTTAATTGAAGAGAATGCTAGCTTAGACTTTTGTATGTGTAATAAGTAGCCTACAATGTCTTTTGCGGAAGCATGTACTGGTTGAATTTGATTAGTGTGGCAGTAGTAAACAAATCTTTTCCATTTGTTTGCATAACAATGTCTTGTGGTGGGTCTTCTAGCTTGTTTAATGACCTCCATACATTCTTGTGTAAGGTCTAAATGTAAAAATTCTAAGATTTCAGGAGCCAGATTGCTAGATTGAGCGATGCTGGATTCGGGTGTCTGATCTGTTGTTTGTGTTGCGTTAACAGATCTGGCCTGTTTGGTAATTTGATGTGAGGTACTACTGATAAATCTAGCAGTGTTGTGTACCACGGTTGGTGAGCCCAGGTTGGTGCTATAAGTATTAGTTTGAGTTTGTTTTGACTTAGTTTGTTTACCAGATAAGGAATGAGTGGGAGAGGGGGAAAATCGTAAGCAAATATCCCTGACCAACTGATCCACAACACATTGCCCTTGGACTGAGGGTGTGGGTACCTGGACGCGAAGTTTTGGCATTTTAACTATGCAATAACCATGTTGGATAATGGCTAGGACCCATGCGTCCGTAGTTGTGTGTGTCCAGTTTTGGTAGTATGCAGTAAGTCTCCCCCCCACCGGTGTTAAGTGTTGGGGTTTTGTGACATTGAAGTCACTGTTTGGTTTGACTTGTCTTAGGTGTTTGGAATTTTCCCCTTGCTCTTGGGAATTGTCCACCCCTATATGACCCTCGAAACCCTCCTCTCTGGTATTGTCCCTGATAGGTGGGTCTTGTGTTTGCATACAAAACCCCCTCTAAATTGTGGCTTTCTAAATGTGCCTCTGCTTTGTGGGGAGTAGAGCGCGTCCATGGCTTTGGCCGTGTCCTTCTTTAATTTTTCAATTGCTGTGTCCACTTCCGGCCCAAACAATTGTTCTTGGTTAAAAGGCATGTTTAACACAGCTTGTTGGATTTCTGGGTTGAATCCTGAGCTACGTAACCATGCATGCCTGCAAATGGTTACCGCAGTGTTGACTGTTCGTGCTGCTGTGTCTGCAGAGTCTAATGCGGACCTTATTTGGTTGTTGGATATTGCTTGTCCTTCTTCCACAACCTGTTGGGCACGTTTCTGGTGTTCTTTTAGCAAGTGCTGTATAATATGTTGCATCTCGTCCCAGTGTGCCCTGTCGTAGCGAGCCAGTAGGGCTTGCGAGTTTGCGATCCGCCCTTGATTGGCTGCCTGTGCTTGCCATACGTTTGCCTGCTGCATCAAACTTCCTACTCTTTGTCAGGCGGTGGAGCGTCTCCTGATGATTGAGAGTTTGCCCTCTTTCTTGCTGCTCCTACAACCACTGAGTCTGGTGTAAGTTGCTGTGTTATAAACACAGGGTCCGTTGGGGGAGGCTTGTATTTTTTCTCCACCCTAGGCATGATAGCCCTTCCTTTCACTGGCTCCTGGAATACCTGTAATTGCGGGCTTGAGCATGCCCAGGAGCATTGGCAGACTCTGGTAGGAAGTGTGGGTGGATGCTAAGGTGTTGAACAGGAAATCATCCTCTTTTGGCTCTGAATGCATTTCTACATTGTGGAACGTAGCTGCCCTTGATAGTACCTGCGTATAATGCAGTACAGTCCTCTGGAGGTGACAGTCTTGTTGGGTAACAATCTGGGCTGTTGTCTGATACTGGAGCATCATATAAGTCCCATGCATCCGGATCATCCTGTGTCATCACTGTATGCGTAGGTGACTGCATTGGAGGTGTTGTTACCGGGGACAGCTGTGGTGAGTGTAGTGGGAAAGGTTGTGGCGAAAACCTTGGTGGTGGGGTTTTATTTCTGGCCACTTTCGCCTTAGGCTGCATTTCTGACTCTTGAAATGCCAGCTTTCGTTTGGTTTTGATTGGAGGAAGAGTTTGTATTTTTTCAGTCTCTTTCTGGATATGCAACGTCCTTTGCGTATAATCTGGTTCCCCCAAACTTATTTCCTGCTCAAATCTCTGTTTTTGCATTTGGCTGGAAAGTCCTTGCTCTTCTGTGTAAGAGCTTCTTTTTGGCTCTGAAGCCGCTTTTTTCGGTACCGATTCTTCAGAGAAAGTCTTTTTCGGTTCCGACATTACTTTTCTCACCTTGGGTGAGTGGAACTCTCGGTGCCGAGATCGGTCGGTGCCTGAATCTCGACCGGAGTCGGATGTCTTCGGCAATTCTTTGGCCTTTTTCGGTGCCGATGTTTGGTCACCTTCTTTTCGATGGGTTAAGCCATGGCCTGCTGGCGGTGGCATCCCCTTAGCCTTTACGATCTTTGTGTGAGTTTTGGACGGGGCAGTTTTACTAACTGTTTTCTGCACCGTCGTGGGTCGTTCGCTTTCGGATTCGTCAGAGTCCGTCCCCTAGATGGAAATTCTTTCCTCCTCTTCGACGTCGAGTTGTTCTCTCGGTGTCGACGCCATTTGAAGTCTTCTTGCTCTTCGATCACGTAGGTTCTTTTTTGATTGAAACGCCCGACAGGCCTCACAAGTATCCTCCCTGTGTTCTGGTGATAAACACAGATTACAGACCAAGTGGTGATGCGGTCGGGCCGACCAGGCCCCGCTGAAGAGCGGAAGTCCCGAAGGGCCCCTGGAGCGCTTCTACTGTCAGTGTCGATATGCTAACGCTAAACCGGTACCGAGCGCGAACAATACAGTTGAATTTTCTATATTTAGCTAACTTTCCCGATTCGAAATACGGAGTGAAGAGGAACACGTCCGAAACAGATGGCGGAAAGAAAACACTCTAAGATGGAGTCGACGCCCATGCGCAATGGAGCCGAAAGGGAGGAGTCCCTCGGTCTCGTGACTCGAAAAGACTTCTTCGAAGAAAAACAACTTGTAACACTCCGAGCCCAACACTAGATGACAGGATAATATATATATATATATATATATATATTAATAATGTCACTTACCCAGTGTACATCTGTTCGTGGCATGTTCCGCTGCAGATTCACATGCTATGCACTGGACCTGTACTCTAGTGTTGGGCTCACAGTGTTACAAGTTGTTTTTCTTCAAAGAAGTCTTTTCAAGTCACGGGACCGAGTGACTCCTCCTTTTCGGCTCCACTGCGCATGGGTACAACTCCATCTTAGATTGTTTTCCCGCAGAGGGTAAGGTAGGAGTGATAGAGTGTAAAGAAAGAGATGTCCATGCAATGGAATAGAGATATATATACATATATACAAATTTAAATGTAACTTAAACGGCTACAGGCTCCCGGGGAGGAGGGAGGGTGCATGTGAATCTGCAGCGGAACATGCCACGAACAGATGTACACTGGGTAAGTGACATTTTCCGTTCAATGGCATGTGTAGCTGCAGATACACATGCTATGCACAGACTACAAAGCAGTTCTCCCATAAGCGGTGGTTAGCCTGCAGGAGTTGAAGTTGTTTGAAATAGTGTTCTTAGTACAGCCTGTCCTACTGTGGCCTGTTGTGTTGCTAACACATCTACACAGTAATGCTTGGTATGTATGGGGTGTTGACCAAGTGGCAGCTTTACAGATTTCTGTCATTGGTATATTCCCTAGAAATGCCATTGTTGCTCCTTTCTTCCTGGTGGACTGTGCTTTTGGTGTTACTAATAGCTGTCTTTTTGCTTTTAGGTAACAGGTTTGGATGCACTTTATTATCCATCTGGCTATTCCTTGTTTTGAGCTAGGATTACCAGTATGGGGTTTTTAGAATGCGACAAATTACTGTTACGTTTTTCTAAATGATTATGTCCTGTCAATGTAATACATTAAAGCTCTTTTAATGTCTAATGTATGTAGCACTCTCTCTGCTACTGAGTCTGGCTGTGGGAAGAAGACTGGAAGTTCCACTGTTTGATTTATATGAACCGGAGAGACAACCTTAGGTAAGGATTTTGGGTTTGTGCGAAGTACGACTTTATGTTTGTGTACTTGTATAAAGGGTTGTTCAATAGTGAATGCTTGTATTTTACTCTTCGTAGTGAAGTGATTGTGACGAGGAATGCTACTTTACATGTTAGATATTGAATCTGACACGAATGCATGGGTTCAAACTGTGGACCCATGAGCCGTGTGATTACAATATTGAGATTCCATGAAGGCACTGGTGGTGTTCTTGGAGGTATGATACGTTTTAGTCCTTCCATGAAGGCTTTGATGACTCTATGTTTTGTATATTTTGTAAATAGGCTGAAATAGCTGTGAGATGTATTTTAATGGATGAAAAAGCTAAATTTGCTTTTTGTAGATGAAGTAAGTAACCTACAATGTCTTGTATGGATGTGGAAAGAGGTGTTATGTGTTCGGGTTGGCAGTAAAAGACAAACCTTTGCCATTTGTTTGGATAGCACTGCCTGGTAGTGGGTTTTCTTACTTGTTTAATTACTTCCATACATTCTGGTGGAAGATGTAGATATCCAAACTTTAAGACTTCAGGAGCCAGATTGAGTATTGCTGGATTGGGGTGCCTGATCAGTTGTTTGTTTTGTGTCAACAAATCTGGCCTGTTTGGTAGCTTAATGTGTGGTACTAGTGACAGGTTTAACAATGTTGTGTACCATGGTTGACGTGCCTACGTTGGTGCTATAAGTATGAGTTTGTTTTGACGCAGTTTGTTGACTAGAAATGGAATCAGCGGAAGAGGGGGAAAGCATAAGCAAATATCCCTGACCAGTTGATCCATAGAGCATTGCCCTTGGATAGAGGGTGTGGGAACCTGGATGCAAAGTTTTGGCATTTTGCGTTCTGGCTGGTGGTGAATAGATCTAGGTCTGGTGTTCCCCATTGGCGAAAGTACTTGTGAAGTACTTGGGGGTGAATTTCCCACTCGTGTGTTTGCTGATGATCACGGCTGAGACAGTCTGCTAATTGCTTGTGAATCCCTGGAATGTACTGTGCTACAGGGTGAATGTTGTTGTGAATTGCCCAATGCCAATTTTTTTGTGATAGAAGACAAAGTTGTGATGAGTGGGTTCCTACCTGTTTGTTCAGGTAGTACATTGTCGTCATATTGTCTGTTTTGATGAGAATGTGTTTGTGAACGAGAAGAGGTTGAAAGGCTTTTAGTACTAGGAATACAACTAGCAATTCTAAGTGATTTATGTGAAGTTGTTTGTGTTTGCTGTGCCACTGTCCCTGAATGTTGTGATTGTTGAGGTGTGCTCCCCACCCAATCATTGATGCATCCGTTGTAAGAATGGCGTGAGGCACAGTGTCCTGAAATGGCCGCTCTTTGTCTAAATTTGTGGAATTCCACCACTGAAGAGAGATGTGTGCTTGGCGGTCTATCAACACTAGATCTTGAAGTTGGCCATGTGCCTGTGACCATTGTCTTGCTAGGCACTGTTGTAAGGGCCGCATGTTTAGTCTTGCATTTGGGACAATGGTGATGCATGATGCCATCATGCCCAACAGTTTCATGACAAATTTGACTGTGTACTGTTGGTTTGGCTGGATTCGTGGTTATATGTTGTGGAATGATTGTACGCTTTGTGGCTGGCTTGCAAGTGCTGTTTGAGTGTTTAATGTGGCTCCTAAATACTGTTGAACCTGCACTGGTTGTATGTGAGATTTTTGGTAGTTTATTGAGAACCCTAGTGTGTGTAGGTTGTTTATTACATAACGTGTATGGTATTGGCACTGTGTTTGAGTGTTGGCTTTTATTATCCAGTCGTCGAGATATGGAAAGACGTGGATATGTTGTCTTTTTTAAGTAGGCTGCGACTACGGCAAGGCATTTTGTAAATAACTTGGGAGCTGTTGTTATCCCGAAAGGTAACACTTTGAACTGGTAATGTTTTCCTTGTATTACAAATCTGAGATATTTTCTGTGTGCTGGATGGATGGGTATGTGAAAATACGCATCTTTTAGATCCAGTGTTGCCATAAAATCTTCTTGTTGTAACAATGGGACTACATCCTGTAGTGTTACCATGTGGAAGTGTTCTGATAGGATGTAAAGATTGAGAGTTCTGAGATCTAGAATTGGTCTCAATGTTCCGTCTTTTTTGGGAATGAAGAAATATAGGGAGTAAACCCCTGTTCCTTTTTGATGAGGTGGTACAAGCTCTATGGCTTGTTTGAGTAATAATGACTGTACCTCTGTTTGCAACATTGAAATGTGTTGGGAGGAGAGTTGGTGTGGTTTTGGAGGTATATCTGGAGGAGTTTGTGCGAACTCTATGCAGTAACCATGTTGGATAATGGATAAGACCCAATTGTCTGTTGTGAAGGGTAACCAGTGTGTTTGGAACTTTTGCAGTCTTCCTCCCACAGGGTAAGTGTGGTGAGGGAAGATGGGGATCAAGTCACTGTTTGGTGCGTGTGTGGTTTGCTTTGAGGGCTGATATTTTCCTCAAGTTCTGGGAAATTGTCCTCTGTAGGTTCCCCGAAACCCCCTCTCTGGTATTGTGTCCGGTAAGAGAGTTTGGATTGTGAGGTAGATGGCTCAGATGTTCGGGGTCTAAAGCCTCCCCTATATTGAGGCTTTGAAATGAGCCTCCTTATTGCGTTGAGTAAAGCACCCCCATAGCTTTGGCAGTGTCCGCATCCTTTTTCATTTTCTCAATGGCTGTATCAACCTGTGTGCCAAACAGTTGGTGTTCGTTAAAAGGCATGTTAAGAACAGCTTGCTGGATTTCAGGTTTAAAGCCTGACGACCTAAGCCATGCATGTCGTCTAATGGTGACAGCTGTGTTAATAGTTCTTGCAGCTGTGTCTGCAGAGTTGAACGCTGACCTGATCCGATTATTGGTTAGTGCCTGCCCCTCCTCCACTATTTGCTGGGCTCTTTTCTTTTGATCTTTGGGGAGATGCTGGATAATGTCTTTCATCTCGTCTCAGTGGGACCTGTCGTATCTGGCCATTAGCGCTTGGGAATTAGCTATACGCTATTGATTAGCTGCTTGTGATGCTACTCTCTTCCCAGCAGCATCAAATTTTTTACATTCTTTATCTGGTGGCGGTGTGTCCCCAGACGACTGGGAGTTAGCCTTCTTCCTTGCTGCGCTGACCACCACGGAATCTGGGGGTAGCTGTTGGGTAATAAAAGCTGGGTCTGAAGGAGGCGGCTTATATTTCTTTTATACCCTAGGAGTGATTGCTCTTGCTTTAACTGGTTCCTGAAAGATTTGATGTGCATGTTTTAACACGCCAGGAAGCATGTGTAGACTCTGGTAGGTAGTGTGAGTTGAGGACAATGTATTAAATAAAAAATCATCCTCAAGAGGTTCTGTGTGCATGGCTACGTTATGATATGACGCTGCCCTAGCTAGAACCTGAGTGTATAAGGTGCTATCCTCTGGGGGTGATGGCTTTGACAGATAGCACTCTGGACTATTGTCAGAAATGGGATCATCGCAAAGGTCCCATGGGTCGGTCTCATCCTGGTGTGACTGTGCAGAGTGTACTGGAGACTGTGCAGTGGGGGTAATAGGTGGGGAGACAGTTAGCTGAGGAGAATGAGTACGAGACTGGTGAGGTGAGAACTGAGGAGCCGGAGATTTTTGTCTTGGTTTTGGCACTTTAGCCGGTGGATGGTCAGTGCCCAAATGTCCTTGAAAAGCCAGCTTCCTCTTTGTTTTTAGAGGAGGTGCAGTGAGGATTTTGCCAGTGTCTTTATGAATTTGGATTCTGGCCTGTTTTTCGTCAAATTCCTCCATTTGCGTAAGTTCTTCTGCAAATCTATGGCTTTCTTTCAATTGCTTGGAAAGTCTGTGCGCCTCTGTATATGTGTGTCTTTTCGGCTCCGAAGCCGATTTCCTCGGGATCGAAAGGCCTGGAGTAGTCGTTGGCCTCGGCTCCGAGAGGGATTTTTGGGGCTTCGACTCGATGGGTCAGTGCTTGAGCATTTCGGAGCCTGTGCTTCGGCTCGAGTCCAAAGGCTTCGGTGGTGTGGCCCTTCTCAGTGCCGAAGATGTTGCTTGGTCACCAGTAGTTTCTTTTACCGGTGGAGCCATGGCCTTCTGGCAGTGGCGTCCCCGAGGCCTTGTGTTTGGGCTTGGACTAGGTCGGGCAAGCATACTCACGTGCTGGCCCGCTGTTATTGGTCTGTCGTTGTCAGACTCGTGCTCGGAGTCGGACCCCCGAACGGAGACTGCGGTGTGGATCATCTCCTGCTCTTCTGCGTCGAGGCGTACAGTGCTTCTCGACGCCGTTTCTAACCTTTGCGCTCTTCGGTCTTGTAGAGTCTTTTTCGAGCAGAAGGATCTGCGGGCCTCGCAAGTATCCTCTCAGTGGTCTGTAGATAGAAACAGGTTACAGACTAGATGTTGGTCCATGTAAGGGAACTGGGCGTGGCACAGAGGGCAGAATCTAAACGGGGTGCGGTCCTTGAGTCTTCGACAAGACTTTTTGGTCGGGCCGACCAAGCCAGAGTTCGGCGCAGGTGCCCCAAAGGGCAAGTAGAGATCTGTATCCGCCGGTACTGAAGTGTCGATGATAGATGGTACGCGATCGAAAACAATACAGACGAATTTAGAGAGTTTGTCGTACATTTCCGACTCGAACAACAGGAGTGAAAAGAAACACGTCCGAACCCGATGGCGGAAAGAAAACAATCTAAGATGAAGTCGATGCCCATGCGCAATGGAGCCGAAAAGGAGGAGTCACTCGGTCCCGTGACACGAAAAGACTTCTTGGAAGAAAAACAACTTGTAACACTCCGAGCCCAACACTAGATGGCAGGACCTGTGCATAGCATGTGTATCTGCAGCTACACATGCCATCGAACACACACACACATACATATATATATATATATATGTATATATATACATGCTTCACATAAGATTCAAACGACGGCACTCCATGCAGTTTACTGTCCTTTATTTATGTCAGGAATTCCATATAAATTCAAAAACCTCAAGGAATCACAGGTTTAGGGCGACACGTTTCAACCACCACGGTCTTCCTCCTGGCCCTCCAAGTGTACACTACATAAATAAAGGACAGTAAACTGCATAGAGTGCCGTCGTTTGAATCTTATGTGAAGCATATTTAGAATAGGTCCTGCGCCCATTGTTTGAGCACCCACCTCGTCAGGCGAGCACAGGAAGAATAACAGGACACGCTTGGAGATATATATATATATATCATTTACTTACCTCCTATTGGAGGCTTGCCTCTCTAGTATTTTCTGATACTGTGTTCCAAAAATAAAGTTCCTTTATTTTTGTACAGCCAAGTGTTTTCTTTCTTGTGTTTACGTATTGTGTGACTGTAGTGGTATTGCATGAGCTTTGCATGTCTCCTAGATAAGCCTTGGCTGCTCATCCACAGCTACCTCTAGAGTGCCTGGCTTCTAGACACTGCTTACACTTCACTAAGAGGGGGTACCTGGACCTGCTATAAGGTGTAAATACCTTAGGTACCCACCACACACCAGGCCAGCTTCCTACAGGATTCATGTCCCCATCTTTATGCTTTCACACCTCAAGATGGCAGAATCAAGTGACCACCTGGAGGAGCTCTGGGCACCACCCGTGGGGTGGTGATGGACAGGGGAGTGTTCACTACCCTTTATATTTTCCAGTTTCGCACCAGAGTAGGGACTGGGGGTCCCTGGACTGGTGCAAATCAGTTTATGCAAGGAGGGCACCAAATGTGCCCTTCAAAGCATACAGGCGGTGTAGGGTGGCTACCCCTTCCAAGCCATGAAAAACCTATTTCTAAGGGAGAGGGTGTTACCTCACTCACCCACAGGAAATCATTTGTTCTGCCTTCCTCTGCCTCAGCTGGTCAAGAAGCAGGAGGGCAGAAATCTGTCTGAGGGGTGGCAGCAGCGTGGGCTGACAAGAAAACCCCAGAAGACTGGTTGGAGCAATGCTGGTGGTCCTCTAAGGAGCCTCCAGAGTGCATGAATGTGAGAGAGGGCCTCTTTTTTACATGGATATCCCCCACTTTTTGCCTGATGTTGATGTGTTCTAGAAATTGTAGTGCCCAGGGCCCATTATAGCCAGGTTCCCTGGGCCAGAGCCTTTTCCCTAAATCTGTTGTGATGCATTGGCAACAAATGGATACACCCTTAGCTACCACTATAAGTCCCTAGTAAAGGGGCACCTAGGTGCTCAGGGAATGAGGAACTATGGTAAGGCCCCTGAAGGCAGCAGCACTGATTGTGCCACCCTCTAGGGCCATGCACCCAGATGCACCCAGAACTGCCATTGCAGGTTGAGAGTCCTGGTGCAAACATAAAATACAAACTTGACATGGCCCACTGTCTCTGTGCCGTGTCCACCATACAATGCATTTACTATTGGTAAGTCAGCCCTCTAACAGGCCGTACCAGCCCTAAGACAGGGTGCTCCATATTATATGTGTAGGAAAATGCCACTGTTGGCATGGTCACCCCCCCACTGCTTGCCTAGTGTTGATGGCGGCTTTGATTGGAAGTGTGCTTGGACCCTGCTAACCAGGCCCCAGCACCAGTGTTCTTTCTCTTTGTTTCCACAATTGGCACAGCCCTGGCACACAGTTAAGTCTCTTGTAAAAGGTACCCATGGAACCAAGGGCCCTGTGGCCAGGGAAGGTCCCCAAGGGCTGCAGCATGTATTATGCCACCCTAAGGGACCCCTCACTCAGGACATGCACACTGCCTTGCAGCTTGTGTGTGCTAGTGGGGAAAAAAGATAAGTCAACACGGCATTCCCCTCAGAGTGTCATGCCCACCAACCACTGCCTGTGTCACCCTTCTAGCAAGCCTTAAAGCCCTAAGGCAAGGGTGCACCATACCACATGTGAGGGCATAGCTGCATGAGCACTATGCCCCTTCACTGTCTAAGTCAATTCTTAGACATTGTAAGTGCAGGGTAGCCATTCTGAGTATATGGTGTAGGAATTACGAACTCCACAGCACCATAAAAGCTACACTGAATACTGGGAAATTTGGTATCAAACTTAGCAGCACAATAAACCCACACTGATGCCGGTGTGGGACTTATTGAGAAATGAACACAGAGGGCATCTTAGAGATGCCCCCTGTATGTTAACCCTACTGCTAGTGTAAGGCTGACCGGTCTATGCAAGCCTGCCACTTCCATACGAGTTTCAGACCACATGGGGTGAGAGTCTGTGTGCTCTCTGAGGTCAGGAATAAAGCCGGTCCTGGGTGGACACCTCCCCCTGCAGGAAGTGTAACACCTGACGGTGAGCCTCAAAGGCTCAGGCCTGGTGTTAGAGTGCACCAAGGCACTACAGCCAGAGGAGATTTCTGCCCCCCACTCCTGCCGTCCCCCGCCCGGATGAGCCCCCACTTTTGGCAGCAAGTCTAGAGGGATAATGAGAAAAACAAGTAGGAGTCACCCTCAGCCAGGACAATCCCTAAGGTGTCCAGAGCTGAAGTGATCCCCTCCTTGAGAAATCCTCCATCTTGCTTTGGAGGATTAGGACCAATAGGGATAGGGATGTAACCCCCCCCCCCCCCCCACCCAGAGGGAGTGGGCACAAGGAAGGTGTAGCCACCCTCAGGGACAGTAGCCAATGGCTACTGCCCCTTGACCCTAACACACCCCTAAATTTAGTATTTAGGGGCGACCCTCAACCCAGCTCTGGAGCGTCCTAACAACCTCAAGAAAGAAGGACTGCTGAGATGAAAACCCCGCAGAGAAGAGGAGACAACAACTGACTCGTCCCCAGCCCCGGGCCCGTCTCTCACTTCAAAAAGCTGAAAAGGAAAAAGCAACATGTTCTGCAGAACCAGCAACCCCAGATAAGCCTCCAGGGGACTGCCTGCATCACGGAGGACCAAGAAACTCCTGTGGACAGCGGACCTGTCCAACAAGACAAAGAAACTATCGGTAAAGGGACTCTCATCTCACTCCAGAAGCGTGAGTGCAATCTACTCTACACCCGACGCCCCCGGCCCGTGTCCTGAGAAACCAACTAGCCAGAGAGAATCCCCAGGCGATTTCGACTATGTGTCCACCCTGGGCTGACCTCTCCAGACCACCACCATGACGCTTGCAGAGGGAATACAGAGAACCCCCCTGTCCGCGACTGCCTGGGACGAAGATATCCGTCGCCTGACAAAGCGCTGCACTCGCAGCTCCTAGGCCCGAGAGAAACCAACCACCAGTGCAGCAACAACCAATAGGCGTCCCTCACCCATGCCCAGTTGGTGGCTTCACCGAGAAGCCCCCCCGGTGTCCTGCCTCCAGCGCCAAAGTGACCCCCGGTCCGCCCATTGAGTTCCACTGGGAACCCTACGCCCTGTTTGCACCCTGCACCTAGCCGCCCCATTGCCGCTTAGGGTGCATGCTTGGTGCCTACTTGGGGACCCTCCAGTGCTACTCTAAACACCCCTGGTCTGCCCTCTGACAACGCTGGTACTTACTGCAAGCAGAACAGAACCGGAGTACCCCCTGTCTCCATAAGTGCCCATGTTATTTTGGCTCCTGTTTGACCTCTGCACCTAACCGGTCCTGTGTTGCTGGTGCTGGGTGTTTGGGGTTAACTTGAACCACCAACAGTGGGCTACCTATGCCCCGGACACTAAACCCGTAAGTTTGTTACTTACCTCAAAAACTGTACTTTACTTACCTCCCCCAGGAACTGTTGAAAATTGCAGTGTCCACTTTTAAATGGATATTTGCCATTTTAAAGAAAACTGTGTACATTGTTGATTCCATTCAAAGTTCTAAGTATTACTACGCAAAGTACTTTTCATTTAAAGTACTTACCTGCTAAATGAATCTTATGATTCTAGAAATAAATTAACAAAAGAACATTTTTCTATATAAAAAACCTATTGGTTTGGAGTTAAGTAATTGAGTGTGTGTTTTCACGTATTGCTAGTGTGTGTACAACAAATGCTTAACACTACCCTCTGATAAGCCTACTGCTCGACCACACTACCACAAATAGAGAATTAGTATTATCTATTATTGCCTCTGTCAAGCCTCTTGGGAAACCCCTGGACTCTGTGCACACTACATCTCCTTTTGATATAGTATATACAGAGCCAGCTTCCTACATTGGTGGATCAGCGATGGGGTCTAAGACTTTGCATTTGCTGGACTACTCAGCCAATACCTGATCAAATGACTAAATTCCAAAACTGTCTTTAAGAAACGGAGTTTAGAATTTTGACTATTTTTCTAAATTATTAAAAGTCCTCCTAGAACCTTCCCTTTTAGCATCTTTTTCAAGTTTTGTAAAAGTTAGGATTTAGTAACTAGAAGTAGTTTTTAGTTTCTAAAAAGTAATCTCAACTTTAGTAACATAATGAACAGCACAGATGAGATGTTGATAGAATTCAACCTCACCCCTTACCGCCATCTAGGGATGGCAGAGTTAAGGACTCTCCGTAAGCTATGAAAGATTGAAACTGGTTCCAACCCTACGAAGGTCAAGCTCAAGGAGAAATTGGACCTAGATCTACCAGATGTTGATGCAGTTTGTCACTGAAGCAGTTACTTAACAGATGTTCTTTCATAAATAAATTATACAGCCCATCACTCACACCACGGCCAGTTATCCAACCATGTCACATTTTGACTGAGAAGTCAACAAAATCAACCCAGGTCTGGCTCGAGGATTTGTGAGCCACCCTGAACCTAATCCTGTACTCCTCAGTGGAGAATCCAAAGGCCTCAATCAAGGTAGCCTTCATGGGGTCATAAGATTCTGCATCTTTACCAGAGAGTGTGAGGAGTCTACCCCTACACTTTCCAGTGAACATTTCCGAAAGGAGAGCTCGCAAGTGAGATCTGCGCACTTTTGTTTTGGTTGCACAAGCCCTCTCAAAAAGCTGTGAACCAATTGGTGATGTCATCACCTTCTTCATAGTTGGTTACAATCCCTTTGGGGGTTTTTAGGATGTCAGTATTCTCTCTGACCCTATATAAGTTGCTATAAGGAAATGCCTCCTTGGTATGGTTACCCCCTGACTTTTTGCCTTTGCTGATGCCAAGTTATGATTTGAAAGTGTGCTGAGGCCTGCTAACCAGGCCCCAGCACCAGTGTTCTTTCCCTAACCTGTACTTTTGTTTCCACAATTGGCACACCCTGGCATCCAGGTAAGTCCCTTGTAACTGGTGCCAAGGGCCCTGATGCCAGGGAAGGTCTCTAAGGGCTGCAGCATGTCTTATGCCACCCTGGGGACCCCTCACTCAGCACAGACACACTGCTTTCCAGCTTGTGTGCGCTGGTGGGGATAAAATGACTAAGTCGACATGGCACTCCCCTCAGGGTGCCATGCCAACCTCACACTGCCTATAGGTATAGATAAGTCACCCCTCTAGCAGGCCTTACAGCCCTAAGGCAGGGTGCACTATACCATAGGTGAGGGCATAAGTGCATGAGCACTATGCCCCTACAGTGTCTAAGCAAAACCTTAGACATTGTAAGTGCAGGGTAGCCATAAGAGTATATGGTCTGGGAGTCTGTCAAACACAAACTCCACAGCATCATAATGGCTACACTGAAAACTGGGAAGTTTGGTATCAAACTTAGCAGCACAATAAATGCACACAGATGCCAGTGCACATTTTATTGTAACATACACCCCAGAGGGCATCTTAGAGATGCCCCCTGAAACCTTAACCGACTTCCAGTGTGGGCTGACTAGTTTTAGCAGCCTGCCACACACCAGACATGTTGCTGGCCACATGGGGAGAGTGCCTTCGTCACTCTGTGGCTAGTAACAAAGCCTGTACTGGGTGGAGGTGCTTCTCACCTCCCCCTGCAGGAACTGTAACACCTGGCGGTGAGCTTCAAAGGCTCACCGTCTTTGTTACAGCTCCCCCAGGGCACTCCAGCTAGTGGAGTTGCCCGCCCCCTCCGGCCACGGCCCCACTTTTGGCGGCAAGGCTGGAGGAGATAATGAGAAAAACAAGGAGGAGTCACTGGCCAGTCAGGACAGCCCCTAAGGTGTCCTGAGCTGAGGTGACTGACTTTTAGAAATCCTCCATCTTGCAGATGGAGGATTCCCCCGATAGGGATGTGCCCCCCTCCCCTCAGGGAGGAGGCACAAAGTGGGTGTAGCCACCCTCAGGGCAAGTAGCCATTGGCTACTAACCCCCCAGATCTAAACACCCCCCTAAATCGAGTATTTAAGGGCTCCCAGAACACAGCAAGATAGATTCCTGCAACCTAAGACGAAGAAGGACTGCTGAGCTGAAAAACCTGCAGAGAAGACGGAGACACCAACTGCCTTGGCCCCAGCTCTACCGGCCTGTCTCCCCACTTCTAAAGAACTGCTCCAGTGACGCGTTCCACAGGGGCCAGCGACCTCTGAAGCATCAAAGGACTACCCTGCATCTAAAAGGACCAAGAACTCCAGAGGACAGTGGCTCTGCTCCACAAAGAAGCAACTTTGAAAGAACAAGTTTCCCGCTGAGACTTTGCACTCTGCACCCGACGCCCCCGGCTCGACTTGTGGAGAACAAACACTATAGGGAGGACTCCCCGGCGACTGCGAGCCCGTGAGTAGCCAGAGTTGACCCCCGAGCCCCCACAGCGATGCCTGCAGAGGGAATCCCGAGGCTCCCCCTGACCCCGACTGCCTGCTTCAAAGACCCGACGCCTGGTAAGGACACTGCACCCGCAGCCCTCAGGACCTGAAGGATCTAACCTCCAGCGCAGGAGCGGCCCCCAGGTGGCCCTCTCCCTTGCCCAGGTGGTGGCAACCCCGAGGAGCCCCTCCCTTGCCTGCATCGCTGAAGAGGCCCCGTGGTCTCCCATTGAACTACATTGCAAACCCGATGCCTGTTTGCACACTGCACCCGGCTGCCCCCGTGCCGCTGAGGGTGTACTTTTTGTGCTGACTTGTGTCCCCCCCGGTGCCCTACAAAACCCCCCTGGTCTGCCTTCCGAAGACATGGGTACTTACCTGCTGGCAGACTGGAACCGGGGCCCCCCCTTCTCCATTGAAGCCTATGCGTTTTGGGCACCACTTTGACCTCTGCACCTGACCAGCCCTGAGCTGCTGGTGTGGTAACTTTGGGGTTGCCCTGAACCCCCAACGGTGGGCTACTTTGGACCCAACTTTGAACCCTGTAGGTGGTTTACTTACCTGCAAAACTAACAAACGCTTACCTCCCCCAGGAACTGTTGAAAATTGCACTGTGTCCAGTTTTAAAATGGCTTACTGCCATTTCTGTGAAAACTGTATATGCTATTTTGCTAATTCAAAGTTCCTAAGTGAAATACCTTTCATTTAAAGTATTGTTTGTAAATCTTGAACCTGTGGTTCTTAAAATAAACTAAGAAAATATATTTTTCTATATAAAAACCTATTGGCCTGGAATTGTCTTTGAGTGTGTGTTCCTCATTTATTGCCTGTGTGTGTACAGCAAATGCTTAACACTACCCTCTGATAAGCCTACTGCTCGACCACACTACCACAAAATAGAGCATTAGAATTATCTCTTTTTGCCACTATCTTACCTCTAAGGGGAACCCTTGGACTCTGTGCATGCTATTTCTTACTTTGAAATAGTACATACAGAGCCAACTTCCTACAGTTGCTGCCACCATTTATGAGAGTTAAATCCATTTCTCTTGTTTCCCTTTCTATGGCTAGGAGCTGCTTCTCCAAAAGCCAATCTCTTGGCCACCCTGGCTAACAGGATGTCCTCATCATTGAGGATGTCCTCAATGCTCACAGAGCACTGGACTTCCCTGTGAAAGAACCAGGCTCTCTGACTTTGATTTTTAGGGAGAGGGCTCTAGGAGCCCTGTCATCCCTATCTAGGACAGGAGGGGTGAGTTATTCCTCCTGTTCACTAATTTCCCCATCTGAGGGAGTATCCTCCATCTCAGAGGGGTGGTCCCTTGTAAACTCTGCCAAGAGCTCCTGGAGCTTCACCTTCGGGATGGAACCAGTTTTTATCTTTTTAATTTTACAGAGAGACCATAACTCTGACATCCCTAGATGCAGGTATGGTGTGAGGTTGAGTTCCATCACTTTCTCATCTGTTTGACTCATTATCACTCTAAAAGTTGGGATTACTTTTTAAGAATCTAAAAACTACTTCTAGAACTTAAATCATAGCTTTTACAAACTTTTAAGCTTCAAAAGGACTTTTAAAAATTTAAAAAAATAATAAAAAAAAGAAAAAAAATAAGTTTCTAATGACAATTTTTGGAATTATGTCGTGTGATCAGGTATTGGCTGAGTAGTCCAGCAAATGCACAGTCTTAGACCCCACCTCTGATCCACCAATGTAGGAAGTTGGCTCTGTATATACTATCTCAAAGTGAGAGATGGTGTGCACAGAGTCCTAGGGTTCCCCTTAGAGGTTGATAGGGGCAAAATTAGATCATTCTAAATCTCTATATTGTGGAAGTGTGGTCGAGCAGTAGGCTTATCAGAGGGTAGTGTTAAGCATTTGTTGTACACACAAAGACAATAAATGAGAACACACACTCAAAGACAACTTCAGGCCAATAGGTTTTATATAGAAAAATATCTTAATTTATTTTAGAACCACAAGATTCAGAATTTAGTAAAGTACATAAATTGTAAAGTACTTCACACAGGTAAGTATGGAACTTTGAATTAAAACAACAGCATGCACAGTTTTGGCAAAAATAACAATAAGCTATTTTGAAAGTGGACACTGCAAAAATCAACAGTTCCTGGGGAAGGTAAGTATTGGTTAGTTTCTAAGGTAAGTAAAGCACTTTCAAGTTCAGTCTCCTATTTACTATTTAGAGGCGACCCTGAACCCAGCTCTTTAGATTCCTGACGACCTCAAGGAAGAAGAACGACTGCTGAGCTGAAAACCCTGCAGAAAAGACAAGGACACAACAATTTACTTGGCCCCAGCCCCCACCGGCACGTCTCCTGCTTCGAAAAGCTGCAAGGAAAGATGCAACGCATTCTTCAGGATCAGCGACCCCTGAAAGGCCACCAGGGGACTGCCTACACCACAGAGGACCAAGAAACTCCAGTGGACAGCAGACCTGTCCAAAAAGAAGACAAAGAAACTATCTTTAAAGGGACTCTCGCCTCACTCCAGAAGAGTGAGTCCAACAACTCTGCACCAGACACCCATGGCCCGTGTCCAGAGAAACTAACCAGCCAGAGAGGATCCCCAGGCAATTCCGGTGACGTGTCCACCCTGGGCTGACCTCTCTACACCCACATGACAACGCCTGCAGAGGGAATCCCGAGGACCCTCATGACCGCGATTGCCCGAGACGAAGATATCTGTCACCTGGAGAAGCACTGCACCTGCAGTCCCCAAGTCCAAGAGAAACCCACCACCGGTGCAGCAACGACCAGCAGGCGGACCTCAACCGTGCCCAGTTGGTGGCTTGCCTGAGAAACCCCCCTGTGCCCTGCCTGCAGCACCTAAGTGACCCCGGGGTCCGCCCACTGAGTTATATTGGGAACCAGACGCCCGGTTTGCACCCTGCACCCAGCGCCGCCGAGGGTGCATGTTTGGTGACTACTTGGGTCCCCTCCAGTGCTCCTCTGAACCTCTCTGGTCTGCCCACCGACAACGCTGGTACTTACTGCAAGCAGAACTGGAGTACCCCCTGTCTCCTTAGGCGCCCATGTTATTTTGGCTCCTGTCCGACCTCTGCACCGAACCAGCCCTGTGTTGCTGGTGCTGTGTTTGGGGTTATCTTGCACCCTCAACTATGGGCTACCTATGCCCCGGAGACTAAACCTGTAAGTTTGCTACTTATTTCAAAAACTGTACTTTACTTATCTCCCAAAGGAACTGTTGAAAATTGCAGTGTCCACTTTTAAAATAGCTTTTTGCCATTTTAAATAAAACTGTGTACTTTGTTGATTCCATTCAAAGTTCTAAGTATTACTATGCAAAGTACCTTTCATTTAATGTACTTACCTGCTAAATGAATCTTGTGGTTCTAGAAATAAATTAACAAAAGAATATTTTTCTATATAACAAACCTATTGGTATGGAGTTAAGTCAATGAGTGTGTGTTTTCACTTATTGCTTGTGTGTGTACAACAAATGCTTAACACTACTCTCTGATAAGCCTAACTGCATGACCACACTACCACAAATGGAGCATTAGTATTATCTATTATTGCCTCTGTCAAGCCTCTTGGGGAACCCCTGGGCTCTGTGCAGAGTATATCTCATTTTGATATAGTATATACAGAGCCAGTTTCCTACAATATGTGAGGGCAATATGCCCCCACTATGTCCTCCGCAAACCTGGGACACAGTGAGTGAACAGCCATTTTAATGCATGTGCTGGACATTGGTCAAACACAAGTTTCCCAGCTACATGATGGCCACTCTGAACCCTGGATTGTTTGGAATCAAAGAACTCAGAATGATCAATGCAAACTGGTGCCAGTATTGGATTTATCCCTAAATGTACCCAGGGGTACCTTAGAGGTGCCCCCTGCAAAAGCTAACTATCCTGGCATGGGTGCAGACTGGTCTTATCCAGATGCCACCTCCAAATATACAAACCCTGGGGGGAGAGGCCTGCCTTTCCAGTTTGTAAGACAATGCTCTTCCTGGGTGGAAGAGTTAACACCCACTCCCTCAGGAATGTGCACTGTCGTGGAGTTGCACTTCAAAAGGCTTACCGCCCTTAAAACTCAAACCCCAAGCCTGCTGCTTGCAGCAGCTGGCATCCCCCTTTGCAAACCCCCACTTTTGGCAGGAGCAAACGAGAGAAACCTAACAATCGGTAGGAGGAGTGGCCTCACATGGCACGCGTAAGGTGTTGTCTGTGAGGTGGACCCTCAAATTCAGTTTCCGCCATCTTGGAATGGAGGAAAATGGTCAATTAGGTTTAGGACAGTGACCTTTCCAACAGGAAGTGGTAAACTTTAGTGGGTGCAGCCACCCAAAAGTAATTTTCCCATTGGACACTACAAGGATCCCTCTCAAACGCCCACTAAATTCAGTATTTAGTAGGCATCACTAGACCAAGAAATCAGATTTGAAAGGACAAAGGAGACCAGCACTAAAGAAGACCCTAAGAAAGAGAACTGTTGACCTGCTGCATCAAGAAAAGGCGCCAAACCCTTCCTGCTGCACCCACGACCCGACAATCGCCACTGTGAAGGAGCTTGACACTGTACTGGCCCCAAGAAACCCAGGGGACCTCCAGGCTTCACAAATCACCCAGATCTCCCTTCTGAGTGGAGGCACCACTCAACAACCAAGCAACAATTATCTCACTGACAGGCTGATATCTCTGCAACTGGAAGACACAGCCTGACCCGACGACACACCGACAGCACAGACGAGACACCTACAGGTGTGACAATTTTGGTGGCACTGAGCCCTCCAGTGGCCGAGTCATGCCAATACCCCAGGTACTGGCCAGTGCACAGCAGACTCCAAGAAAACCAGCTCCCACAGAGCTGCAACTGGAACAGGAGGAAGCCCCAGCAGAGGCACTTCAGGGACACCCCAGAGTTCCTGCCACAGTGCCACTGTTGTCCTGCAAGCTGCCCTCAAAGAGACTCACCTTCAGCTCCAAAGCGCTCCACTGCGCACAGCTCCTTAATTGCCAACTCGCACTGCATCCGGCCGCCCTGTACCCTGCAACAGGGACCGACCTGTACTCCACGGGTCTCTAACACATTGCGACCTTTAAATTTGCAAACCATCTCCTTTTCCAAGGGGCACCTACAAATGGCCCTGTGCCAAGAGACTTTCCAGCGCTGCTGCCGCTGGAAACCAGGAGCCGACAGAGGCTCTCCAGCTGGCACAAGGTGCCCACCAACTGCTTTGACCATCCTGCATACGAAGAGAGTGGTAACCCAATTGTAAAATTTTTAGTGTGCGAGTTACTTACCTTTGGTAACAAAATATCTGGTAGAGACATATTCTAGTTGCAGATTCCTTACCTTTGAATTTCCCCAGGCATCAGACTGGATCTGGAGATTTTTCTTTGAGCAGTACCTCTGCGCACGGTCAGGTGGCATTGGTCGACTCCGCGGACGTCGTTGGCTTCATGCTCACCGTGATGACATTGTGGTCGTATATAGGTGCCACTCCGGTGCGCTGACGTCAGTTTCTTTTCACAACTTTCCACACCAGTAGAGAGGAGCCATGAAGAACAGAGTGGTGCGCCAAAACTAGGGCCCTCAAGGGGAAGTTCCTATCCCTAGAAATCAGTTAGCAGTGCGGGAGGATGGGCGGGTCGGTAAGAAAATGTCTCTACCACATATTTCGTTACCGAAGGTAAGTAACTTGTACACCTGATAGAGACTTCTAGTTGCAGATTCCTTACCTTTGAATAGATACCCGAGTAATACCATCCCCAGTGGTGGGCCTGCGAACTAAGATCACACCTAAAAGTCCTGCAGGACCGAACGGCCAAAGTAACCGTCCCTTCGGACTGGATTGTCCAGGCAGTAGAGCTTGGTAAAAGTGCAGAGATGCCCACATTGCTGCCTGACAAATTTCCAGGACTGGAACGCCCCGTGCTAGCGCTGTTGTAGCAGCAGTAGCTATGGTGGAGTGAGCTCGCAAACCTTCAGGGGGTTGCTTTTTAGCCAGAGCGTAGCACATTTTGATGCATAAGAGTACCCATCTTGAAATGGTCATCTTCTGCACCACCTTCCCCTTCTTTGCACCCACATATCCCACAAAGAGTTGATCGCCCACCTGGAAGTGTTTGGTACGATCAAGATAGAACACCAACACTCTTTTTGGGTCCAAACAGTGGAGTCTCTCTTTTCCATGAGAGGGATGTAGGGGTGCATAAAAGGTAGGCAAGGTAATGGACTGTCCAACATGGAAGGGTGTCACTACCTTAGGTAGAAAAGAAGCCCTCATGCGAAGCACCACTGTCAGGATGTATGGCAAGAAAAGGTGGCTTAGATAATACAGCCTGGAGTTCAGTAACTCTGTAGGCAGAACTAATTGCAACTAGAAAGACAGCTTTTATAGTTAAGAGCCCTAGAGGACAGTTGTGAAGCGGTTCAAACGGGTACACATAAGGTATGTTAAGACCAGATTGAGATCCCATTGGGACATGATGAATGGGAAGGAGGAAAGCGATGTGTGATGCCTTTAAGAAACCTCCCAACTATGGAAGATTTAAATAAAGAAGGAAGGTCAGGTAACCTTAAGAAAGCAGAGATAGCAGAAAGATATCCCATAAGAGTGCCCAAGCTGGAACCCTGCCGGGCAAGGGAAAGAATAAAAAGAAGAACTTGAGAGAGAGGAGCAGATAGAGGATCAACAGAATTGTCTATGCACCATGCCACAAATTTCTTTCAACGACAGGCGTATACAGTTTTGGTTGAGGGACGCATGGCTGCCAAGATAACATCACAGATTTTGGGTGGCAAGTCGTAAGACATCAACTGTCGCCGCTCAATCTCCACGCAAGAAGTCGCAGAGTTGACAGGTTCAAGTGGAGGACCTTTCCCTGCTGCTGCGACAGAAGATCCTCCCGAAGAGGCAGTCTGATCGGAGGAGCTATGGCCATGTTCAAAAGATAGGGATACCAGACTCTCCGTGCCCAGTCCGGAGCCACCAGTATTGCTTGGTCCCGGTCTTGCCTGATCTTCAGAACTCCGGGCAGAAGTGGCATTGGCGGGAAGGCGTACAGGAGGCCTGAGTTCCACTTGCGACTAAAAGCATTGCCGAGGGAGTGCCGCCTTGGACATTGAGCGGTCTCTACGGAGGCGAACAAGTCTAACCAAGGTTCTCCCCACTGCAGGAAGAGACCTTGCGCCACCTCCAGATGGAGACGCCACTCATGGTCGACCATGCATCGACGGCTGAGTTTGTCTGCTCTGGCATTCAAGGAGCCTGCCAGTTGCTGAACCACCAGGGAAATGCCCTGATGCTTCAGCCAAGTCCAGAGACGAAGGGCCTCCTGACAAAGAGTCCACAACCCCACTCCGCCTTGTTTGTTGCAATACCACATGGTGGTAGTGCCGTCTGTGAACACCTGCACTGCTTTCCCCTTGAGGGAGGGAAGAAATGCTTTCAATGCTGGTCTAATTGCTCGGAGCTCCAGATGATTGATATGGAGTCTGGTTTCCGATGGAGACCAGATACCTCTGATCTCTGCCCCTCCCATGTGGACACTCCATCCCAGGAGTGCTGCATCTGTCACGACCGTAAGATTTGGTTGGGGAGAGGAGAGGGATCTGCCCTTGACCCAATCCTGATTCGTTAACCACCAGTGCAGGTCTCTCGCAGTTCCTTCCGAAATCTGGACCTTGTTGGAGAGATTCCCCTGATGCTGCTCCCACTGGAACTTCAGGTCCCACTGTAGAGCCTGCATATGCCATCTGGCATTTTGAACCAGCAGGATGCAGGAGGCCATGAGGCCCAGCAGCCTCAGAGTAATTCTCACCGAAATCCAGGACAGAGGCTAAAACATCAGTATCATATCCCGAATATCCTGGACCCGTTTTCCGGAGGATATGCCCGAAACTGCAATGTATCTATAACAGCTCCGTAAAAGGAAGCGTTTGAGAAGGAGTCAGGTGTGACTTCGGCACGTTGATAGTGAACCCCAGCGAATGCAAAAGGTTCGCCATCGTCTGGAGGTGGGAGACGACTGTCTGGGGCGATTTCGCCTTTAACAGCCAATCGTCAAGGAAGGGGAAGACTGGGATCCCTAAACTGCGCAGAGGAGCTGCCACCACTACCATCACTTTTGTGAACACCCGAGGGGCACTGGTAAGGCCAAAGGGGAGCACGGTAAACTGAAAGTGCTTGTGACCTACCACGAATCGTAGGTAATGCCGGTGGGCCGGCAAGACGAAAATGTGGAAGTATGCGTCTTTTAAGTCCAACGCTACCATCCAGTCTCCGGGATACAGGGCAGATAGGACCTGAGCCAATGTCAAAATTTTGAACTACTACTTTTTTAGGAAGAGATTGAGGGACCGAAGATCTAATATAGGTCGAAGACTTTTGTCCTTTGTCAGAACCAGAAAGTATCGGGAAAAGCAACCACCATCCACTTCTGGCAACTGAACCCTCTCTATAGCTCCTTTGGCCAACTGGGCTTGGACTTCCTCACGGAGAAGCGCCATATGATCCTCCGATATCTGGCTGTATGAAGGTGGCATGGCTGGAGGAGAAATCTCGAAGGGGAGGGAGTAGCCCCTTCGCACAATTTGGAGTACCCACCTGTCCGAGGTAATGGCTTGTTTAAGGAAATGCCTCCTTGGCATGGTTACCCCCTGACTTTTTGCCATTGCTGATGCCAAGTTATGATTTGAAAGTGTGCTGGGACCCTGCTACCCAGGCCCCAGCACCAGTGTCCTTTCCCTAAACTGTACCTTTGTCTCCACAATTGGCACAACCCTGGCACCCAGGTAAGTCCCTTGTAACTGGTACCCCTGGTACCAAGGGCCCTGATGCCAGGGAAGGTCTCTAAGGGCTGCAGCATGTCTTATGCCACCCTAGGGACCCCTCATTCAGCACATGCACACTGCCTGCCAGCTTATGTGTGCTGGTGGGAGAAAATGACTAAGTCGACATGGCATTCCCCTCAGGGTGCCATGCCAACCTAACACTGCCTTTGGCATAGATAAGTCACCCCTCTAGCAGGCCTTACAGCCCTAAGGCAGGGTGCACTATACCACAGGTGAGTGTAGCCTCCCTCAGGACCAGTAGCCATTGGCTACTGCCCTCCCAGAGCTAAACAAACCCCTAAATTGTGTATTTAGGGGCTCCCCAGAACATAGGAAACTAGATTCCTGCAACCTGAAGACGAAGAAGGACTGCTGACCTGAAGCCCTGCAGAGAAGACGGAGACGACTACTGCTTTGGCCCCAGCCCTACCGGCCTGTCTCCCCACTTCAAGAAAAACTGCAACAGCGACGCATCCAACAGGGACCAGCGACCTCTGAAGCCTCAGAGGACTGCCCTACATCTAAAAGGACCAAGAAGCTCCTGAAAACAGTGGCCCTGTTCACCAAACCTGCAACTTTGCAACAAAGAAGCAACTTTTAAGGACCACACATTTCCCGCCGGAAGCGTGAGCCTTTCCACTCTGCACCCGACGCCCCCGGCTCGACCTGCGGAAAATTAACTCTACAGGCAGGACTCCCCGGCGACTGCGAGCCAGAGTTGACCCCCTGAAACCCCACAGCGACGCCTGCAGAGGAAATCGAGAGGGCCCCCCCTGACCGCGACTGCCTGCTTCAAGGAACCCGATGCCTGGAAACCACACTGCACCCGCAGCCCCCAGGACCTGAAGGAACCGAACTCCAGTGCTGGAGCGACACCCAGACGACCCTCTGCCTAGCCCAGGTGGTAGCTATCCCGAGGAGCCCCCCCTGTGACTGCCTGCATCGTTGGAAGAGACCCCCAGGTCTCCCCATTGTTCCCTATTGAAAACCCAACGCCTGTTTGCACTCTGCACCCGGCCGCCCCTGTGCCGCTGAGGGTGTACTTTCTGTGCCTACTTGTGTCCCCCCTGGTGCCCTACAAAACCCCCCTGGTCTGCCCTCCGAAGTCACGAGTACTTACCTGCTGGCAGACTGGAACCGGGGCACCGCTATTTCCATTGAAGCCTCTGTGTTTTGGGCACCACTTAGACCTCTGCACCTGACCGACCCTGAGCTGCTGGTGTGGTAACTTTGGGGTTGCCTTGAACCCCCAACAGTGGGCTACCTTGGACCCAACTTTGAACCCTGTAAGTGTTTTACTTACCTGTGAACTTAACAATTACTTACCTCCCCCAGGAACTGTTGATTTTTGTACTGTGTCCACTTTTGAAAGAGCTTATTACCATTTTTGCCAAAACTGTACATGCTATTGTGATAATTCAAAGTTCCTAAGATACCTGAGTGAAATACCTTTAATTTAAAGTACTGTTTGTAAATCTTGAACCTGTGGTTCTAAAAATAAACTTAGAAAATATATTTTTCTATATAAAAACCTATTGGCCTGGAGTTAGTCTTTGAGTGTGTGTTCCTCATTTATTGCCTGTGTGTGTACAACAAATGCTTAACACTACCCTCTGATAAGCCTACTGCTCGACCGCACTACCACAAAATAGAGCATTAGAATTATCTGATTTTGCCACTATCTTACCTCTAAGGGGAACCCATGGACTCTATGCACACTATCTCTTACTTTGAGATAGCATATACAGAGCCAACTTCCTACAGAGCCCATGCAGAATGGGTCTGTAAGCCTACTATTGCAGCCTGTGGGAAAAGTTGCAAGCACCCTTTCACTACATGACAAAGGATCCAGGACCCTACCCTGCCCTGTTTGTTCGTCATGGCGGTAGTATTGTCCGTGAACACCTGCACTACTTTCCCTTTGAGGAAGGAAGAAATGCTTTCAACGCAAGCCTGATCGCCCGGAGCTCCAGAAGATTGATATGGAGCCCAGACTCCGCCAGAGCTCGGAGGCATCTGATCTCCGCCTCTCCATTGTGGCTGACCCAACCCAGACAACTGTCACTATGGATAGATCTAGCTGGGTAAGGGAGAGTGATCTGCAATGGACCCAATGCTGATTAGAAAGCCACCACTGTAGTCTTTTGCGTTTCCCTCCAAGATCTGGACTATGGCGGAGAGACTCCCCAGATGCTGCGCCCACTGGAACTTCAAGACCCACTGCAGAGCCAGCATATTCCATCTGGCATGTCTCACTAGCAGGATGCAGGAGGCCATGAGGCCCACCAGCCTCAGTCAGTCTCACCGAAACCCAAGACAGAGGATGGAAGATTGGAATCATAGCCTGAATATCTTGCCCTCGCTTTTTGGAAGGATAAACCTGAAACTGCACTGTGTACAGAACAGCTCAGATGAAAGGCAGCGTCTGAGAGGTTGTCAGATGTGAATTTGGTACGTTGATAGTGAACCCCAGCGTGTGCAGGAGACTCGCCGTAATCTAAAGGTGGGAGAGGACTTTCTGGAACGAGTCCACCTTCAACAGCCAGTCGTCGACCTCTAACCTGCCTAGATGAGATGCAACCACCGGCATCACTTTCGTGAACACCCGAGGGGCACTGGTAAGGCCGAAGGGGAGCACGGTAGCCTGATAGTGCTCGTGACCTGCCACGAATCATCCGTAACGTCTGTGGGCAGGCAGGATGGGATGGAAATAAGCATCCTGCATGTCCAATGCTACCATCCAGTCTCCTGGGTCTAGGACAGACAGAACCTGAGCCAGGTTAAGCATTTTGAATTACTCCTTCTTGAGGAAGTAGTTGGGGTCCCGAAGGTCTACAATAGGAAGTAAGCCCTTGTCCTTTTTCAGTACCGAAAGTAGCAGGAATAACAACCACGACCTACTTCTGGCACAGGGACCTTCTCTATGGCTCCCTTGACCAAGAGGGTTGCGACTTCTTGGCGGAGAAGTGCCAAATGATCCTCCGTAAGTTGGCTGACTGATGGAGGCATGGCTGATGGGGCAGATTCTAAGAGGAGGTGTAGGAAGTTGGCTTTGTATGTACTATTTCAAAGTAAGAAATAGCATGCACAGAGTCCAAGGGTTCCCCTTAGAGGTAAGATAGAGGCAAAAAGAGATAATTCTAATGCTCTATTTTGTGGTAGTGTGGTCGAGCAGTAGGCTTACCAGAGGGTAGTGTTAAGCATTTGTTGTACACACACAGGCAATAAATGAGGAACACACACTCAAAGACTAACTCTAGGCCAATAGGTTTTTATATAGAAAAATATATTTTCTTAGTTTATTTTAAGAACCACAGGTTCAAGATTTACAAACAATACTTTAAATGAAAGGTATTTCACTTAGGAACTTTAGGAACTTTGAATTAGCAAAATAGCATATACAGTTTTCACACAAATGGCAATAAGCTATTTTAAAACTAGACTGCCATTTTCAACAGTTCCTGGGGGAGGTAAGTGTTTGTTAGTTTTGCAGGTAAGTAAACCACCTACAGGGTTCAAAGTTGGGTCCAAGTTAGCCCACCGTTGGGGACTCAGGGCAACCCCAAAGTTACCACACCAACAGCTCAGGGCCGGTCAGGTGCAGAGGTCAAAGTGGTGCCCAAAACGCATAGGCTTGAATGGAGAAGGGGGTGCCCCGGTTCCAGTCTGCCAGCAGGTAAGTACCTGCGTCTTCGGAGGGCAGACCAGGGGGGTTTTGTAGGGCACGGGGGGGGGAACACATGTCAGCACAAAAAGTACAC
The DNA here is from genome assembly GCF_031143425.1 of Pleurodeles waltl. Lineage (NCBI taxonomy): Eukaryota > Metazoa > Chordata > Amphibia > Caudata > Salamandridae > Pleurodeles > Pleurodeles waltl. The sequence goes on from NC_090439.1 coordinate 474,556,340, forward strand.
CCTCAGCGGCACGGGGGCAGCCGGGTGCAGTGTGCAAACAGGCGTCGGGTTTGCAATGAAATCCATGGGAGACCAAGGGGTCTCTTCAGCGATGCAGACAGGCAAGGGGGGATAGGGGGAGAGGGGCTCCTCGGGGTAGCCACCACCTGGGCAAGGGAGAGGGCCACCTGGGGGTCGCTCCTGCACTGGAGGTCGGATCCTTCAGGTCCTGGGGGCTGCGGGTGCAGTGTCCTTACCAGGCGTCCGGTCTTTGAAGCAGGCAGTCGCGGTCAGGGGTAGCCTCTGGATTCCCTCTGCGGGCGTCGCTGTGGGGGCTCAGAGGGGTCAACTCTGGCTACTCACGGGCTCGCAGTCGCCGGGGAGTCCTCCCTGTAGTGTTTGTTCTCCACAAGTCGAGCCGGGGGCGTCGGGTGCAGAGTGCAAAGTCTCACGCCTCCGGCGGGAAACGTGTTCTTTCAAAGTTGCTTGTTTGTTGCAAAGTTGCAGTCTTTGTGGAGCAGAGCCACTGTCCTCGGGAGTTCTTGGTCATTTTAGATGCAGGGTAGTCCTCTGGGGCTTCAGAGGTCGCTGGACCCTGTGGAACGTGTCGCTGGAGCAGTTCTTTAGAAGTGGGGAGACAGGCCTGTAGAGCTGGGGCAAGGCAGCTGGTGTCTCCGTCTTCTCTGCAGGTTTTTCAGCTCAGCAGTCCTTCTTCGTCTTAGGTTGCAGGAATCTATCTTGCTGTGTTCTGGGAGCCCCTAAATACTCAATTTAGGGGTGTGTTTAGGTCTGGTAGGTTAGTAGCCAATGGCTACTAGCCCTGAGGGTGGCTACACCCTCTTTGTGCCTCCTCCCTGAGGGGAGGGGGGCACATCCCTAATCCTATTGGGGGAATCTGCAAGATGGAGGATTTCTAAATGTCAGAGTCACCTCAGCTCAGGACACCTTAGGGGCTGTCCTGACTGGCCAGTGACTCCTTGTTTTTCTCATTATCTCCTCCGGCCTTGCCGCCAAAAGTGGGGCCGTGGCCGGAGGGGGCGGGCAACTCCACTAGCTGGAGTGCCCTGGGGTGCTGTAACAAAGGGGGTGAGCCTTTGAGGCTCACCGCCAGTTGTTACAGTTCCTGCAGGGGGAGGTGAGAAGCACCTCCACCCAGTACATGCTTTGTTACTAGCCACAGAGTGACAAAGGCACTCTCCCCATGTGGCCAGCAACATGTCTGGTGTGTGGCAGGCTGCTGAAACTAGTCAGCCCACACTGGTAGTCGGTTAAGGTTTCAGGGGGCATCTCTAAGATGCCCTCTGGGGTGTATTTTACAATAAAATGTACACTGGCATCAGTGTGCATTTATTGTGCTGAGAAGTTTGATACCAAACTTCCCAGTTTTCAGTGTAGCCATTATGGTGCTGTGGAGTTCGTGCATGACAGACTCCCAGACCATATACTCTTATGGCTACCCTGCACTTACAATGTCTAAGGTTTTGTTTAGACACTGTAGGGGCATAGTGCTCATGCACATATGCCCTCACCTATGGTATAGTGCACACTGCCTTAGGGCTGTAAGGCTTGCTAGAGGGGTGACTTATCTATACCTATAGGCAGTGTGAGGTTGGCATGGCACCCTGAGGGGAGTGCCATGTCGACTTAGTCATTTTATCCCCACCGGTACACACAAGCTGGCAAGCAGTGTGTCTGTGCTGAGTGAGGGGTCCCCAGGGTGGCATAAGACATGCTGCAGCCCTTAGAGACCTTCCCTGGCATCAGGGCCCTTGGTACCAGGAGTACCAGTTACAAGGGACTTACCTGGATGCCAGGGTGTGCCAATTGTGGAAACAACAGTACAGGTTAGGGAAAGAACACTGGTGCTGGGGCCTGGTTAGCAGGCCTCAGCACACTTTCAAATCATAACTTGGCATCAGCAAAGGAAAAAAGTCAGGGGGTAACCATGCCAAGGAGGCATTTCCTTACAGGAGGGAATAGCCCTTTTGAACTATCTGCAAAACCCACCTGTCCGTAGTGATGGATTCCCAGTGGGGCAGGTGATAGCGAATCCTGCCACCAACTGGATAGGAGTGTGGGGATGGAATAGCAGGGTTTGGAGGCTGCAGCGGGGGCAGGGGTGGACTGGGCAGACCTTTGGTTCCCTGTCCCACCCCCACAAGGGATTCTGGGTCCCCAGCCACGCAGCGGCTGAACAGCATGGGTGGCACGGTTGCTGGGTTGGGGACGCAACAGGGAGCCCCTTCCGTGGCCACAAAAGGCAGAGTCAAGGAGGCATTTCCTTACACAACCTCTCCCCCCCCCCCCCCCCCCCCAACGAAAGAGGATGAGACTAACCTTTCCCAAGAGAGTCTTCATTTTCAAAGTGGAAGAACCTGGATCTGCATTGGCAGTCCCAGGTCTGTGTTCCACTATAATGTCCATTCCCTGTAGGGGGATGAACCACCTCAACAGTTTTGGATTTTCACCTTCCATTTGCATTAGCCATCTGAGAGGTCTGTGGTCAGTCTGAACTACAAAGTGAGTACCAAAGAGGTATGGTCTCAGCTTCTTCAGGGACCAAACCGCAGCAAAGGCCTCCCTCTCAATGGCACTCAAATGCTGCTCCCTGGGGAGTAACCTCCTGCTAATGAAAGCAACAGGCTGGTCAAGGCCATCATCATTTGTTTGGGACAAAACTGCCCCTATCCCATGTTCAGAGGCATCAGTCTGCACAATGAACTGCTTGGAGAAATCTGGAGCTTTGAGAACTGGTGCTGTGCACATTGCTTGTTTTAGGGTGTCAAAGGCCTGTTGGCATTCTACAGTCCAGTTTACCTTTTTGGCCATTTTCTTGGAGGTAAGTTCTGTGAGGGGTGTTACTATAGATCCATATCCCTTCACAAACCTCCTGTAGTACCCAGTCAAGCCAAGGAATGCCCTGACTTGAGTCTGGGTTTTTGGAAATGCCCAGTCCAGAATAGTCTGGATCTTAGGCTGGAGTAGCTGAACTTGGCCTCCACCTACAAGGTGTCCCAAGTAAACCACAGTTCTCTGCCCTATCTAGCATTTGGATGCCTTGATAGAGAGGCCTGCTGCTTGCAGAGCCTTCAAAACCTTCTTCAGGTGGACCAGGTGATCCTGCCAGTTGGAGCTAAAGACAGCAATATCATCAAGATAAGCTGCACTAAAGGACTCCAAGCCAGCAAGGACTTGATTCACCAACCTTTGGAAGGTGGCAAGGGCATTCTTTAAACCAAAAGGCATAACAGTAAACTGATAATGCCCATCAGGTGAGGAGAATGCTGTTTTTTCTTCTGCCATTTTGATTTGCCAGTACCCTGCGGTCAAGTCAAAGGTACTCAAGCATTTGGCAGCACCCAAATGATCAATAAGCTCATCTGCCCTTGGAATGTGATGGGCATCTGTCTTGGTGACAGAATTAAGTCCTCTGTAGTCCACACAGAACCTCATCTCTCTCTTTCCATCTTTGGTGTGAGGTTTGGGGACTAAGACCACTGGGCTAGCCCAGGGGCTGTCAGAGTGCTCAATGACTCCCAATTCCAGCATCTTGTGGACTTCCCCCTTGATGCTTTCCTTAACTTGGTCAGACTGTCTGAAAATGTTGTTTTTGACAGGCATGCTGTCTCCTGTGTCCACATCATGGGTACACAGGTGTGTCTGACCAGGGGTTAGGGAAAAGAGCTCAGCAAACTGTTGCAGGACCTTCCTACAGTCAGATTGCTGCTGGCCAGAGAGGGTGTCTGAATAGATCCCTCCATCAACTGAGACATCTTTTGGGTCTGTGGAGAGGAGATCAGGGAGAGGTTCACGCTCAGCTTCCTGGTCCTCAACTGTTACTATCAACAGATTCACATCTGCCCTGTCATGGAAGAGTTTGAGGCGGTTCACATGGATCACCCTTTTGGGGGTCCTGCTAGTGCCTAGGAAGGTGACCTGACTCTTCCTTTCTAGCACTGGGTAAGGGCCACTCCATCTGTCCTGAAGTGCCCTGGGAGCCACAGGCTTCAGAACCCAGACTTTCTGCCCTGGCTGAAACTCAACCATAGCAGCCTTTTGGTCATACCAAAACTTCTGGAGTTGTTGGCTGGCCTCAAGGTTTTTGCTTGCCTTTTCCATATACTCTGCCATCCTTGAACGTAGGCCTAGTACATAGTCCACTATATCTTGTTTAGGCTCATGAAGAGGTCTCTCCCAGCCTTCTTTCACAAGAGCTAGTGGTCCCCTTACAGGATGGCCAAACAGAAGTTCAAAGGGGGAAAACCCTACTCCCTTCCGAGGCACCTCTCTGTAGGCGAAAAGCAGACATGGCAAGAGGACATCCCATCTCCTTTTGAGTTTTTCCAGGGAGCCCCATGATCATGCCTTTCAATGTCTTGTTCAATCTTTCTACAAGTCCATTAGTTTGTGGATGGTATGGTGTGGTGAATTTGTAAGTCACCCCACACTCATTCCACATATGCTTCAGGTATGCTGACATGAAGTTGGTACCTCTGTCAGACACCACCTCCTTAGGAAATCCCACTCTGGTAAAAATACCAATGAGTGCTTTGGCTACTGCAGGGGCAGCAGTCGACCTAAGGAGATTTGCTTCAGAGTATCTAGTAGCATGATCCACTACTACTAGTATGTATTGGTTCCCTGAGGCTGTGGGAGGTTCAAGTGGACCCACTATGTCCACACCCACTCTTTCAAAGGGGACCCCCACCACTGGAAGTTGAATGAGGGGGGCCTTTGGGTGTCCACCTGTCTTACCACTGGCTTGACAGGTGTCACAGAAGACACACAACTCCTTTACCTTCTGGGACATGTTGGGCCAATAGAAGTGGTTGACTAATCTCTCCCACGTCTTGGTCGGTCCCAAATGCCCAGCAAGAGGAATATCATGAGCTAAGGTCAGAATGAACTCCCTAAACTCCTGAGGCACTACCACTCTCCTAGTGGCACCAGGTTTGGGATCTCTTGCCTCAGTGTAGAAGAGTCCATCTTCCCAATAGACTATGTGTTCCAATGATCTTTCCTTTGGTCTCTTCAGCAGCTTGCTGCCGAAGGCCTTCAAGAGAGGGACAGGTGTCTTGCCCCTTACACAACTGTTCCCTGGAGGGTCCCCCTGGGCCTAGGAGCTCAACCTGATAAGGTTCTAACTCCATGGGCTCAGTTCCCTCAGAGGGCAGAACTTCTTCCTGGGAAGAGAGGTTCTCTTTTTCTTGTTGTGTTGAAACTGGTTCCCCAGTTTTCTTTCCTTTTCTCTTGGAGGGTTGGGCCCTTTTTCCAGGCTCCAACACCACTTTTTCACCCTGAGCCTTGCACTGTGCCCTTGTCTTGTCACACACCAGTTCAGGGATACCCAGCATGGCTGCATGGGTTTTGAGTTCTACCTCAGCCCATGCTGAGGACTCCAGGTCATTTCCAAGCAAACAGTCTGCAGGGATATTCGAGGAGACCACCACCTGTTTCAGGCCATTGACCCCTCCCCACTCTAAAGTTACCATAGCCATGGGATGTACTTTAGTCTGATTGTCAAGCGTTGGTGACTGGATAAGTTTGTCCAGCCAGGTATTGACCAGGGGAAACCAGTTTCTTTGTCACCATGGTGACACTGGCACCTGTATCCCTCAGGCCTTCTACACTTGTCTCATTAATTAGGAGCTGCTGCCTGTATTTTTGCATATTAGGGGGCCAGGCAGCCAGTGTGGCTAAATCCACCCCACCCTCAGAGACTAATGTAGCTTCAGTGTGAACCCTGATTTGCTCTGGGCACACTGTTGATCCCACTTGGAGACTGGCTATTCCAGTGTTAGCTGGAGTAGAGTTATAAGTGGAACCTTTCTTGGGACAGGCCTTGTCTCCAGTTTGCTGTCCTGGCTGATTAAAGCTACGACACCAGGCCTTTTTGGGGTCAAAGTTTTTACCCTTGTACCCTAAATTGGATGGTGAAGAGGCTCTGGACCCTCCCTCCTGAGCAGGTTTTTGGGGCCCTACAGAAGACTCTTTACTTTTTCCCTTGGATGTCTCAACACTCTTCCCCTGGGGAGTCTTTGTGACCCCTTTCTTTTGGTCACCCCCTGTAGAAGTCTTGGTCACCCTAGTCTTGACCCAATGGTCCGTCTTCTTTCCCAATTCTTGGGGAGAAATTGGTCCTAGGTCTACCAGATGCTGATGCAGTTTATCATTGAAACAATTACTTAACAGGTGTTCTTTCACAAATAAATTGTACAGTCCATCATAATCATTTACACCACTGCCATGAATCCAACCATCCAGTGTTTTTACTGAGTAGTCAACAAAATCAACCCAGGTCTGGCTCGAGGATTTTTGAGCCCCTCTGAACCTAATTCTATACTCCTCAGTTGAGAATCCAAAGCCCTCAATCAGGGTAGCCTTCATGAGGTCATAGGATTCTGCATCTTTTCCAGAGAGTGTGAGGAGTCTATCCCTACACTTTCCAGTGAACATTTCCCAAAGGAGAGCACCCCAGTGAGATCTGTTTACTTTTCTGGTTGCACAAGCCGTCTCAAAAGCTGTGAACCATTTGGTGATGTCATCACCATCTTCATATTTAGTTACAATCCCTTTAGGGATTTTCAACGTCAGGAGAATCTCTGACCCTATTTATGTTGCCGCCACCATTGATGGGACCAAAACTCATCTCTTGTCTTTCCCTTTCTATGGCTAGGAGCTGTCTCTCCAAAGCCAATCTTTTGGCCATCCTGGCTAGCAGGAGGTCCTCTTCATTGAGGCTGTCCTCAATGTTTCCAGAGTTGCTGGACTCTCCTGTGAGAGAAACAGCATCCCTGACTATCACTTGTGGGGACAGGGTTTGAGGGACCCTGTTCTCCCTAACTAGGAGTGGGGGTGGGAAATCCTCCACTTCACTAGCTTCCTCCTCTGGGAAGGTATCCTCAGAGGAGTTGTTCTTTGCAAACTCTGCCAAAAGCTCCTGGAGCTGTACTTTGGTAGGGTTTGAACCAGTTTTAATCTTTTTGGTTTTGCAGAGAGACCTTAACTCTGACATCCTAAGATGCAGGTAAGGGGTGACGTTGAGTTCCATCACAATCTCTTCTGCATTAGACATTATGTTTCTAAAAGTTGGAATACTTTTTAAGAATCTAAAACTATCTCTAGAACTTAATTCAAACTTGTACAAAACTTTTAAACTCTAAAAGAGATGCTAACAGGGACTAACACAAGGCCCTAGCAGGACTTTTAAAAATTTTGAAAAATAGCTCAAATTTAAAAAATCATTTTCTAATGACAATTTTTGGAATTTAGTCGTGTGATCAGGTATTGGTTGAGTAGTCCAGCAAATGCAAAGTCTTGTACCCCACCGCTGATCCACCAATGTAGGAAGTTGGCTCTGTATGTACTATTTCAAAGTACATTAGGGGCCGTCCTGACTGGGCAGTGACTCCTCCTTGTTTTACTCATTATCTCCTCCGGCCTTGTCGCCAAAAGTGGGGCCGTGGCCAGAGGGGGCGGGCAACTCCACTAGCTGGAGTGCCCTGGGGTGCTGTAACAAAGGGGGTGAGCCTTTGAGGCTCACCGCCAGGTGTTACAGTTCCTGCAGGGGGAGGTGAGAAGCACCTCTACCCAGTACACGCTTTGTTACTAGCCACAGAGTGACAAAGGCACTCTTCCCATGTGGCCAGCAACATGTCTGGTGTGTGGCAGGCTGCTGAAACTAGTCAGCCCACACTGGTAGTCGGTTAAGGTTTCAGGGGGCATCTCTAAGATGCCCTCTGGGGTGTATTTTACAATAAAATGTACACCGGCATCAGTGTGCATTTATTGTGCTGAGAAGTTTGATACCAAAGTTCCCAGTTTTCAGTGTAGCTATTATGGTGCTGTGGAGTTCGTGCATGACAGACTCCCAGACCATATACTCTTATGGCTACCCTGCACTTACAATGTCTAAGGTTTTGCTTAGACACTGTAGGGGCATAGTGCTCATGCACTTATGCCCTCACCTATGGTATAGTGCACCCTGCCTTAGGGCTGTAATGCCTGCTAGAGGGGTGACTTATCTATACCTATAAGCAGTGTGAGGTTGGCATGGCACCCTGAGGGGAGTGCCATGTCGACTTAGTCATTTTATCCCCACCAGTACACACAAGCTGGCAAGCAGTGTGTCTGTGCTGAGTGAGGGGTCCCCAGGGTGGCATAAGACACGCTGCAGTCCTTAGAGACCTTCCCTGGCATCAGGGCCCTTGGTACCAGGAGTACCAGTTACAAGGGACTTACCTGGATGCCAGGGTGTGCCAATTGTGGATTCAAAAGTACAGGTTAGGGAAAGAACACTGGTGCTGGGGCCTGGTTAGCAGGCCTCAGCACACTTTCAAATCATAACTTGGCATCAGCAAAGGCAACAATTCAGGGGGTAACCATGCCAAGGAGGCATTTCCTCACAGGAGGGACAGCCCTTTTGAACTATCTGCAAAACCCACCTGAACGTAGTGATGGATTCTCAGTGGGGCAGGTGATAGCGAATCCTGCCACCAACTGGATTAGAGTGAGAGGACGGAATAGCAGGGTTTGGAGGCTGCAGCGGGGGCAGGGGTGGACTGGCAAGACCTTTGGTTCCCTGTCCCACCCCCACAAGGGATTCTGGGTCCCCAGCCACGCAGCGGCTGAACAGCATGGGTGGCACGGTTGCTGGGTTGGGGACGCAACAGGGAGCCCCTTCCGTGGCCACGAAAGGCAGAGTGTTGAGGGCGAGAGGCAGCAGACATGCCAAGGGACTGAGCTGTAGCCCAGGAGTCCTTGAATCTCTCCAAGGCCGCGTCCGCCTTGTCTCCAACGAGACAGGAGCCATCAAAGGGCATACCCATAAGAGACTGTTGGACATCCCCCGAAAAAACTGAAGTACGCAACCAGGTGTGGCGTCTCAAGGCCACAGTCGTAGCAACTGATCTGCCCAAAGAGTCGGTTGTGTCCAGCCAACATCGGATCGTGAACTTCGCTGCATCTCTCTATTCGTTGACAGCTTGGGAGACAATAGCACAGGCCTTCTCTGGTATTTGCGGTAGAACTTGCGTGACCGCATCCTATAGGCAGTGGGTATAGTGGCCCAAAAGGCATGCGGTGTTCACGGACAGCAGCGCTAGACTGGAGGAAGAAAACATCTTCCCAAATTGTTCCAGCCTTTTTGATTCCCTAATCGGGGTGAGGAAGGGAATGCACTGGAGGAGGAGGAAGCCTGGATGACAAGACTCTCAGGCGTGGAGTGTTGGGACAGGAATTTATGGTCGTTCAGTGTGGGCCGATGGCGGCATGCGTGTGTTGTAATGGTAGGAGTAGCCATGCCAACGTCTAGAGAAGAGTCCAGTCCACTGGCCTCGCCCACTTCCTGTGTCCAGTCCAAAGATGGGTCATCCTAGTATTTATAAGGCTCCAATCCTTCCCCAAATTCGTACCCATAAGGAAAAGGGTCCAAATCCGACCTGGGGTGAGTAGGCCGCATTGAAGACAGAGGCAGCGTCGACCAACGCTGTTCCGACTCCAAGTTGTCAGGGATAAGGACTGGGTCGTAGTCAATGGTGGGCACCACCGACCTCGGGAGCGTCAACAATCGAACCACCGCCGGGGAAGGTCTCAGAGGTACGACCGGCGTCGGTGCGAATCTGCGAGCAGATCCAGAGGGGACCTCGGTGGCCAGACCCGAACCCCCTTGGGCCCCGAGGCGCCCTATCAGGGTCGGCCCCCCAAAAATGAGGCGCATAGCCTCATAAAACTCCTGTAATTGGGTTGGGGTTGCTTCAGCTACTGCAAATTCGAGGAAGCATGCTCCGAAGACGGAAGCCTCAAGTGACGATGCTCCTCCCGTGTCGCATCAGCCAAGCGACAGGGTGAAGACGAAGGGCCACGGGACCACTTCGACGACGACTTTCTTACCTGTGCCCGAAGAGTTGGAGGAAGAAGAATGGTGGTGGCTCTGTTAACGGTCTCAAGACTTTTCCCTCGATCGAGACCGGGACGTACGCGGAGTCGAGTGCCGGGCCACCATGAGCTTGAGGGACCGCTCCCTCAAGGCCTTCGGGTGCATGGCACGGCGCTCAGAGCACGAATTCGGGTCGTGGTTGCACTCCAAGCACCACAAACAGACCTGATGCGGATCCATCACCGACATCATGCAGTGATAGTCCTTGCACGGCTTGAAACCGGTCTTCAGGGGATATCTCGACACCAAAAAAATTAACAAAACGGTTGAACTCAGTCAAAAAGAGACCAGGGTAGCTCTCTCCTGATCAGCGGTGGCACGGAAAGAAAAGAACTGACGTCACTGCGTTAAGGAGGCATCTATGTACTACTTCCGACGCCATCACAGTGACTACGACACCAACGATGCCCGCGGAGTCGACCGATGCCACCTACCGACGTGCAAGGGTATGGCTTGAAGAAAAAATCCCAGGCTCCAGTCTGACTCCTGGAAGAAATTCTAAGGTAAGAAATCTGCAGCTACAACTCGCTATCAGATGATGCTTTCAGTAACACTGCCTGAAAGTTTGGAAGCATCCAAAATGACAGCTAACAACCCAAAATGAGAATATATCTTTCTCCCGTTTTTCAACTCTAGCTTATAAATTAGGAGAAGCAGGGTCTTGTCAAGGTTAATTTTCCTTTACAAAAGACCCAAGATAAAAGCTCTCATCGCCTGCACTCCTGAAAAGAATGTAAATTGTTCCAAGGAAGGTCATGACTTGTTACGTCCTTTGCCAAGTGTTCCTAAGCGCAAGTCGTAATCAACACCAATAATAACGCAGTTTCTTTGGGAAGCAGAAGTTCCAGATCTGGAGTATTTTAGTTAAAGCCCCAGTTTGGAGGTTGAGTCTGCCTGCCTCTTGGGAACATAACTTATGTGTTAAGAGTGCTTTGACACCTATATAACACTGAAAATATTCAGTGTTACTCTTCATTCAATAAAAGCAGTTAAAAATACAACAGGTGTTTCACATACTTACTTAAATAGTCAGGAGTCCTGAAGTTATTTTAAAGATGCAGTGTGAGCCCCTACCCTGGTCTTACAGCTGCATATGCGAGGCAGCTTAACAGATTTTACTTGCACATGAAATGTTTTCTTAAAACAAATACGGTCTGAAACTTTGCTTTATTAATGATTATATTTAATCATTGAAATAAAGCAGCATTTGAGACTTTTTGTTTAATAAATAGCATATATCTCAGAAGTTATCCTGTTTAAGGAAGATATGGAAGGGTCCTCATCTGCCTTAACAGAAAAGCCACCTAAAGAACTGGAAAACTTCTCACTGGCCCCGGTTCTAGAACATCGCTGACTGTTGAAATTGTATTCCTTCACAAACTCAGTTAAGCTTCTACTTGATTGGGCCACGTATTATGTTGAAAAACATGCATTCTACTTAAAGAAAAATCCCTATTCACCCCCCACAAAGAAAACCGACTAGTGAAAAAAAAACCTCAAGAATCAAATAAGTAAAAATATATATATATTTAAATCTAAACCAGGATGGGACTTTTTAAACTGTAAAAGAAAAAAGAAGCATGTGGTGAAGAGGAAATAATTGATGTTGTTCATATTAAAAGGAGGCTCTTTTTTGAAAACTAATGACCATACATTTATGCTAGACTTCAATAAATAACTTCTGGGTAGTGTAGGAAAATGCCACTGCTGGCATGGTTATCCCCTAACTTTTTGCCTTTTGTTGATGCCCGCTTTGATTGAAAGTGTGTTGGGACTCTGCTAACCAGTCCCCAGCACCAGTGTTTTCCCTAAACTGTACTTTTGTTCCCACAATTGGCACAGCCCTGTCACACAGATAAGTCTGTTGTAAATGTTACCCTTAGTACCAAGGGGCCTGTTGCCAGGGAAGGTCTCTAAGGGCTGCAGCATGTCTTATGCCACCCTCAGAGTGCCATGCCCACAACCCACTGCCTGTGGCATAGGTAAGTCACCCTTCTAGCAGGCCTTACAGCCCTAAGGCAGGGTGCACTATACCACAGGTGAGGGCACAGCTGCATGAGCACTATGCCCCTAAAGTGTCTAAGTCAATTCTTAGACATTGTAAGTGCAGGGTAGCCATAAAGAGTATATGGTCTGGGAGTTTACCAAATAAACTCCACAGTTCCATAATGGCTACACTGAATTCTGGGATGTTTGGTATCAAACTGCTCAGCATAATAAATTCACACTGATGCCAGTGTGGGATTTATTGAAAAATGTACACAGAGGGCATCTTAGAGATGCCCCAAGCATGCCAACCCAACTGTTAGTGCTAGGCTGACAGGGATCTGCCAGCCTGCCACTCCTAGACAAGTTTCTGGCCACATGGGGTGAGTGCTGTTGTGCACTCTGTGTCCAGGAACAAAGCCTGTCCTGGGTGGAAGTCTTCACACCTCCTCTTGCAGGAACTTTAACACCTGGCGGTGAGCCTCAAAGGCTCAAGCCTGGTGTTACAGTGAACTAGGGCATTCCAGCTAGTGGAGATGCCCCCCCTCAAACTCCCCCAGCCCCGGACACAACCCCCACTCTTGGCGGCAAGTCTGGGGAGATAATGAGAAAAACAAGGAGGAGACCCCTCTCAGCCAGGTCCACCCCTAAGGTGACCAGAGCTGAAGTGACCCCCTCCTTAGAAAATCCTCCATCTTGTTTTGGAGGATTTAGCCCAATAGGAATAGGGATATGTCCCCCTCCCCAAAGGGAGGAGGCACAAGGGGGGTGTAGCCAACCTCAAGGACAGTAACCATTGGCTCCTGCCCTAGCACACCCTTAAATTTAGTATTTAGGAGCGACCCTGAACCCAGGAAATCAGATTCCTGACGACCTACAAAGAAGGACTGTTTAGCTGAAAAACCCCGCAGAGGAGAACGAAGACAACAACTGCTTTGGCCCCAGGCGTACCAGCCTGTCTCCAACTTCAAAGAATCTGCACCAGCGACGCATCCGACGGAACCAGCAACCTCTGCTGACTCAGAGAACTGCCCTGCAACTAATAAGGATCAAGAACTCCCCTGGACAGCGGACCTATCCAACAAAGAAAGAAGAAACCATCTTTAAAGGGACTCTCAACTCACTCCAGAAGCCTGAGTCCCCACCACTCAGCACCCGACGCCCCTGGCCCATGTCCTGAGAAACCAACGACCCAGAGTGGATCCCCAGGCGACTCTGACAATGTGTCCACCATGGGCTGACCTCTCTGCACCCCCACGACGACACCTGCAGAGGGAATCTCGAGGAGCTCCCCCCCCCCGACCGCGACTGCCCAGACGAGGATGTCAGACGCCTGGAGAAGTACTGCACCCGCACACCCCAGGCCCATGAGAAACCGACCATCGGTGCAGCGGTGACCAGCAGGCGGCCCTCACCCTTGCCCAGTCGGTGGCTGGCCCGAGAAGCCCCTCCCGTGCCCTGCCTGCAAAGTCTGAGTGACCCCCGGGTCCCTCCATTGTAATCTATTGCAAAACCCGACGCCCTGTTTGCCCACTACACCCGGCCGCTCCTGTGCCGCAGTAAGTGTGTTTTGTGTGCCTATCTGGGGCCCCTCCAGTGCTCTACTAAACTCCTCTGGTCTGCACCCCGAGGACGCAGGTACTTACCTGCCAGCAGACTAGAACTGGAGCACCCCCTGTCTCCATAGGCACCATGTTATTTTCGCTCCTCTTTGACCTCTTCACCTGACCGGCCCTGTGTTGCTGGGGGTTTGGGGTTGACTTGAACCACCAACGGTGGGCTACTTATGCCCCGAAAACTGAAATTGTAAGTGCTTTAGTTTCCAGATTAACCTAACTGTACTTACCTCCCCCAGGAACTGTTGAATATTGCACTGTGTCCACTTTTAAAATAACTTATTGCCATTTTATGAAAAACTGTGTACAATATTGTTTTGGTTCAAAGTCATAACTATACCTATGCAAAGTACCTTACTTTTAATGTACTCACCTCCAATTTGAATCTTGTGGTTCTAAAAATAAATTAAGAAAATAGTATTTTTCTAAATAAAAACCTATTAGCCTGGAGTAAAGTCTTTGAGTATGTGTTCTCATTTATTGCTTGTGTGTGTAGAACAAATGCTTAACACTACCGCCTGATAAGCCTAACTGCTTGACCACACTACCACAAATAGAGCATTAGTATTATCTAGCATTGCCTCTGTAAAGCCTCTTGGGGAACCACTGAAATCTGTGCACACTGTATCTCATTTTGATATAGTATATACAGAGCCAGCTTCCTACAGTTAGGAATATATGTTTAGGTTTAACAGCGTGTGAATAAGTTGCATCGGGGATCACAAATAGGCCTGTATCTTGCAGTAGCCCGTTACACTTTCCAGGAATGGTTCCAACCAAGACAAGCTTTTGAATTTGGGTGTGGGGGGTTCTCTTGGAAAAAATGGGCGAGTTGCTTGGCCTTAAGTAACTCACTACAGTTGTCACTGATCAGGAGTAACTCTCACTACAGAAAAGGTAGGTGACCCCTGACTAAGCATACCCAAATAAGTAATTTGTTTATTTCTGACGTTCCATTATTGTCCCTTATAAACTTTGGACTGTACGATCCTTCATCAGGGGAAAATTTGGTATTCTGTTTGAAAATACATAAAAAAAGATAAAATGTTCAATAAAAAAGGAAACTAGAGCACATAAAGCCATACGCTCTTAAATGGAGCAGCTAGCCGCTGTCACATTGCCAAGTGAATGGAATCATTTCCTTGAGACAAATAGGATTTCTATTTCGTACAGCTTTTTGTGTTTGTTTTTGGAAGATTCATTCCGCACAGCAGTCCTACCTGTAGTAGAAGTGTAATGCTTTGGTGTATCCCTCTGGGCATTGGCCAGGAATAATTTGTGGCCTTTGGGTTCATCAAGGAGCACAAACTGTAGTCCACAGCTTTGTGAATGGATCTAAGGCACCAAATGCAGACGTAACGATTCGATACAGAAGTCCACTTGCAGCACTTCTAGCAGGGCTTTAAACCTTGAAGCCTTTGGTGGAGATGTATTACTTTTTTGCAGCTGAGAAAAACTGACACTCTCCAAAAACATGCCAATGAATCACAGAGAAACAGGAACTCAATTCAGAGTGCATGATGGTGCCTTTTATACATCAGTGGCATTGCTAGCGCAGGTGTCTTTAATAAAATGTATTAATGAGTGTTTCTGTATTTTGAATAATGAGTTCATGTAGAAAACGAAAGAACATAGAAAAATAATGCACGCATTTAAAAATGTAACCTCGAGGAATGGCCACCAATGTTCACGAAATGTACTAATTTATGATTAAAACATATGAAATGTTGAAAGAGTATTAGATTAATGCAGTAATATGTCAAATTAAGGGTAATGAAGTATGCTTTAGCTTTATTAATTGTAGGCCTTAACTTAGCGAGTGTCTTGGCCTATTTTGTCACACCTCATGTAGAAGCTGTATTTCTTAGCGTTCAATGAAAAAATGCTGACCGAGTGAATTAAACTGTGAAATGTCTATTGTATTCTTAAATGTGCTTAACAGAAGCTTTTTGTGAGAACCGACTGCTAGGAGATGATGTTCCTGCTAATGCAACATTTTATGTGTAATGTGTGTGAGATGGACTTTCCCAGGACAAGAACAATGAAGATACTGACTGGTGTGGAACCTGCAACAATATTGTTACCTGACAAGCCAGATGATGAGAACATCGTAAGGTGGACCAATCAACTGTATGTATACGGAGAAATTTTTGACATAGAAATATTATTGGATGACGTATGAACATACGATTAACTGACCAATGGGGAATTAGGGGATAGTTTAGGTGACTTTAATATAACAACGCTCATTCTGAGAGAAGACAGCAATTGCCCTTATTTTTCCCGACCGAAAGGTTTTCATCTTCTTATGCGTCTTTATTAGAGAGGTGCTTATCTTTAATGCTAAATGACTTCGCTCATACTTTCCTGACCGAGACCTGATGCATTGCT
The DNA here is from genome assembly GCF_031143425.1 of Pleurodeles waltl. Classification (NCBI taxonomy): domain Eukaryota; kingdom Metazoa; phylum Chordata; class Amphibia; order Caudata; family Salamandridae; genus Pleurodeles; species Pleurodeles waltl. The sequence goes on from NC_090439.1 coordinate 474,572,249, forward strand.
GATCGACTGATGACCTGAGGACTAAGACTGATTCTGCTTTGCTAACCCATACCGAGGATAGTTATAATGTGACAAACTGATTATTGTGCATGTTTTGCTTTTTCTTTCTAGGTACCAACTGCACTGTTTTGATAAAATCACAGTTAGATGTTTTTTCCAAATTTGTGTTGCTAAATTGTTTTGCATGAAGCCCAACATGCTGATGCTAATCTGATGATAGTTGAGGATTCTGACTTATGACTAAGAGACTGATGTCTGACGGATTTCTCTGCTTAACTACATGTACTACATCTCGTTAACACAGCTGACTCTGCTATTGATTTGCACTGTAACTTTAGAATGTGTTGTAGTTCGAGCTTTGATTAAATTGCATTTCTTCCACCGCTTTGGACAACCAGTATTGTTTCTGTATGTGTTACATTTGATATTGCGATTAATATACATGACCTTAGCACTGTTAATATAGGGAAATAAACTTACTAAACTTTTACTAAAGGTGTGGTTATTCATGGCTGAAAGGTCATGGTGCGTGACAATTACTGACTCCACTGATTAGTGATTACTAGTGATTGTTGATTGTGTATTTACTATTGATTATGTACTGGTGCTATGGTAAGAACTTCTTAATTGCGAGTCAAAAGGTTCATCAACCTATTTACGTCCCCTTGTAAGTATACTTATTAAGGTTTGACGCGCTAACAGCATCATGTCTTGGTAGCTGAAGTTGCAGCTGGAGCTTCATTGTGCCACCTATCGGCAATTGAGAGCTACTGCTAGGAAAATATATTCTAGACCAAACTGATGCACGGGGAATATTCTAAATAAACAGATTAATGGTGAGGAACATGTAGGACGACGTAACCATCAGAAAATACAAAACTGTTGCATGATCACGGTGCCAAAGGCTCGTGACCAAGATTCTCAAACAAGCAGTGCAAAGGAGAAGTATGCTCTTTCAAATTTCCGGGGTAATAAGTAAAATAGGTTTTACTGCCAAGCAAATTAAGTCCCAGCATGGCATTAGGCCGTTAATCAGTTAGAAGAGAAGAGTAGGCGCTAGAAAACAGAGATTACTTATCCTCTGATCCTTTGTGGCACAACCAAAATACAGAGCCTAAAAATCCACAGGATAGACTAAGGATCTTGTTGTCACTGGCGTTGCTGACAAAGGCCCAGGCACAAGGGGCTATGTCTGTGGGGATTAGCCAGAGGAGTTTGTACCTTACAAAAAAAAATATTATTTAAACTGCTGGCAAACAGCACAGGAGATTAAGGAGGATACCCCATTCATTAGGAATACTCCTTGCACAAACAAGAAATATGAATATCAACTCAACATGACAAGCTCAATAACCCTTGAAGGCAGGAACAATGCACCACATTTCAGCCTTCAAATGACAGTGCCTAAAGTGAACCAAATGTGTTTGTTTGTTGGGGGAACGTCAAGCCCGGTATAGGTGTCACTAATGTACCCAAGATTCCGTTTGATGTGGTAAAAAATCGTCTTTTCAGCCCAAATCATACCAAATGAAAACATGAAGCAAGGAGTTGGACACAGAATACTAGAGAGATTGTGATATAGAGAAAGAGGGAGGAGATAATAACAATTACCCAAATAAATGAGAAAATATAGATTTAAAAAGTAATTAAAATGATTGAATTGAAATATGCTGCTTACCAATCGCAGCCCCGGCATGCTTTATCTCATCTGGCAGCAACTCATCTCCTTCTGGCCATGATACTGACAATCTATCTGGAAGTCTACAAAATAAAAGCTACACTTATCAATTTCATTCCCCATCCTGAGAATATTTACTGAATGCATAAACAGTATCTTCCCCCACACAAGAAGGATTCCACATCACTTTTATAACCGGAACATCATTTCGCAGTGCACCATAGGACTACTCAAAAATGGCAAAACAAAAAAAATCAAAATTTTAATTAATAATTGAGCTATCCCAGAAGGCACAATCCTGGAAGCATTGTTCAGTTCACCGTGAAGCTTAAGTAAGTAATAATGAAAGGTCCACAATAAAGAAAAGGGATTACAAACAAGAACCTCTTCCTTTTCCAGCATGGACCTTGACTCAGATTCATTAAGAGTGAACAAAATAGCAAGCTCAAACCACTCTCAAAATTGGGAAATACACTAGTAAAAGTTCCAAAAAATAGGCAGCTCTAGTTAATAAATTCCTACTCCGGTACATTAGGCTTAGATACTTCCTATAACCGAGTTTCCATTCTGTAGTAAGAATCTACACATTAGTAGTGGACTGACCGCAGGTATATGCTTTCAAATCTTAGCAGGACTGCACTAATTGCGTTTCCTCTGAAAAGATGAGCTAGAGGTCTTCCAGGCATAAGCTTTTTTTAACCTTGTCACATGAGGTCTTCCAGTTTTTATTTTTTTGTACTTACTGACATAAATGTATTTTGCTGGAGACCATCAAAGGAGCTTTCCACAATTTTGAAGTCGTCATTCTGGTCCAAAACAATCAAACACTTATAGAACTTGGTCTTTTTAATTGAGAGATGACATCACAGAGCACACATAAAAAATAAAAAGCAAACTGGAAGAAAAATAGAGAAATAAATGTCAACCTGTTCACAAAGTATTCCCCAGTACTATTAATATTATTTAAAACAAGAAAACCAAAAGAATATAAGGCCTTCATTTTCAAGTATCTATCTCAAAAGGAAGTCATCCTCTAACTTTCGAGCATCCAGCTCTGGAGAAAGTGACATCACTATGTTTCCGAGCATCCATCTTTACAGATGTTGACATCCCTGCATCCATCTCTGCAGGAAGTGATAACACTGTTTTCTCGCCAACTGCATTCTTAGGGAAGCAGAGGGTTTTACAGATGCTAAAAAGGCAAATGTATTATTCTAACTCCAGTCCTACAATATTGGGGGAAGTACAACTGTCCACTAAATAGTCCAGGAGGACTATACAGTATATATATATTAGAACGCCAGTCAGAACATGTTTTGGAGACAGTTAAAAATTCCCGAGGTAATTTTAAAAAGGGTTGATAAGTAGCCAATCTTCACTGCAGAAAGCACTTTCCCGAGGGTATTGCTCAAGGTGAAGTTAGGCTAGTGGACCTCTTTACTCAGTATCCATCTCAACGGGAAGCCATCTTTTATTTCTGAGCATCCATATACACAGGACGTGACATAACAGCACTGGCCAGCATTTCTTCAAGACGTTGCATTGGTTTCCCACGAAAATCATGTTTAAAAGAAGAATCCAGGAACCATCTCAATAGAAAGAAGCCTGCTTTGGATTTTCCCAGCATTCATCCCTGCAGGAAGTGACATCACATGCTTTCATCTTTTATTTTCTGCCTCCCTCTTTTATTCAACTCTTCAGGACGACCCACTTCCACTCCCCGGGGGGAAGTTACGAAAGGTAAATATTTTGTCCTTTTGATAGAGACTTCTAAACACAGATTCCTCACCTTGTGAATATTTGCCAAAGCAGTAAATTAACAGGTGGTGGATCTGCTGAATGGCTCAAGCCACGAAATCCTGCAGGATAGATCAGGCAAAATGCCTGTCATGTCAGACCTGGCTGTCCAGAAAAGGTGCTTTGTGAACATAAGGAGGCACACCCACACCGCATGCACTAGCACAGTTGTGGCACCTTTTTCTCTGGTGGAATGAACGCATAATAATTTTGAGGGATGGTACTTGGACAGCCAGTAGCGGATTTTAATACGTAACAGAATCCATCGAGAGATGGCTTTTGTAGAAGTTGGCTCTGTATATACTTTCTCAAAGTGAGAGATAGTGTGCACATAGTCCAAGGGTTCCCCTTAGAGGTTGATAGTAGCAAAATTGGATAATACTAATGCTCTATTTTGTGGTAGTATGGTCGAGCAGTAGGCTTATCAGAGGGTAGTGTTAAGCATTTGTTGTACACACACAGGCAATAAATAAGGAACACACACTCAAATACTTAACTCCAGGCCAATAGTTTTTATATAGAAAAATATATTTTCTTAATTTATTTTTAGAACCACAAGATTCAAATTTGAGGTAAGTACATAAATTGCAAGGTACTTCACACAGGTAAGTAGAGAACTTTGATTTACAACAGTAGTACACACAGTTTTAGTTAAAATGGCAAATAGCTGTTTTAAAAGTAGACACTGCAAACAAACAGTTCCTGGGGAGGTAAATAAACCTTAGTTTTTCAGGTAAGTAAAGCACTTACACAGTCAGTCTCCTGGGCATAGGCAGCCCACTTTTAAGGGTTCAAGACAACCCCCAAAGCCACTGCACCAGCAACACAGGGCCGGTCAGGTGCAGAGGTCAAAGGAGGGCCCAAAATACACAGGCGCCTATGGAGAACAGGGGTGCTCCGGTTCCAGTCTGCTAGCAGGTAAGTACCTCTGTCCTCAGGTAGCTGACCAGGGGGGTTTTGTAGAGAACTTTGGGGGGGGGGGGGGAAGGGGGGGGGGAGGGTGTTTGGGAGAGAGAACGTAAGCACACAAAACACACACTCAGCAGGACAGGGGTTGCAGTGTGCAAAGTAGGTGTCGGGTTTGCTGTAGAAATCAATGGAGGGACCCGGTGGTCCCTCTGGCGATGCAGGCAGGGCACAGGGTGGCTTCTCAGGCCAGCCACCGACTGGGCTAGGATGAAGGCCGCTTGCTGGTCACTCTTGCACTGTTTTTTTGTTGTTTTTTTTTAAAATATATTTTTATTGTTTTATCAGCCAAGTGGCAACATTTAACTGAGATACATGAGGTTACATTATGTTTCATCATACATTATACATGTAATTATTGCGTATGCACATTTTGCGAATCCAGTGCAAGTGCACTATTACCCGAGTTGGGCCTTGAGGCCCGCGCATCCACACATGAGGTGCATTCTACGTGTGCAAAGTTATTCAGGAAACTAAAGATATAGAGAGAGAGAGTAAGATAGGAGCTGAGGTGGCACCGGAGGACCCATTCCGAGGAGGGGGGGGAGAAGGGGGGGGGACAGCAGGAGGGGCGGGGGACCCCAGAAAGGGGGGGGAGAGCCAGTCACCAGAGGGGCCAGAGGTGCCTTCCACGAGCTATGCAAAGCAGTTGCGCGTACATCCCTGCAATAACGCCACCTCGGCGCCCAGCCTTGTTGTCCCAGGACCACAGGGGACCAGCCCACTGTTAGCCGTGGGCTGCCGTGCATGGGCAGCCGGCCACAACAGGAGGGATCAGCAGGGTTCGAGTCCCCCCGGCCCCAATGCCCATCGGCACACCACGGGGCTCCCACGATGCGCCCAGGGGCATACGCCAGGAGCACCGAAATTTTATATTAGTTCAACTCCCCCCCACCCCCCTGAACACCTCAATCGCCGATATGATACTGTTTTACTATGGTCATTAATGTGTGTCAATTATCTCATTCTCGTCTGTTTAGGGAGGGCGTTCATCGTCTTTGTTTTCTGCGGCTAACAAGAATAAGTTCCATACCTCTAGGCCTTTAGCTAGTATACCCTTATCCAGTAAATTCTGTAATGTCTGTATTTCTGCTTTGGTCCATCGTGTTACCTCTTCTTGCCACTGGGCAATCCTGGGGGCGCCAGGGGCCTTCCAATTCATGGCAATGAGGCGTCTGTACAGCACCAACGCCAGGGCAATGCATTTATATGAGCGTTTGCGTTTCTTGGGGTGGGGTGTTATACCCAATAGGCACACCTCAGGAGTGGGAGTTAGTGAGGTGTTTGTCCATTCAGCTAGCAACGTTATTATCTCTATGTATGTGTTCCGAATCGGGAGGCATTCCCATGTCATGTGATAGAAAGTGGCCTCTTCTGTGTCGCATCTGGGGCATGTTTGCGGTGATCGGGGGAACATGCGTGTTAAGCGGTGTGGTGATAGGTAAGTCTGATGCACATAATTAAACTGTGTGTATCGGAAGCGGGGATTACGTGAAACCTCGCGGGTCATTTTCGCCTGCTTCCATGCATTTAGGGACAGTGGTTCCGGTAGCACATGGTCCCACTTATTTTTTGCTTGTTCCTGTTTGTGTTCCGCCTGGGCTGTGAGGATATTGTATATATTCGATATACTTGATGGGGCGTTTGTACACTCCAACAGCTCATGTAGCAGAGGGGAGACATCTGGTTCCGAGTTGCCCTTTCTCCAATATTCTCGCATTACCTGCCGAACTGCACCGTAGGCTATGAATCCTCCCCGACCCAACGCGTGCCTGTCGGCTAGTGCCTCATAGGTTTGGATTTGTCCGTCCTGGCAAATATCTCCCAGTGTGTGTATGCCCCTGCTACCCCACGCATTCAGGCCCACTTTGGCTGCTATTTTTGCTAATTTCGGGAGAGCCAACAGTGGTATCCTCGGTGAGTACTGCTGATCTTTTGCGCTTTGCAACGCTTATCGGCCCCAGGCCCAGTGTGCCGTGTACAGCAGCACGTTGCTAGTGTGTGCTGGGTCGGTTCGATTCATGAGGTATTGTATTATTTCTGTACCGCTGAGCTCTAGTAGCACCTTCTGAGCTTCAGCCCCAGGTGGGTTACCGCCCCATGTGGATATCCAATGTATCTGGGCAGCCGCGTAGTAAACTTCAAATTTGGGGGCGCCCAATCCCCCCATCTGGAGCGGTTGGAGCACTTTTGTCAATGCAACGCGTCTACGGCCATTACCCCATATTAGATCCGTTAATAAGCTATTCAGTAGTCTTAAAAATGAGCTCGGGAGTATCAAAGGCAATGTCATAAAATAATAGAGTAGTCGGGGCAGCACTATCATCTTTGCTATAGCCACTCTGCCCATAGGGGATAGTGGGAGTGAGCACCAGAAGGGTAAGGAGCCCCTCGTTGATCTGATCACTTGGCCAAGGTTGCCGTCTATAAGATCTTGGCTGTTGTGGTATATATTTACACCTAGATATTTAAATGTTGTGTGGCACCATTTCAAGCCACCCAGACCCGCTGGTGTTCTCATTGCCTCGGGGACCGGGCGCATAGGAAATATGCAGGATTTTGTCTAGTTCACTGTTAACCCGGCCACCGAGCTAAATTTTTCTAGAAGGTCCAACAGTCCCGGAAGGGCTACCGTGTGATCACGTAGGAAGATCAGCGCATCATCCGCATATAAGGATACTATCTGATGTGTCTGGCCATCCATGACACCCCATGCGGGGGCCATTATGCGAAGGAGGGCGGCCAAAGGTTCAATCGCTAATGCAAATAACAGTGGAGACAGCGGACATCCCTGTCTAGTGCCTCTACCAATGCTGAATTTCTCGGAGATCGTATCGCCTGTCTTAACCCTAGCCGTAGGGTCAGTATATAATGTTCTCACCCAGCCAATGTATGTTTGCCAGAAGCCCATCCGTTTAAGTGTCTCTATTAAAAAAGGCCAACCCAGCGTATCAAACGCTTTTTCTATGTCCAATGAGACTACAACCTGCTGCTCATCTTCTACCGGGGAATTTCTCATTAGACGTAATAGATTCCTGATGTTGTATGTGTTGCGACCGGGTATGAAACCTGCTTGGTCTTGATGTACTAACTCCGCTATGCATGGGAGCAAGCGATTGGCTAGTATTTTGCCGAGTAATTTGCAGTCTGTGTTTAGTAATGATAATGGCCTGTATGAACGGACATCCAAAGGGTCGCGGCCTGCCTTCGGTAATACTGCTATCAATGCCTCACGACATGTATCAGGAAGGTGGCCTAGTTCCAGAGCTTCCTTTAGCATTGCCAGATATGGTGCTAAGATCTGCGGTTGAAACGTGCTATAGTATTCTATGGGTATACCATCGCTGCCTGGTGCTTTGCCGTGTGTCAATTGTAGCAATGCTCGTTGGATTTCAGCTATCTGTATTGGGCTATCTAGTTCTGTAGTTTGAGTAGCTGTCAGGTGGCTCAGGGTAACACCTTTGAAGAAGCTGTTTAATTGAGCATTGGTGGGCGGCGGCCGAGCCTGATACAACGAGCTATAGTACTCTTTGAAAGGATTATTTATCTCTGCCTGTGTGTTAACTATCCGACCTGATTCCAGTTGGATAGCGCCTATGGGGGTCTTCCGGCATTCGTTTTTTATAAGCCACGCTAATATTTTCCCGGATCTGTCACCCTCCGCGTGTGTACGGGCCATGTAATGTCGATAATCAAAATGTCTGAGGCGGTTGTCTGTCTCGGTCCATTTGGAGCGCATGTTAGTGAGGATGTTCGATGTTATGGAACCTTTAGCGTATTCGCCTTCAGCTAACTGAATTTCTTGTTCTAAAGCTCGGAGTTCGCGCGTTAGTTTTTGCCGCACTCCTACTGTGGTTGATATGCATACCCCTCTTATGACTGTCTTATTTGCATCCCATTCGATTGCCCTTGAGCTGGCCGTCCCTTCATTCGCTGTGAAATATGTTGAGATGTGTGTGGCAATGTCCTTCCTAAAAGGGGGATCCTGCAGTAGGTGTGTTTGCAGTCGCCAGGTGGGAATGCATGAGCGAGGTCTGCCCCATCTTATTTGTACTATGAGTGGGCAATGATCTGATATTACCCTGGCGGAGTACTCCGCTCTCGTTATTTTATGTGTTAGATTCTGTGAGGTGAGGATGAGGTCTATTCGGGTATGTAATAGGTGTACTGGGGAGTAGTAGGAGTACACATTTTCGTGTGGGTGCAAGGGCCGCCATATGTCAATCAATCGTCGCTCTTCCATCCATGCGCCCAGTATTTGGGCATTTTTCATTGTTGGGGCGGCCACAAGCGGGGGGTGTGATCTGTCTTCAACTATGTTTGGAACGCAGTTCATGTCCCCCCCCCATATGCATGGTGAAGTTAGATCATAGGTTAATTGTGAGGCCTTAGTTTGTAAAAATTCTCCTTGTTTGATGTTCGGGACATATAGCCCATTTATCACGAGTTCCTCCCCATCCAACAGTCCCCTTAGTTGTATAAATCTGCCCTCCTTGTCTTTTGTACTGTGTTGTACTGTGTAAGGGACACCCGGCGCTATCCAGATCAGTACCCCTCTGGCGAAGGAAGAGTCACCAGCACAGTATATTGAGCCCATCCAGCACTTTTCTAACCGAGCAGCCTCTGTGGATGTAATGTGCGTTTCCTGTAGTATTGCTATATGTATGTGATGTCGTTTTAGAAACACGTGTATTCTGTGACGTTTGCTTGTCCCAGCCATGCCCTTCACATTCCAAGTTATGAGATTATAAATGGGTTCCTTATTCATTGTGTTATGTTGAGGCGTGGGGGGTTACCTAAACTGCACCGGGCACATTCGCCCCCCGCGCTTCCCCCCCCCCCCCCCCCCCATCCCCAGCCACCAACCCCCCAGCCCCAACCCACAGGCTCCGAGGAGTGAAGAGTAAGCCCATAGTGGCCTAAAGATAGAAAAGAGAGAGACAAGTATAACAAAAAGGATATTGCGGACTGTGTGCGTCCGTTAAGTAACGTGGCACAACCGGTGCCTAAAGTGGATTCCATAAAGGTCAGTTCCATTCGGATACCGTTTAGGTATGTGGGGTCGTGGATTCCTTGATGTCGATCTCTTGGATGGCCCACCTGCAGGATGCCTCACGTTTCTACAGTTCCATTCGCCTTGTGCAGCGATCGATGAATCAGTCCTATATACTCATGCCTATGGCAATTGTACACTGTGGATCTCGGGGCAGCGGCCCGGTGCCGGCAGCTCGTCGCATCTCAATTGTTGCCGCCGTCGAGGGGGGTCCGCGGATGCCAGTTCTTCATTTTTAAAGTTCGTCCGCCGATCGCGGCGTGAGATCCGGGCCCACTAACAATGGAGAGGGGGATGGACTTGTGTCTCCCCCGTGTGAGGCGGAGTCATTAGTGTCCGTTTCGCTCCTGGCGTCCAGCATCCCACCGGCGAATGAATTCGTGTCTTTTATTATTTGCGCACGATCCAGCGTCATTTGCGCTTTTGTGGGGCGGGATGATGTTTTGGTGTTTTTTTTTTTTTTTTCTTCCTGGAGTTAGCGATAGTCCATTCTTCAGATACTGTGTCTTCCTTGGCCGGATCGGCCAATCCTTTAGCATGGATCCAGGTCCATGCATCCTCTGGGGTGAGGAACATTAGGTTTTTGTCGTCCATGACGATACGTAGTCGTGCTGGGAACATAAGGGAATAAGGATGCCTTTTTCACGCAGCAACTGCTTAATCTTGCTATAAGCGATTCTTCTGCTTTGTACCTCCATTGTGTAGTCGGGGTAGGCAGTTACTCTGCTGTTCTCGAGCATAATCTGGTCAGACGTTCTGAAATGCTGAAGGACTAAGTCTCTGTCCCTATAATTTAGGAAGCGAGCTATTAGAGGTCGGGGTGGTGCTCCCGGCCTTGGCGGTCTGCCCGGTATTCTGTGTGCCCTTTCGATCACTGGTATTGTGTTGGGGTACTGCTCTTTAAGTGTGTTCCTCAACCAGGACTCAAAGAACTCCTCTGCCTTAGGTTGCTCGCTTCTCTCTGGAATTCCAAGGAATCTGATGTTGTTACGTCTGGAGCGTCCTTCAGCTTCCTCTGCTCTACGTTGGAGTAGGGTTATGTCTAGTTCCATTTTTTGCATTTTAATTCTCATTTCTGCTACTTCTGGCTGGATGATTTTCAGTGTCGTTTCAGTGTCTTGAACCCTTCCAGTTAATTTGCGGTGATCGGCCCGCAGCAATGAGACTTCCTGTACTGCGGCGTCAATTTTCCCTTCAAGCGAGGATTTAGTGTCCATTATAGCTTGCATAATTTTATCGAATTGGAGGGAGTGTGTGCGTAATGTTTCATTCAGCTGTAGCTGTGTGAGCGATTGCGTATCTGCTTGGCCGGTCGGCTGGGGAGGGTCTCCCTCACCGGTGGCCCCCGTTTCGGGGTGTTTTGGTTTGACCATGGTTTTCTTGTTGGCCTGCGCCAGTTCGTTACTCCAGGATTGCCTGTTTGCCGAGAGTCTCCGCCCCTGCCTTCGGTCTTCGGTCTTCCCCTAGCGCGTCCCCAAGTTCTCTTTGTCAGTAGTTCAGGAGGGAGTAGCGTGTAACCATTTTAGTGTTAGTGTCTATTTTGGCTTCTCCGTTTTCTTGCTCTGTCTTTTATAATTTTAGACCCAGTCTGGTGCCTATACGATTCTCCCTTCGCGGCAGCTGCCGCTCTTGGTAACCAGCAGGACCCAGTTGGGCCCACTGTTGTGCGTGTTGTCCCTCTTCAGGAGGGGCAATCCCAAATTCAGTACTCCGTAAGATTCCCAGGTTGCGAACAGTGATAGTACCCTTGGTGATGCCAGCGGTCTGGTGAAGTGCACCGTAGACCCGCACGGCGCAGCCCAGTAAGAGCACCGGTTCTGTCAGGGAGCCGCTATTTCACTTCCAGCCCTCATATCAGCGGAGCCCTTTTGCTTAACTCAGTGCTGGGATGGCGGTGCATCCAGGGTGCGAGGAGTTCACTATGCGAGTAAGGCAGTTGGCGCGCGAGTTAAGTTTTCCAGTATGTTGTAAATGCCGTGGATCAATGGGGGGCAGGCCGTGAATGCACGAGGCGATGAGGGTCAGGGACAACGCTGTGTACCTGCTCAGCTGGTTAAGCCAGGGGTGGTGTCCCCCTCGTACCTGTTCCTATGTAGTCCACTTCATTTACGCAGGCCTCGAGGGGGAGAGATCCTTTCCCCTTCACATTGCGACTCGAGCTGTGTCGCCGAGAGAAATGTATCTCCACCACGCTGCGACAAGCATGGATACCCGGGGCCCAGCCGGGGATCCCCCGAGCGGACTCCCCAGTAAGCGCAAGCACGTCGGCTGCTCCTCCCACGCAGGACGCCCTCCGGGCTTAATTAAATGTAGTTACGGCTGCCTCAGCACACTCGGGCCGCTACCGTGTTGAGTGCGGTATTCCAGCGCCATGGGGGGCCACAGTGGATGCTTCAGATGCCCTCCAGTGGGAGTGCTTAACATGGTATCCAGTTGGGGAGGGAGCGCCAGGTGCCCGGAGGGGGTCCAAAGCCGCAGCGGCAGCTCCAATTCAGGCGGGGGGTGCCCTCTATCTTCTTGTAGCGGCGCGGTCCCCTGAGCGCTGATCCTCCCAGCCTCCTGCGCCCCGCGGGCCCCCCCAGGTCAGCGCCGAGCTCCAGAGGCCCGGGGGAGGAGCCGGGCCAAAGCCCCGAGAAGCAGACTCACCCGCCGCGGGCGCCAACACAGTAGGCCGCAGCTCCTCCCCGGCATCCAAGGCGACCCCGGCGTCGCAAGAAGGGTCACCGACTTGGCCAGTGGTCCCGAGAAGTAGAATGGACGGCACCCGCCTTAGATAGGGTGGTGGGTGCCGTTTCCAGGATTTTAATGTGGGCCAGGCACGGAGCTGCAGTTTTATCCTGCCGCGCCGGTCGCCATGTTGCCTCCATTCATCACTCTTGCACTGTTGGGTGGTTCCTCCCAGTCCTGAGGGCTGCAGAGCAGTGCTTGGTCCAGGCGTCGGGTTCCTTCGTTACCAGGCATTCGCGGTCAGGGGGGAGCCTCTGGATCCTCTCTGCAGGAGTCGCTGTGGGGGTCTAGGGAGGTCGACTCAGGGTGTCCACATCGTTGGAATCGCATGGGAGTCCTCTCTGCAGTGTTGGTTTCTCCAAATTTGAGCCAGGGGCATCGGGTGCAGAGTGTGAAGACTCATGCTTCTGGCGGGAAGTGAAAGTCTCTTTAAAGTTGGTTTCGTTTTGCTGTTTTGTAGTTGTTTCTGGACAGAGCCGCTGTCCTCGGGAGGTTCTTGGTCCTTTAGGTGCAGGGCAGTCCTGAGGCCTCAGAGGTCACTGGTCCTGCTGGATGCGTCGCTGTGCAGGTTCTTTGAGTCTGGAGACAGGCCGCTAAGGCTGGGGCCAAGTCAGTTGTCGTCTCAGTCATCTCTGCTGGGCTTTCAGGTCAGCAGTCCTTCTTTCTTCAGGTTGCAGGAATCTGATTTCCTGGGTTCAGGGTCACCCCTAAATACTGAATTTAGGGGTGTGTTTAGGTCTTGGGGGGGCAGTAGCCAATGGCTACTATACTGGAGGGTGGCTACACCCTCTTTGTGCCTCCTCCCTGAGGGGAGGGGGGCACATCCCTATTCCTATTGGGGGAATCTTCCAAAACCAAGATGGAGGATTTCTTAAGGCAGGGGTCACCTCAGCTCAGAACACCTTAGGGGCTGTCCTGACTGGTAGGTGACTCCTCCTTGTTTTTCTCATTATCTCCTCCGGACTTGCCGCCAAAAGTGGGGGCTGTGTCCGGAGGGGCGGGAATCTCCACTAGCTAGGTTGCCCTGTGGCGCTGTAACAAAAGGCATGAGCTTTTGAAGCAGTTCGTGCAAGAGGGTGTGACCACCTTTGGAAGAGAGGAGGCCTGCATGTGAAGCGGCACTTTATCAGGATGTATTGATAAATAAGGCAGCTTAGATACAAGGCCCAGAACTCGCTAACTCGTCAGGCAGATGGTACGGTCATGAGGAAAGCTCTTTTGATGGTGAGTAACCACAGGGGACAATTGTGAAGTGGCTCAAAAAGGAGTGCACATTAAGGATGTGAGAACCAGATTTAAGTCCCACTGAGGTATGATGAAAGGAGGTGGTGGAAAAAGATAAACCTAACGGTTTAAGAATGTATGTACAAGTACAAAAGGGTTGATAGGTAACCTGAGGAATGCAGAGATGACAGAAAGGCAGCCCTTCAGAGTGTCCAGAGCAAAGGCCTGCAGGGCAAGAGACAGAATAAAGAGAAGGACTCGAGTTAGAGGGGAACAAAGGGGGTCGACATTTCTGTCAGAAAATCAAGCCATAAACTTCTTCCAACGTAGGCCTACACCATCTTAGTGGAGCAAACTCCTGGCTGCCAAGATAATATCATAGGCTTCAGGAGTAGGGTCAAAGGCTATCAAATGCTGCCGCTCAATATCCACGCAAAAATGCAGAGACTTGGCAGGTTTGAGTGGAGAGCCCTACCCTGCAGCTGCAACAGAAGATCCTCCTGAAGAGGAAGCTGACTGGGGGATCTATGACCATGGTCAGAAGCTTGGGATACCAGACTGTGACCAGTCCGGAGCCAAATGAATAACTTGGGCCCAGTCGTTCTTGATCTTCTTGTGAACAATGGGCAGAGGTGGTATAGGGGGGAAAGGCCCTACAGGAGTCCACTCAAGATGAACAGCATCACTGAGCAAGAGCCGCCTTGGAAACTCCAGTGCGCAAAACTGATGATTGCGCGTTCTTGGTGACAGCGAACAAATCTAACCAAGGCTCTCTCCACTGCTGAAAAGGGCATTGTACCACCTCCAGATGAAGAAGCCGTTCGTGGTCCGCTAGGCATCTTCTACTGAGTTTGTCCACCCTGGTGTTGAGAACCTGCCAGGTGTTGAACCGCTAGGAATATGCCCTGATGTTCCAGCCATGTCCAGAGTCGTAGAGCCTCTTGACAAAAGGTCTACGACCCTACTCTGTTTGTTGCAGTACCGCATGACGGTGGTGATGTCTGAAAACATGAACAAGCCTTCCCTTGATGTAGGGTAGAAAGGCTTTCAATGCCAGCCTATTCGCACATTGCTCCAGCAAGCTGATGGTCAGTCTGGATTCTGCCGGAGCCCACTGTCCTCTGATCTCCACCTCGGCCACATATACAGCCCATCCAAGGGAGTAATGCATCTGTTACTGCTGTGAGATCTGGTTGGGGAAGGAAGACAACCTCCAGCTGTTGCAATTGTGGTTCGTTAGCCACCACTGCAGATCTTTCACTGTTCCCTCTTAGATATGGACCATGTCAGAGAGATTCCCCTGATGCTCTGTCCATTGGAACATCAGGTCCAACTATAGCGCTTGCATATGCCAGCATACATTTTTTAGCAGCAGGATAAAGAAGGTCATGAGTCCCAACAGCCTCACAGTACGTCTCACTGAAATCCAGGACAGAGGTTAAAACATCTGCATCTTAGCCTGAATATTCTAAACTCGCTGCTCTGGAGGATAAGCCTGAAACTGCAGTGTCCACAACAGCACCAATGAAAGGGGGTGTCTAAGAGCGAGTCAGGTACGACTTCAGCACATTTATAGTGAATCCCAGTGACTGCAGAAGATCCGCCACAATTTGGAGGTGGGAAAAGGCAGCTTGGTGCGAGCCTGCATTCAACAGTCATTGAGATAAGGGAAGACTGATAACCCCTGATCTCCGTAGAAGAGTTGCAACCATCGCCATCACCTTGGTGAACACCTGAGAGGCTCTGGTCAGGCCAAAAGGAAGCAAAGCAAATTAGAAATGCTCGTGGGCGATGGTGAACTGGAGGTAATGCCTTTGGGCAGGCTGGAGTGGATATGAAAAGTCCAAGACTACCATCCAGTCTCCTGGGTCCAGGGCAGACAGAACCTGAGCCATACTGAGCATCTTGAATTTCTCCTTCTTATGGAAGTAGATGAGGGGACAGAGCTCTAGGATCGGACGAAGGTGTCCGTCCTTCTTGGGCACAAGAAAGTTAACGGGAATAGCAACCATGGCCTATTTCTGGTGTCGGACCCACTTTATTGCTCCCTTGGCCAAGAAAGCCTCACTGTACTTGCTGAGAAGAGAAAGCTGATCCTCTATCAGCCTGTCTTCTTGAGATGGTGGCATGGGGGAGGGGTAGATACGAAATGGAGTGAGTAGCCTCTTTGGCCTATTTACAAGACCCACATGTTTGATGTTATTGACTGCCAGTGGGGCAGATGATGACATATCCTGCCACCACCTGCATGCCTGTGCTGATATTATAGCAGATTAGGATGGTTTGATGCTGATTTTATCACTGCAAACCCTTTGTTGATCCCATTTGCAGGGCATAAAAACAGATGCTTTCTTCTGCACCACTTTTCTTTCCATTTAAAAACAAAACAAAAACAAAAACAAGTTTAGCTGTATTTTGGCTGATTTCCCACAAAGTATGGGTACCTTTGGAATCCCATAGCTTATGTGGACAAAAGATTATGGGGCCCTAAGTGAGAACTAACCCAAATAGCCAAAAAAGGGCTCAGCACTGGGGTTGAAAGGGCCAGCAGCTAAGGGGTTAAAAGCATATCTAAATTTAATCTGACTAAAGTTTCCAGCAAAGTGGAGATGGAAATATTTCTACATTTAAGCCTATGGCCCTGGTCTTTAGGAATCAAGCTTGCCACAATTGATTTGGCTTTAGTGTAGGCAAGGACATGGATCTATAACTCATTTACCTCTTATTTCCCCCTTAAGAGTTGTATTTCCCATGTTGAACCACAGGTAGTGTCAAAGACATGTAGTTCCAATACTCTGGATTTATCTCTACTAATGGTTTCCAAAAAACAATTTTGAAAGGCTTCATTTCCACTTCCATAGAGATCCCCTATCCAGTCAGCAGATTTATCCAGGCCCTCAAGATAAGTACAGTTCACAGGCACTATGGTGCAGTGGATCACTGCCACATCTGCTGGGTAAGTATTCAAGTCTGTGGCAGATAGAAACATGGTGAAGTCGCCGACTACGAACCTCTTCGTCTCAATCAAACCAGCTTTAGCATCTGGGATAAACAGTTACTTATTTTTGGGAGCTCTCTTTCTGGAAGTGACTATCAAGCTGCAGAAGTCTGACATCTGAATATTACCCAGGCGTCAAACTAGACGCAAAGGCTTTTCAGCAGTACCTCTGCTTGTCAGAAGGTGGCACCATGCAGCCCCGCACAGATGCTGTTCCACTCTGAAAAATGTGATAACCTATATAGGTGCCACTCCACTGCACTCAGGTCAGTTGGTTTTGAGATTGTCTGCACCTCCATACACACAGTCCCAAAACTAACTGGTGGGGCCACTGTGCTGATTTCTAGATGTGGGTTCTTATTAACGGATAAGGTCCACCAAAGAACGGGGAGGATAGGAGGATTGGCGAAGAACAGAAAGCTAGAGAGAGTCTCTAGCAGAAATAGCGTTAAAAAAAGGTAAGTAACTTGTTCTTCTGATGGAGACTTCTAGATGCAGCTACACCTTCTGAATAAATACTAAAGCATTACCTATTAAAAGGTGGATCTTTAGATGGACTCAAACCAGAAAGCCCTGCAGGACTGAGCAGGCAAAATGCCCATCTCGGTGGGCCTGACTTTCCAGACAATAATACTTCATTAACATATGGAGGGACGTCCACGTAGCTGCCTAGCAAATGTCTAGAACTGGGACTACACGTGCTAAAGCAGTGGTAGTAGCTTTGGCCTTTAGAATTAGGACCCAGACCTTCTGGAGGATCCTTTTTAGTCAGCGTGTAGCAGATATTAACATAGGGCATGATACATCAGGAGCTACTTTATCTCCTGCGCAAACCCGCCTTTTTATTTTTGCTTCTGAGAACCCCACAAAATGCTGATCATCTGTAGGAGGCTGGACTGGCTTGTAGTGAGTACCAAGGGGTACTTGCACCTTGCACCAGGCCCAGTTATCCCTTATTAGTGTATAGGGTGTCTAGCAGCTTAGGCTGAAAGATAATGGTAGCTTAGCAGAGCAGCTTAGGCTGAACTAGGAGACGTGTGAAGCTACTACAGTACCACTTAGTGTCATATGCACAATATCATAAGAAAACACAATACACAGTTATACTAAAAATAAAGGTACTTTATTTTTATGACAATATGCCAAAGTATCTTAGAGTGTACCCTCAGTGAGAGGATAGGAAATATACACAAGATATATATACACAATAGCAAAAATATGCAGTATAGTCTTAGAAAACAGTGCAAACAATGTATAGTTACAATAGGATGCAATGGGGAAACATAGGGATAGGGGCAACACAAACCATATACTCCAAAAGTGGAATGCGAACCACAAATGGACCCCAAACCTATGTGACCTTGTAGAGGGTCGCTGGGACTATTAGAAAATAGTGAGAGTTAGAAAAATAACCCTCCCCAAGACCCTGAAAAGTGAGTGCAAAGTGCACTAAAGTTCCCCTAAGGACAAAGAAGTCGTGTTAGAGGAATAATGCAGGAAAGACACAAACCAACAATGCAACAACTGTGGATTTCCAATCTAGGGTACCTGTGGAACAAGGGGACCAAGTCCAAAAGTCGCAAGCAAGTCGGAGATGGGCAGATGCCCAGGAAATGCCAGCTGCGGGTGCAAAGAAGCTTCTACTGGACAGAAGAAGCTGAGGTTTCTGCAGGAACGAAAAGGGCTAGAGACTTCCCCTTTGGTGGACGGATCCCTCTCGCCGTGGAGAGTCGTGCAGAAGTGTTTTCCCGCCGAAAGAACGCCAACAAGCCTTGCTAGCTGCAAATCGTGCGGTTAGCGTTTTTGGACGCTGCTGTGGCCCTGGAGGGACCAGGAGGTCGCAAATTGGACCAGGAGAGAGAGGGGACGTCGAGCAAGACAAGGAGCCCTCTCAGCAGCAGGTAGCACCCGGAGAAGTGCCAGAAACAGGCACTACGAGGATGCGTGAAACGGTGCTCACCCGAAGTCGCACAAAGGAGTCCCACGTCGCCGGAGACCAACTTAGAAAGTCGTGCAATGCAGGTTAGAGTGCCGTGGACCCAGGATTGGCTGTGCACAAAGGATTTCCGCCGGAAGTGCACAGGGGCCGGAGTAGCTGCAAAAGTCGCGGTTCCCAGCAATGCAGCCCAGCGAGGTGAGGCAAGGACTTACCTCCACCAAACTTGGACTGAAGAGTCACTGGACTGTGGGGGTCACTTGGACAGAGTCGCTGGATTCAAGGGACCTCGCTCGTCGTGCTGAGAGGAGACCCAAGGGACCGGTAATGCAGCTTTTTGGTGCCTGCGGTTGCAGGGGGAAGATTCCGTCGACCCACGGGATATTTCTTCGGAGCTTCTGGTGCAGAGAGGAGGCAGACTACCCCCACAGCATGCACAAGCAGGAAAACAGTCGAGAAGGCGGCAGGATCAGCGTTACAGAGTTGCAGTAGTCGTCTTTGCTACTATGTTGCAGGTTTGCAGGCTTCCAGCGCGGTCAGCAGTCGATTCCTTGGCAGAAGGTGAAGAGAGAGATGCAGAGGAACTCGGATGAGCTCTTGCATTCGTTATCTAAAGTTTCCCCAGAGACAGAGACCCTAAATAGCCAGAAAAGAGGGTTTGGCTACCTAGGAGAGAGGATAGGCTACTAACACCTGAAGGAGCCTATCAGAAGGAGTCTCTGACGTCACCTGGTGACACTGGCCACTCAGAGCAGTCCAGTGTGCCAGCAGCACCTCTGTTTCCAAGATGGCAGAGGTCTGGAGCACACTGGAGGAGCTCTGGACACCTCCCAGGGGAGGTGCAGGTCAGGGGAGTGGTCACTCCCCTTTCCTTTGTCCAGTTTCGCGCCAGAGCAGGGCTAAGGGGTCCCCTGAACCAGTGTAGACTGGCTTATGCAGAATTGGGCACCTCTGTGCCCAACAAAGCATTTCCAGAGGCTGGGGGAGGCTACTCCTCCCCTGCCTTCACACCATTTTCCAAAGGGAGAGGGTGTCACACCCTCTCTCAGAGGAAGTTCTTTGTTCTGCCATCCTGGGACAAGCCTGGCTTGACCCCAGGAGGGCGGATGCCTGTCTGAGGGGTTGGCAGCAGCAGCAGCTGCAGTGAAACCCCAGGAAGGGCAGGTTGGCAGTACCAGGGTCTGTGCTACAGACCACTGGGATCATCGAATTGTGCCAACAATGCCAGGATGGCATAGAGGGGGCAATTCCATGATCTTAGACATGTTACATGGCCATATTCGGAGTTACCATTGTGAAGCTACATATAGGTAGTGACCTATATGTAGTGCACGCGTGTAATGGTGTCCCCGCACTCACAAAGTTCAGGGAATTGGCTCTGAACAATGTGGGGGCACCTTGGCTAGTGCCAGGGTGCCCTCACACTAAGTAACTTTGCACCTAACCTTTACCAGGTAAAGGTTAGACATATAGGTGACTTATAAGTTACTTAAGTGCAGTGTAAAGTGGCTGTGAAATAACGTGGACGTTATTTCACTCAGGCTGCAGTGGCAGGCCTGTGTAAGAATTGTCAGAGCTCCCCATGGGTGGCAAAATAAATGCTGCAGCCCATAGGGATCTCCTGGAACCCCAATACCCTGGGTACCTCAGTACCATATACTAGGGAATTATAAGGGTGTTCCAGTAAGCCAATGTAAATTGGTAAAAATGGTCACTAGCCTGTTAGTGACAATTTGGAAAGAAATGAGAGAGCATAACCACTGAGGTTCTGATTAGCAGAGCCTCAGTGAGACAGTTAGTCACTACACAGGTAACACATTCAGGCACACTTATGAGCACTGGGGCCCTGGGTTACCAGGGTCCCAGTGACACATACAACTAAAACAACATATATACAGTGAAAAATGGGGGTAACATGCCAGGCAAGATGGTACTTTCCTACATCATCCATCCAGTGTTCTTTAGTACATCTATGGGAAATCAGAGCTCTTTTAGGGTCCAAGCAATGGGGGGTCCCTCCTCCGAGGGGAGAGGCGGAGCATAGAACGCTGGCAGGGTGATAATTTCACCAGCTTGGAAAGGCTTTGGAATTTTTTGCAAGATGGATGCTCACTTATACAGAAAAAGTTCATTTGGTAGGAAGGCAGGGTACGGTTGGATTGATATAGAGACCTTGAAGCTCACTCGTCCCCTGCACCAATGTAATGGCGCTGAGGAACACTGTCTTGTGGGTAAATATCTGATGGATCAAGCCCTGCGTTAAGATCTGCCACGCACCGTCTAAAATGCAGCATGAAGAAATACTGCATGCTCATTCTACCAGGGATAAAGCTGCTACCACTGCGTTAGCACATGGAGTCCCAGTCCGAGACATCTGCTAGGTGGGTACCTCAGCGTTGATCCATAGGTTGTTAAAATATTATTGTCTGAACAATCAGGCCCACTGAGAGGGGCATTTTGCCTGCTCGGTCTTGCAGGACTTTGTGGCTTAAGTCGGCCATAGACTAAACTTCAAAGAGGTACTGCTTTGGTATCTATTCAAAGGACAGATGTGAACCAGGTCAAACAGAATGCACATCAGAAAAGTAAGGAGCAAGTTATGGTCTTACTTGGTATGACAAAAAGGACAGGGATGAATCCTTAAAAAAAACAAAAATACGAACAACAACTGGAGATTTGAACAATAAAGGTTGATCCGATCCAGTAACCACCAAAAAGCAGAAAGAGCTGAAAGGTACACTTTAACTGTGCCAAGAACAAAGCTACAGGGCCAGGGATAAAACAAATAACAAGACAGCAGATAAGATAGTCTGGGGGTGATCTATCTGCCTCATATTGCAGCAAGCTACAAATTTGTCCCAACAACAGGCAAATACAGTTTTAGTGAAGGGACACCTGACTGACAAGATAACATTAACCACCTCCGGAGGAAGGTCCAATGTGTTCACCAGTCACCGTTCAATCTCAAAGCATGAATGTGGACACCGAGAAGGCATACGGGGTTTGTTGGGATTTTTTAGCTACCAAAGATGGACTTGGAAAGAAAGCAATGGACTAATCTGGAAGCCTGTAAATAACCTAAAGCAAAAAAATAAGATGTGTGCATCTGACCATCCAGTTTCTGGGATGTTGGGAAAGCTGTAAAGGAAGACATGGCATGAATTTCACTAACTTTGAGTGCTAATATAATGGTCTCAAAGAAAGTTACGTTTCAGGAATGGTGATTAAGTCTTTATGCATGAGTTTGAAGGGTGCTCACATCAATTTACAAAGAGGCTGATTCCCAAAGGTAAACTTAAAATTTTGTGTAAGTTTACTCTTTTCAGTATTACCAAATGATTTAATAGTAACTTCACAACAGCAGAGACTCTGCATTCGGGTGGAGAACTCCGCACACAAAAAGATAGAACAGGCCTATCTTTTTATGTGCAGAGTTAACCATTCTGATTGCGGAGTCTCTGAAGTCATAAAGTTACTATTAAATCATATGTTGTAAGAGTAAACTTACACAAAAGTTTAAGTTTACCTTTGTGAGTTTGGACAACAATGTTTAGCAAATGTGAATGAGTAGGTTTCCAGATCAAAGGGAACACTTTCCTAAAACCCTGTAAAAACCTGTTCATCAATGAAATATTGAGCATTAAAGCACTTTGAAACAACTTTTCTGTATGCATTCATGTCCACTAAGCACACTTGGACAAGGAAAATTATACTTTGGATTCAGTTAAAACAGAAGGAGAGTGAGTTACTTACCTTCAGTAAAACAAAATTCTGATGAATACATAATAATCCCACAGACTCATCATATGAAACTAATAAGGGGCATCGGATTATAAAAAGAAAACTTTGCACCGATGCTGAAGTACCAGCATCAGATGGCACAAGCCATGGTGTAAGTAAGACAACCACCATAAATGGCATAATTGATCCATAAAGTTAACAATAGCTTCTGTGACATCAGATCTAGCAATATTTCTACACTATACAAATTAGGGACAGTATAAAAATGGAGCCGAAGAAAAATAATAGGAGAAAGAATGGTACTGAATAATTAACATTGCGAGGAGATGCGAGATGAATGACAGTAAGGAATATGGAGAAAGATTACCAATCTTTTCAGAATATTGTTTTCTGAAAAGTAAGTACCTTATCCATCTACTAAATACTTCTTATATCTTCCACATGTGAATCACCTTAAAGAAGCTCCACACAGGAGACTGGTCTAAGAGGCTGGTCCTCTATGTAGTGTGCAAAGCTAGGCACACTGTGCAGGGGGGTCAGGCAACCACACATTGGTTTACAGGGGTAAAAACTAGATAACCTAATGCTCTAATTTTTAAAAGTAGCTTGGTGGAGCAGTTAGGCCAATCTGGGAGAAGAGAAAGCATTTGTTGTCCTCACAACATCAATCGTGCAACTCACAAACTCAAAGGAATAACTCAAAACCAATTTATAAAATTACTTCAGATATTTATATAAATTTTAAGACCAAGATCAGCTGTATTGGTCAAGTAGTTTTTGACATACGGATTTTTAAAGTTAAATAAAAATAGTCTTTTTGTGCGTAATTATGCACCATAGGAATCAATGGAGGATCGCATTTAAAAATACATATAAAATCACACAATGGGTTTTGCCTAATTCTTCTTTTGCAGGTTGGTAGATGCCTTCGGTGGGCACACTGTGACAGATGGAGAAGTTTGGGCAGCTCTTGCGCATGCAATGGGAAAAGGTCTCTGGATCTGGTACAGGGCCTCTGCAAGGGCCCACTTGGTAAAACACTGCACAGGTAAGTTTTAAATTGAATCCTGGGGGTCCCCTTGTAGTCTCAAGGTCGCAAGGGGTGGGGGACTCTTAAGGGCACAGCAGGTTCTTCGGTGCAGGGCACAGGGTGGCCGGGTTCAAAGCGAATCGGTGAGCCAGGAGCTGTGTGCAAGGATGCACTCAGAAGCAGGAGGTATTGGTTCAAGGATTGTTTGCAGTGGAGGTAACTCTGGCGGGAGGTCTGGGGCATTTCTGAAGTCCCTCGACTGGGGCTTCCTCCTACCCCTTTTGCAGCCCCGGGCGGGCTGTTTTTCTTGGTGTCTGACCAATTCACAAGGTATTGGCACAGTTTGGCCACTAGAGGGAACACTGCCACCAAACTTGGCACATTGGCAGGGTTTGTCTTTGCGGTCATTGGGGTGTAGTTCGGTCCAGCTGCAGCGTCTGGTTCGGAAGTTAGCGGTTGGTCAGTGAACTGACCCTCAATGGCTTGTCAGTTTCTTAAAGTTTAAGAGTGGAAATTCCACTCTGGAGGGAGTTCTCTGGTGACTGGTGAAGCCTGGACATGCTCTGGGGTTTTTGTAGAGTTGTCCAGCAGCTACTCAGTGGCGATTGTCAGGTTCTGGATGCAGAAGGCAAGGTTTGGGGGCGTTTCTTTGGTGCAGCAGGTCCACAGTCCTTGTGCTTCAGATCTTCTTGGTGCTGTTCTTCTGTCTGTCGAATCTGATTTCTTGGTCTAGGAATGACCACTAAATCCTGTATTTAGTGGGTGTTTTAGGGGAACCTAGCAGTGACCAATGCGTCAACTACCAGGATGGCTACAGCCACTAAGTGACCACTTCCTGTTGGAGGGGGTCACTTCGCTATACCCGATTGGCTATTTTTCTTCCAACCAAGATGGAGGAAAATGAAATGGAGTGTCCACCTCGCAACATCCTAGGGGTGGTGCAAGCCAGATGGGGCCACTCCTACTACACTTTGTTTGAATTTCCCACCATTGCTGCAGCCAAAAGTGGGGGTTTGCAACAGGGGTTGCCACCTGCTGCTAGCAGCAGGCCTGGGGGTCGAGTTTCAAAGGCGTTAAGCCCTTTGAAGCTCGCTGCCAGGAAAGTGCACGTTCCTGAGGGAACAGTGTTGGCACCTCCACCCAGGAAGGGCTTTGTCTGCAACCCAGAGAGAAGATCCTCTCACCACAAGGTTGTAGATTGGTTCTATATAGCCTACCACCGCCAGACTTCCAATCAGGACCCATGCCAGGGTAGTTATCTTTTGCAGGGGTCACCTCTAAGGTGACCCCTTGATACATTTTATAATAAATCCAACACTAATACCAGTGTGGATTTATCATTCTGAGTTGTTCGATAACAGAGTGGCCATTATGTTGCTGTGAAATTCGTACTGACCAGTGTCCAGCACATGCATTTTAAATGGCTGCTCTGTTCACTCGCTATGTCCCAGGCTTGGCAAGGACAACATGGGGACATATTGCTCATGCAACTATCAATCCATCAATCATGGATTTGTAGAGCATGGCTAATCACCCATAGGGTCTCAAGGCGCTGTATGGGGGTGAGCTTCTTAGTCAACAAGCCAGGTCTTGAGGTCCTTCCTGAACTGCTTCAGTGATACGGGCTGCCTGAACTTGAGAGGTAGTGCGTTCCATGTCCAGGCTGCTAGGTAGGAGAAGGATCTTGTGGACGACAGCAACGGCGAGCTGGGAGGAATGGAGGCGTCTGTCGGGTACGTAGAAGGGGAGGCGGTGGTTTAGGAATGCCGGTCCAATGTTGTGCAGTGCCTCGAAGGTGTGGATCAGGAGTTTTTATGTGATGCCCTTGTTGACTGGGAGCCAGTACAGGTCTCTGAGGTGGGAGGAGATACAGCTGTGTCTGGGGATGTCCAGGATGAGTGTGGCTGATGTATTCTGGACTCTTTGTAGTCTTGATTGACATTTCTTGGTGTCGCCGGCATAGAGTGCGTTGCCATAGTCCAGTTTCTTGCTGTTGAGTGCATGGGCAACTGTCTTCCTCGTATCGGGGGAATCCATTTGAAAGTCTTCTGCAGGAGTCTGAGAGTATGGAAGCATGATGAAGAGACGGCGTTGACTTGGAGGGTCATTAATGGAGGGAAGTTGTAAGAAGCTGGCCTGGTGCGTGGTGAGTACCTAAGGTACTTAAACCTTATACCACTTCCAGGTATCCCCTATTAGTGTAGTGTAAGAAGTGTCTAGAAGCCAAGCTCTCTAGAGGCAGCTGTGGATGAGCAGCCAAGACTTATCTGGGAGACATGCAAAGCTCATTCAATACCGCTGTAATTACACAGCACCTACACACATGAAAAAAAACACTCAGTGTTACAAAAATAAAGGTACTTTATTTTAGTGACACAATTACCAAAAAGTGCTAGAGAGGAAAACCCCCAATAGGAGGTTAAGTAACTCACTAGATAAGTACACTAGCAATCAGAGATAGGCATAGAAGGTGATAGAAAACAGTGCAATAGCAAATACACAATAGTGTCCCTAAGGGAAGCCCAAACCATATTCTAAAAAAATGGAATGTGAATGCAGCAACTCCACCTAGGTAAGTGGTAGAGGGGAGGTGGAGAACTAGGAACCACCAAAGGTAAGTACCACAGTGCCCCCTAGCAACCAGGAACAAAAGAGCAAGTTACTGGATTTTCCCCAAACCACCAAAAAGGACGAAAAAGATTATGCAACATCCAGACAAGACTTCAAGAAATCAGCAGTGGATTCCTGAAGAGGAAGACCTGTGGAAGAAGCGGACCAAGTCCAGAAGTCACAAAAGTATCCAGTGAGGGCAGGAGCCGCTATCCACCCGTCTCTGGTTGCAAGAGTTGGTCAACGGTAGGACAAAGACAGTCAGCAATGCAGCCCTGGAGTCAAGAGTTCGTGGAGGATGCAGTCGATGTCCCACGCTAGAAGGATGATGATTGCAGTCGGTCAGTGGCGTGGAAAAGCCACCAACAAGCCTTGGCAAAGGCAGAAGTAGCAGTGACGCAAATTTGGAGCTGCTGGGGACCAGCAAGGTCCAAGAGAACTAAACCCCTGGGGGGAGCCCTAGCGGGACCCTCAGCAAAGTAGAGTCACCACAGAAGAAAAGGCAGCCCCTACAGGAGATCCCCTGGATGAGGAATCAGGAGTCGCAGAGGAACCCACGCAGCACAACTGTAGAATGGTCCCACGCCCCAGGAGAAGCACACAGAGGGCTGTGCGTCACAGGAAGGAGTGTTGGGAGCTGGGGCTACACAGAGCCTGAAGATCCCTTGGAGGAGATGACAACGAGCCTTCGTAGCAGCAAGAGACGCGGTGCACGAGGGTACTGTCCCGCGTGGGAAGGCAAGGGCTTATCTCCACCAAAGATGGACAGCTGGCAGAGAGGACCCAGAGGACTACTCCGGACCATCACTCGTGATGCAGGATCTAGGAGGCTTAGGAGTCTTAGGATGAGAGGAGATCCACGCAGCCAGTCGACATTGAAGTTGGTGTCTGCAGAGGCAGGGGAGTGACTCCTTCACTCCAAGTGAGATTCCTTCTTGTGCAGACTGAAGCCTTGCCGCCCTCAGAAGATGCAAAGCCGGGGAAATGTTGCAGAAGCTGGAAGGAGCAGTGGAAACAATGTTACAAGCAGAGTTTTCGTCGTAGATGCACCTTGCCCGTTTCTGGAGGGTCCTGTTGCAGTTCCAGTAGCTAGAAGTTGATGTAGAGGTTGCAGAGGAGTCATGCTGCAATCTTGCAAGCGGAATCTGAGGGCCCACCCCAGAGGAAGACCCTAAATAGCCCTGAAAGGGGGGGATTCGTCACCTAGCCAGGTGACCAACTATCAGGAGGGGGCTCTGATGTCACCTGCCTGACCTGGCCACTCAGATACTCCCAGGGGTCTCTGGCCACCATGGATTCAAGATGGGAGAACCCAGAGACCCTCTGAAGGAGCTCTGGGCACCACCACTAGGGCTGTGATGGACAGGGGAGCAGTCACTCCCCTTTCCATTGCCCAGTCTCGCGCCAGAGCAGGGACAGAGGGTCCCTGAAGCGGTATAGACTGGTTTATGCACAGAGAGCACCAAATGTACCCTTCAAAGAATACCAGTGGCTTGGGGAGGCTACACCTCCCAAGTCATGAACATCTATTTCCAACTTCCTGGAGACCGAGTCAAACGTTTGGTCAGCAACGCCCCAAAGCCGGTGTTCTGCACAACCTGGATCTAGGATTCCTTCTTCTGACAAATCTTAAACGCTGCCACAAGTACAGCCCGAGTGGCTCTCACCGCAGACGCCGTCAATCCGAAGGTTCCTGGGCCGCCGGAGGTTTTTGGGCCATTCTGCCCTTCAGCCCACCAGTCCATCACCCGCCCAGGATCGCCGGGACCTGGAATCGGGACCCGGAAATCGGGAGAAGCCCCGAACCCCCGAGACTTCTGAATCTCGGTAAGGCGAGGCTTCAGTTAGCAGGCGTTGGGAGCCGGGAGAGCGCACCCGCCTCACCCCACCATCAAGATCGGTGGCGGGAGCCCAGAGACGAGCAGCTAAACACCAGCCAGACCCCATGAGACAAAAAGCGGCAAAAGCGCCCCCCCGTGGACACCTGCGGAAGCGGCCCGAACGCGGGTGCGGCTTGCGGGGGGGGCGAGGGGTGCAAGGGCCGAGGGAATCCAAATGGTTCCAGGGGGTCTGCCACTTACCCCAAACGCTTGCTCTGCTCCACCCCACCCTGCCTGCTTGCTTGCCTGAGTGCGGCAAGTTTCACTGGGAGTGGTAGGGAGGTGGAGGTGGCTCCAGGATCTTAAGATCGTTGTCATCTTTGGCAGGTGACTTCTGCAACCCCTTAGCACCTCCCACAGCGGCTGCCTCAGCCCTAAATCACACAGCCCTACCTGATCAGACCCCGGACCCGACCGGATCAGACCTCCACACCGCCAGGCAGCGCCGACACCCAAGACGAGACCAACTGCACGCCGATAGTGTGGAGCAGAGTGTGGGAGTGAGGAAGTGTCCAGATTCCGTCAGTAATGGACAGCGAGAGGGCAGCAAGTAACAGGTGGCAAGCAACAGAGCTCACTGACGCTCGCACTTGACGACGCAACAGGAAAAGTGAGAGCAACCACAGCCTCTCTCAACTGGAAACTCCCGAAGATCTGAGTAGACCCCCCACAAGTAAATCAGTAACAGATTAATCAATCAGGAACTCATCTGGGGTAGGAGCATGAGATCAGGCAAGGCCCGAAGTCAACCCGTAAATCTAATGAAGAGAAAAAGGAAAAGAGAACCAACCACTGACTGCACGGCAGTAAAAAGGAGAGCAGGGAGTGGCCAGGACCCGGACCACCCCATCTCATGCAGGAGACACCTGACAGACCACGGCCTTGGCGGGATACAGGCTGAACATTCCTCCCGCACGGAAGAAATAATCTGGGGGGGTCCAGACGCTATGGAAGTGGGGAACCCACCGACTAACTCCCGCAAGATAACCGACTACTTTGCTGTGGTTACAACTCCAGCTGCCAAAAAAAGGACCGGATCACTGGATCCAAGTTACCAATTCTCAGGGCACGAACTATCACTCACCCCGACTTGCAAATATCAGAAACCCGCGGAGAGAGTCCCAGAGTGAACTCACCTGCTCCCATCCCCATTCCACTTTCACCAGTAATAGTAATTGTGAGGAAGCAGCCCCTGACCCCAGATGGCTCGGATGCAGTACAGGATCCCCATACTCTGACACCAGGAGCGCCTCCCACTCCGGGGCTAGTGAGATCCTTAAGGAACGCCAGGATGGATCGCGAAATGCTCCACTGAATAGCCAGTCCAGTAAACCAATCAATTCTGGACTCAGAGATGGTAGCAACTGCGGAAATCCTAGAACACAATCCCTGGCAAGAAGCCCCCCTGTGCCAAAACGTCAAACTCCATTCCTCCCAGCACTTGGATGTGGAAATGAGGAACTAGAACACTGGAACACGGAACAGGGTTACCCATCTAGGACACTCGAGAAAGAAACTGAGATAGTCGCTCAGATCCATGCCCGCAAAGCAACTAAAGTAACCAAAACCGGAAGCACCTCTAGCCTGGATTACAAATTCAATCTGCAACCTCAGTTACAACCACGTTCCCCGGACATGGCAAGGGAAGACGATATGTGGGCTGCAATCCTAAACTCAATGCAAGCTACAGTTATGGCCCTGCAGTTCCACTCAAATAAAATGGACATTCAGGTAGACCTGTTAAATACAATGGCAGTATTTATCTCCGGTATCGACAGCAAGCTGGAAGACCTAAATGCCTTAATTACAAGGGCACAAACTAATCAAGCTAACGACTTTACCATTGGCTCCTGCAAAGAGGTGGTAGATAAACTGTCTCAACTGCCTCAAATCCTAGAAGGTATACTTAAGAAATCGCCGCCGCCCGGAAGGATGAACACATTCATATAACTCCCCTCCCTACCTTGTTAACAGCTGTCCCGCTTGCACAAAATCAAGAGGAAAATCCTCGCTCACCTCAAACAGTTGTACCATCGACCATAAGAGAGATAAGCTCTCAGGTAGAAAGTATCGCTTCAGTTAGCCCTAGAATAGAAGATATGGAGAATTATTTCCCATCGCAAGTCACTATCAAACCCGTGAATGGTGAGAAACCCCCTTCACAGATTTTATCTAAAAGAGAATGCAAACGGGCAAGAAAAGGAAGACTATCTGCTCGAGCACTTCAATTATCCATCCCAAAGACCACTGACATCATCTCACATGAGCAAAGCCAGGAGCATCTGGTTCCATGTGGTAGGTAGAACTGTGATATCTACGTCCCAGCAAGCACTAGGAGTAACACAAAAGCAGGACCCAAGACTCCCTCTATCATAATAGGGGCGGTACAGCTAACAAAGCCCCAGATGGGGTCTCACACTGTGTATATCAAACCCTTGAATAATCGTAATAGACCCCAAGAGGACTACCAGAGCATAAAACTAAAAACCACTAAGCCTGAACAACACAGACAGACATCGCAGGCAAATCCGATGGGCAAGAAGTATGTCCTTGGCACAAGGACGGGCGAAGCGGGCCACATGGAATATGCCGACCACATAGAGCAACTTCAGCCCCCTCATGAAGGCACCCAAAATGATGAATCAACCCCCCCAGTTGCTGTGGGTCCCGGAGTTCATCCCAAGATCTACCACTGATATTCTCGATCGCTCCACTATTCTAAAACTGATAAAAGCTCTCCTGGATCTACAGCACGTGGGCTCAGACGGCATTGCTGCAATTAAATTCATCCAAGCCAGAGGCTGCCAACACACGGACCCCACCCTCAGTATTTTTGCGGACCCGGCCCTACCCATGCAGATCTTAGAAAGAAAGGACCTATTGAAAACCAGGGGCATAGAGGTAGGCATCTACAAAGGTGAACGATACCCACCCCCATTATTAGCTTCTCATCATCTGGAAACGCCAAAAGGCATGCGGTCCGTCTTGCATGGTGCATGTGCAGCCACCCCAGACAGCAGAGGGCTGCAAAAACCATTTTCGAGAAAAGGCTTCCCAAATCCCCGTTGCAAGTCCAATTTTGGAAGCAGGAAGGCAAGAAAAGGCTGGTCCAAGTTCAGAGATCCCACCTTGGAAGGGAACGGGTACCACCAGCTCTTCCTTTGGGAGCATAGGTTAACAGCTGAACAGCTGGGGAATTATCCCCACAAAGAGTTTGAATATCTGCTCGTGGAATATAGGCGGCCTGCGGGCAAAAATAGAGGACCCAGAGGTAACAAAGTTTTTTAGCACCTTTGATATTATACTTCTACAGGAATCCTGGGCAATGGATTCAATACCGTTAGTAGGATTCATTGAACATTTCAGTCCAGCCATAAAAATGAACAGGCCTGGCCGGCCAAGGGGAGGTCTAGTGACATACATTAGCACGAGCATCTGAGAAAAGATCACAGAGCACAAGGAGGAAGACTTACCCTTCCAACTTATCAGGCTCGACGGATGGGGAAAAAATATACAGGATCCAATGATCCTAGTCAATATATACATCAATCCAAAAACAAAAATAATTGAAGCTAATAAGTTAATATCTGAATTGATAAGGATGAATACATCCTTATGGTACAATCAGCATATTGGCTAATATCGTGCAATTTTAATCTCAATCTATTCCACATGCCTGGCGAAAATCACATCCAAACAGTGGCAACAGTGCCCGCCCAATCTCTCCCAACTAAAATCAGGAAAGACAAATTAGGTGAGAGTTTCATCCGCACCTGTGAAGGTATAGGCCTCTTCGCACTAAATGGTAGAAAGCTGCTCGACATTCCTCCAGCATGGACAAGATCCTCTGGGAAATCAGTCTCCTACCTAGACTATACACTGGTAACCCCCGCCCTGTACAAATTATTGAGTAACTTCAGCATTGTGGACCGAGTGGAAAGTGATCACAAGCCTCAGGTAATAGGGATCCACTCATCACCACTCAAACCGGAAAAAGCAGTAGCCCTGGAAGGGGCCTTTGGCACCGAAAACCTAAAACGACTTAAATGGTCATCCGATACCATCGTAACCCAAGCAGAAGATGCTCTACTAAGGCTAGAATCAATGGCCACAGGTAGGGCGAATTTGACAACGGTCTGGGAGAACTTTGCTACCAACCTCATTAACGCAGTCAACGTAGGAAGCACAAGAAAGGGAGTGCAATTGAGCCACCAAAAGCGTTTATATCTTCCACAGCCTATACGGAGAAAGAAAGCAATTGTAGCTAAGTTACTAAGGCAAATGCAAACACTCCCAGACAATGGTCCACTATTGGCCACCCTGCGAGAGCAGAGGAAACTCTTAAAAAGCGAATTATGGCCTTTTAAAAAACTGCAGCAGGAGACGCTCTGGGCCAAACTACATTACGCATCTAAATCATCCGACTCCAAAAGATTCTGGAAAATCATCAACACAATGGACAAGGGACCAGTGGCAGCTAATAACGCA
The DNA here is from genome assembly GCF_031143425.1 of Pleurodeles waltl. Taxonomy (NCBI): domain Eukaryota; kingdom Metazoa; phylum Chordata; class Amphibia; order Caudata; family Salamandridae; genus Pleurodeles; species Pleurodeles waltl. The sequence goes on from NC_090439.1 coordinate 474,604,377, forward strand.
AACATTTCTGAGGAAGCTTGGGTACACCATCTAAAGTCACACCTAAAGGAATTAGACACAGAAATCGCTCTGCAAACCCAAGGGTACTCGGAGAGTCAAGAACCCGAGGTTGCAGAATGCCTAAAGATCTCAGCATCAGAATTAATAAATATCATTGGGAAGTCGCGAACGGATTGCGCCCCTGGGCCTAATGGTTTACCGCAGGCCCTGCTTAAACAGGAAACAGAAAGATTGGCCAACTTCCTGGCTGAGATGTTCAACTGCGTGCTCACAACGGGAATTGTCCCGGCAACCTGGAGAGGCTCAATAAAATTCATCCCATCTACAAAGGAGGGAATACAGCTTCCCCAAGCAATTACAGACTTATAGCTCTCCTAGATGTCGACCTTAAGTATTTTCCATCCTGTGTGTTAAAACATCTACAGTCTTGGGTTACAGACAATAACATTTTGCCATTCAATCAAAGCGGTTTTACCAAACATCAAGGAACACTTACGAACCTGATGGCACTGGGACTCATCACAAATAGAGCAAAAGCAACCAAGACTCCCACCTACCTGTGTTTTGTTGACTTTAAAGCTGCCTTCGATTGTGTTCCCCGTGGTAAACTATGGGTTAAACTACAGCTTTGGGGACTTCCAGCTACTATTTTAAAAGCCATTGAATTAATTTATTCTGACACATGGGTGAAGGTAAAATTAGGGGGCAGCTCTCATTTATCCAGGGCAGTTAAAACAACAGCTGGTGTTAAACAAGGCTGCGTATTGGCCCCAACACTCTTTAACCTGTATATAGCGGATCTGTCTACAAAGCTAAACGTGGATCCATCCCACTCCCCCTCTTTGGGCGGCCAGCAATTATCTAATATGTTATATGCAGATGACCTACTACTAATTAGTAACACCAGAATAGGCATGCAGAAAATTAGGTGAGTTTGCAAGGGTAAACGAGTTAGAAATCAATCACAAAAAATCCAAAATGATTACCATCAATCGCAGGCATACTGGCCAGCGTAAATGGCTCCTAAACGGAAAGATCCTGGAGGAAGTAAACTCTTACAGATATCTAGGAGTCGTGGTCGACGCCAGGTGCAACTTTGTAGCTCAAAAAGAAGCAATAAAAAACAGGGCGCAGACCCTTGCTTACGCATTCTGCAAACTCGCTAATTCAATCTGTGGTCATGCCTTAAATCCCTTAACAGCCATAACGAGAGCCAAACTGTTGCCAACTCTCTCGTATGGGGCAGAAATAATGAGGGGTATGGAGGAAACTCTTTTGGAGAAGCTTTTGATAAAGACGTACAAGCGTGTCTTTCAGCTACCAAGGCATGCCCCCGCTGCCCAGGTCAGACTAGAATTCATGTTGATTAAACAATCACTGGCTCGACCGGGAGCTTTCATCAAATGCTGTTACAAACTGAGCCGCGCCCAAGAAGGGTCTCTAGCCAAACTAGTCCGGCAGGAAATCATCCTGGAAAGAGGCAATGGAAACTACAAAAGTTATCTGGAAAGGAGCGTAAGCCTCTTGAATCTAGGTGGGGTTTGGGATCAGTCACTTACCACGACGGCTTTTAACAAAGCAGTCAATAAGTCATGTAAACTGCTTAGTTGGTTAAAAGACAAAGAGGCTCATGGCTGGCTGACCCTTAATTCGTATAAAACTCTAAAAGAATCTACACTCTTGGCCGCCCCCTACTCTCGGAATATTATCAATGCTTTTTAAGGCTTAGGCTAGGCGATGTCCCAACCCCAGACCTCCTCCCAATTTGGAAGAAAGGGCCACAAATGGGCGCACATGAGTGCCGCCTTTGTCATCAGGCGGTAGAAAACCTGATGCACGTGGTCTGCATTTGCCCGGCCCTGGCTGAAGACAGAAAACGTTTATTGAAAAAAGAAATAAACGGCCTAGGGATTAGATCCTGCAGGCAAGCACTAATCGAAGCTTTCAACCCACAAAACACAATATTGAATATTAGATTGGTTCAATTTTTGGAAATTCACTCCGGTAAAATAAGGTCAGCTGGAAGAAGCCTGGGATAGGGAGGGCGCAAACAGAGACATAGGTGGTCATTACAACATTGGCGGTAAAAGCCGCTTACCGCCGTGTAGAAGACCGCCAACACACCGCCGCGGCCGCGGAATTCCGCCACAGCTATTATGACCCACATCCCGAAATCCGACATAATTCAAACACCCACACAAGTCCACCACACCAAAGGTCAGTGATAAACTGGCAAAAACAAAACCTCCACGTCACGCCAACAGAAATACGCCCATGCTATCATGACCCACGAATCCACGCGGCGGTCTTTTAACCGCGGTATTCCATTACACATACAAAACACTCCCACATTGGACAATTCGAAATACACACACCTGATACACATACACACACCACTCCCACACACCCAATACTATATAAAACACATACCCACAAACCCCTACAACCAAAAAATCTGAAAGAAGGCCAGAGAGAGACACCACCATCCACAAACTAGCAGCCACAGGCACTCAACACCGTCACCCACACTACTTCCACGCACAAAACACCACTACATATCACCACACTTATCACCACACACATCACCCCACACATCACCTACACTACCCCATGGCACGGCAAAGACACCCCAGGTTCTCGGAGGAGGAGCTCAGGGTCATGGTGGAGGAAATCGTCCAGGTAGAGCCACAGCTATTCGGCTCACAGGTGCAGCACACCTCCATAGCTACGAAGATGGAGCTGTGGCGAAGAATAGTGGACAGGGTTAACGCAGTGGGACAGCACCCAAGAAATCGGGACGACATCAGAAAGAGGTGAAACGACCTACGGGGGAAGGTGCGTTCCGTGGTCTCCAGACACAACATCGCGGTACAGCGGACTGGTGGCGGAACCCCACTTCCTCCCCCACAACTAACAACATGGGAGGAGCAGGTCTTGACTATTCTGCATCCTGAGGGCTTCGCAGGAGTCGGTGGAGGAATGGACTCTGGTAAGTCAAATCTTAACTATCATATCCCCCACCCTACCTGCATGTTATCACAGACCCCCACCCTCGCCCCCTCCCCTATCACTCCAACTCCTCACAAATGTACTAATAACACAAACCACCCATCCCAACCCCAAGCCCTGCATGACACAACAAAGCATGGACACCCATCACTAAAGCATGCCCACTGCACATACCCATAACACCCCCCTCAACCATCATCACACAATCCCCCACACAGGAGTGCTAGCATTGGGGTACACGGTTACCCACCCATTGCCCACCACAACACACACAGATGCAATAATCATGCTTTTACACCCCTGCAGGACCACTACCCAACGTCACCAGACAGGAGGGTCCAGACATCTCCACCCCACTCACAGGAGAGGCCCACAGTGATGACAGCAGCTCTGTCCAACTGGATCCAGATGACCAGCCCCGACCATCGTGGGCCTAAGGACAGTCGGTTCCCCACACCCAGTCACAGGCCACCACAGACCTTCCACCCTCTGGTAACACCAGCACAGCACCCACCCAGCAGGCCCATACCTCGGTCCCCAGGACACGTCAAGTCAGCTGTGTGTCCACCACTACAGGGAACCCTGGATAACCCACCACCCCAACAACAACAGGGACCTGGGGGCAGTGGTAGTGGGCACACGGTCCAGGGGACGGAGGCCCAGGAACACAGGGGAACTGGGAGGGCTGCTGTGCGACAGGGGGCGGACAGGCCTAGGGAACCCACTCTCCACGAGGCCCTCTCCTCCATCATGGGAGCATATCACCACTCCCAGGAGACGATGGCAACGGTCCTGGCCAAGTTTCGGGAGACCCAGCGGCTGCAGGAGGAACAGTATTTGGGGTTCAGGGAGGAACTCAGAACCATCAGCACTGCCCTGGGCACCATCGTAGGGGTGCTGAAGGAGATACTTAACACCAGGAGGGACACTGTGGCACTCCAAGGGGCCCCTGACACTAGCATGGACGAAAAACTGCCCACCACCTCCGCCGGCGCTAGTGGACAGGAGGCACTGCCACAGGACCACCACACCAGCACCCCACCCCCTGCAGACGGAGAACCACCCTGCAAATGGTCCCCGAGATCCAGGAACAAGACAGAGCACGATGCCAAGACCCCCGCCAAGAAATGAGACCACCCTGATTGTCATCCTACTGTCCCACTTTGTAATCCTGTCTATATTGGAACTGCCCCAGCTCCACTTCCTACGCCCATATGGGCAATGCACCTGTGAGACTAATAGACTGGACTCTGCCATGGACATTCCTCCACCATCACCCCTCACCATTTTACAACCCCCCCTCCAATATTGAGCACTGCAATAAACACCCTTGAAGCACAAAACAATCTGGACTCAGTCTGATTTCGAAAATGTGTATTAGCAATGACAAAATGCGTGCTCAAATGTAATGTCAACATACCTATGTCACACATCTCAAGTCCATGAGGAATTTAAGCAGATGACACACGTTGGAAACCACACCTGTGAAACCGTAATGGAAATGTACAACTCAGTTACCATATACTGGTTGAAATCGACAGACAGGATAGAGGTAGAAGTGTGGAAGTACTTGTCGTAGGCAGGAATGTGTTCTCACCTGTGTGTCACTGGAAATATTGCTGGATAACTGAGTCCCTGATGTCAATGTCTTCTTCCTCTGCTTCCTCCTCATCACTGTCCACAGGCTCCACAGCTGCCACAACACCGTCATCTGGACCATCCTCCTGCAGAAAAGGCACCTGTCGTCGCAAAGCCAAGTTGTGAAGCATACAGCAGGCCACGATGATCTGGCACACCTTCCTTGGTGAGTAGAATAGGGAACCACCTGTCATATGGAGGCACCTGAACCTGGCCTTCAGGAGGCCGAAGGTGCGTTCAATCACCCTCCTAGTCCGCCCATGGGTCTCATTGTAGCGTTCCTCTGCCCTGGTCCTGGGATTCCTCACTGGGGTCAGTAGCCATGACAGGTTGGGGTAACCAGAGTCCCCTAATAGCCACACCCGGTGCCTCTGTAGTTGACCCATCACATAAGGGATGCTGCTATTCCGCAGGATGTAGGCGTCATGCACAGTGCCAGGGAACATAGCATTTACCTGGGAGATTTACTGGTCTGCCAAACATACCATCTGTACATTCATCGAATGATAACTCTTCTGGTTCCTGAACACCTGTTCACTCCTGTGGGGGGGGGGACCAGAGCTACATGGGTCCCATCAATGGCAACTATGATGTTGGGGATATGTCCAAGGGCATAGAAGTCACCTTTAACTGTAGCCAAATCCTCCACCTGAGGGAAAACGATGTAGCTCCGCATGTGTTTCAGCAGGGCAGACAACACGTTGGAAAACATAGGCTGGGACATCCCTGATGCCATGGCCACTGTTGTTTGAAAGGACCCACTTGCAAGGAAATGGAGCACTGATAGCACCTGCACTTGAGGGGGGATCCCTGTGGGATGGCGGATTGCTGACATCAGGTCAGGCTCCAACTGGGCACACAGTTCCTGGATTGTGGCACGGTCAAACCTGTAGGTGATGATCAAATGTTGCTCCTCCATTGTCGACAGGTCCACCAGCGGTCGGTACACCGGAGGATTCCGCCATCTCCTCACATGTCCCAGCGGACGGAGCCTAGGAAGGACAATAGCGACCACAGAGTCAAACAACTCAGAGGTATGTACCCACAGTCTACACAGAACACCATTCATACACAGAATCTGGCCTGTATTTGTGTTGTGCGACAAGGCCTAGGTCTGTGTGACGCAGTCGTGAATCAGGCCATGTGGGCCCCTGAAATGGCATCTGCCTGACCTCTAAAGTGGGACAATGGGATGTGAGGTAACTGCGCTGGCGTTCTACACTGTTGCGGTAGGCGGTCGAAGACCGCGTCACAATGCTGCATTGGTTAACATTGGACCCTATTGGTCCCAGGAGCCAATGACAATGTACACTGGTGGTGATGGTACGCACCGCCGCAGACGTGACCGCCATTTTCTATCTGTTCAATCATTCGATACCTGATTTTCAACCGGAGAGGACCTACACCGCAAGTGCTGCTGTGACCTCGGTCTGGAAGAGACAATGGCTCGTGCGTCTGGGAAAGGGCCCCTGCCTTCACTGCAGAGGAGTTGGAGAAGCTCATCGACGGGGTCCTCCCCCCAGTACACGCTACTCTACGGTCCTCCAGACCAACAGGTAAGTACACAGGGAGCACGTTGTATGGGCTATGCCTGTGTGGAGAGGGCTGGTTGTAAGAATGAAGGGGGCACAGTTCTGCTTGCATAAAGGACTGTGAATGCATGTGCCACATGGCAAGGGTAGGGATGTGGGCCACTCACTTCGACGGTGCAGTTGGTAATGACTTCTCTTCTTCCCCTGTACATGTCATGTAGATCAGCGCCCACCAGAAGAAGGATATTTGGCGTGCCATCGCCAAGGACGTCTGGACCCTGGCGGTCCACCACAGACGGAGCACCCACTGCCGGAAAAGATGGGAGGACATTCGCCGCTGGAGCAAGAAGACAGCGGAGGCTCAGCTGGGGATGGCCTACCAACGTGGGAGGGGTGCCCGTCGAACCATGACCCCCCCCTGATGTTCCGGATCCTGGCAGTGGCCTACCCTGAGTTGGATGGGCGCTTGAGGGCATCACAGCAGAAACAAGGGGGTGAGTACAACATCATTCAGCGGACTTTGCGCGCAGTGAAGGTGTCTGGGTGGGGGAGGAGGGCTGTGGGTTTCCCTAGGCCAGGGTGAGTTCCGTAGGCTAGGCCCCTTCGTAATGCTGGCCATGTGGCACCCCACCTCTGTAGAGTGCCAAGTACAGGTATACATGCCCCTGTGTCATCTATGTGTGCAGATGTAGACCATAGCCATGTAGGACATATCCCAGGAATTGCATCTGTAGAGCCCAACAGCGCGGCGTAGTGCAGGGTGCTGCTGGGTCTGTATTGTCTGCCAACGGTAGCGGTAAGCCATGCACTCAAACTGTCTTTCTTCTGTCGTTCCCCCCCCACCTTTTTGTGATCTCCCTGTTCTTGTGTGCATCAGCATCAGCAGGCGGAGGTACAGTGGCACTGGAGCACGAGGGAGCTGCATCCCACATGGCCATGGAGGGCCACACCACAGACTCTGAATACACCAGTGGGACGGAGGGCGAGGGGAGCTTCACGGCGGTCACAGGATCTGCAACCATTGACACGGACTCGTCCTCCGATGGGAGCTCCCTTGTGGTGGCTGCAAAATCTGTGCCCCCCACTTCTACAGGTACAGCCGCCACCCCCCCTACCAGCACCGCCCTCCCAGCAGCCCCTCAGCGTGTGCCCCATACCCGCTCACCCAGGAGGGTGGGCATCAACTTCTCCCCAGGCACCTCAGCCCCTGCCCCTGTCAACTCTGCTGCCCTCAGTGAGGTGGCCATTTAACTCCTCAGGTCCCTCACTGTTGGGCAGTCTACCATTCTGAATGCCATCCATGGTGTAGAAAGGGAATTGCAACATTCAAAAGCATTCCTGGGGGGCATTCATTCTGGTTAGGCGGCCCTTCATCGAACCCTACAAACTCTGGCCTCAGCACTGATGGCAGCCATTGTCCCTGTGTCTAGCCTCCCCCCTCCAACTTCCTCCACCCAGACCCAATCCCCTGTACCCCAGCCTATCCCAAGCACACCATCCGACAAGCCTGCACACACCTCACCACACAAGGGAAGCTCAGGCAAACATAAGCACCACACATCCCACAGGCACTCACGCAAGCATCACACACATACAGACACACCAACATTCACTGCCTCCACTGTGTCCCCCTCCTCCTCGTCTCCCTCCTCCCTCCCAGTCTCGTCTACACTCTCACCTGCATGCACTACCACTACAGCCACTACGTCCCGCACAAGCACACCCACCACCACACCCCGCTCACGTGCAGTCATCACCCCCACTCCCATTTACACGTCCCCTTGTGTCCTCTCCCAGTGTGTCTGTGACGCCCCCTCCGAAGATACACAAACGCAGGCACACACCCACCCAACAGCCATCTACCTCACGACAGCCTCCAGCGCATGCACCTTCACCCAAAGTCACCAAATGTACACCTTCTACAACCACTACCTCTTCCTCCACTCCCAAACCCCCTCCAGCCACCCGTCCCAGTGTTCCTAAGAAACTTTTCCTGACCAAGCTTGACCTCTTCCCCCCCTCCCTCCTCCTCCAACTCACAGGTCCCGTACTAGCACCTCAACCAAAAAATCTCCGGGACCAGTGGTGCCTGTTACAGGTATGTGGAGTGCACCGGCCACCAGGCCAGCCAGTGTGGCACGGAGCCACAGCACAGCCAGTCCCCCCCCCCCGTGAAGCACCAGAAGTTGGACAGTGCCCGGCGGGAGAGGGGTAAGACTCCAGGCAGCAAAGCCGCTCACAAGGGTCCCGGGGGGAGTGTCGGCTCAGCTGTGACTCCTCCCAAGGTGGGGAAGGGGCAGAAGAAATCGCCAAAGTCTGGGAGGAGCAGCACGGCGTAGAAGACCGCCATCATCCCCGCTGCCCAGGAGGCCACCGCCAGAGTCACTGCCCAGGAGGCCAGCCCAATCGTCACTGTCCAGGAGGCCACCGCCAGAGTCACTGCCCAGGAGGCCAGCCCAATCATCACTGTCCAGGAGGCCACCGCCAGAGTCACTGCCCAGGAGGCCAGCCCAATCGTCACTGGCCAGGAGGCCACCGTCAGCCACAGCCCAGCTGCCCAGGAGGGCCCCACCAGCCACAGCCCAGCTGCCCAGGAGGGCCCCGCCAGCCACAGCCCAGCTGCCCAGGAGGGCCCCGCCAGCCACAGCCCAGCTGCCCAATGAAGGACCGCCAGCCCCAGCCCTGCTGGGCAATGACGGACCGCCTTGGCAAGCACCACTGGACAGGCCAGGGACCGCTGAACGAGGCAAAGACCGCCATGGTAAGCACCGCTGAACAGGTCAGAACTGCCAACTCAAGCACCGCTGAACAGGGCAAAGACCGCCATGGCAAGCACTGCTGAACAGGTCAGAAACTGCCAACTCAAGCACCGCTGAACAGGGCAAGCACCACTGAACAGGTCAGAAACTGCAAACTCAAACACCGCTGAACAGGGCAAAGACCGCCATGGCAAGCACCGCTGAACAGGGCAAAGACCGCCATGGCAAACACCGCTGAACAGGCAAAGACCGCCATGGCAAGCACCGCTGAACAGGGCAAGCACCGCTGAACAGGGCAAAGACCGCCAACTCAAGCACCGCTAGCCCATGAGCGGCAGGGGCAGTGACGCAACTGGGACCGTCACGGGGTGAGTGATGCACTCTGGGGGCACCAGTCCCCCTCCAGAACCAGTGGAGACATGCATCCATTCCGTCCGTCCTTAACAGGATGAAGCACTCTGGCCACCAGTCCCCCTCCAGAACCAGTGGAGACATGCATCCACTTGAGAGACTGTGGCTTTGCACTCCCCAGGTTGGTACAGTGGGCAAACCACCCACTGCAGAGACCTGAGAGACTGTGGCTTTGCACACCCCAGGATGGTACAGTGGGCAAACCACCCACTGCAGAGACTTGAGAGACTGTGGCTTTGCACACCCCAGGATACATCAATGGGCATGGAGCCTCCTCGGGAATCTGGCGTGGTGCACTCATCCGGCTGAGGTGCCCCCCCCCCTTCCCTCCCCCCTGAGGTGCCTGTTGTATTTCTATCTGATGCCCCCTCAGTGTTCTCTCCGTTTTGATCAGGTATATAGTGTGGGCCTCGCCCATGCATTTTGGGCCCAGTGGTCCACGGACAATGAATGGTGCATTACCTGCACTACTAATCATCGTGTATATTTTGTTTAATGTATACTATATATATATATATTTGGTTACTGTATTTTGATATATTACAATGGTTCCACTCATTTCCTTTGGTCTTTGCATTCTTCCGGGGGGGGGGGGGGGGGGGGGTTGTTACTGTAATGTTTGGATATGCATTGGTGTTTGTGTTGCAGTGGGTGAGGGTCGGGGTGGGGGTTGGGTTGTTGGTTGTGTGTGTCCCTGTGTTTTTCCCTCCCCCATGTCGTAGGTGCAGTACTCGCCGTTGTCTTCGCCGCCGGCATTGATGATCCTTGTATAGGAGCAGGAAGACTAGTGCAGGAAGAATATGGAGTTCCGGCTCCATGGTGTCCTCGTGGAGTGTGTAGAGGTGAGCGTTTTCCCTTTGAAATGGCTGTTTCCGCCGTGCTTTTATCTGCGATGAATCCACCCTGGAAAAGGTGGCGGATTGGTAGGTTGTGATACTGTGGGCGGTACATTGCCTTCCGCCTGTCTGTTGGCGGTGACCGCCGCGCTGTTTGTCTGTACCACCGTGGTGGTCGGAGTGTTAAAGTGGCTGTCTTTGTTGGCGGTTTCCGCCATGGTCATAATTCCAATTTTTTTACCGCCGGCCTGTTGGCGGTCTTACCGCTGCTTTAACACCATCCGCCAGGGTTGTAATGACCCCCATAGTCCACCCACTTTGAGTAAAAACGCTAAAGATAGAAAGGTATGCTGGTAATATTCGCCACACGGCCATACCACTATGAAGTACTGTATTAGAATCCAGATTCAAGTAGGGATTATTCTTCTTTGTGAAATATACCTCCTCCCAGTTATTTAAAATTTTATGCAATTTATATGTTTTAATGTATGAGCACGGTTCTGTTTACGTTTTATGTAGAAGGATTACTTTTATGGTTTTAATTAACTTATAAAATAAATAACCAACCAGAGGGAGAAGGTGTTACCATCCCCTCCCAAAGGAAATCCTTTGCTCTGCCTTCCTGGGCTTGAGCTTGTTCAAGCAGCAGGAGGGCAGAAACTTGTCTTAGAGGTGGCAGCACCTTGGGCTGTCCAGAAAACCCAAGGCTGGTAGGAGCAATGCTGGGGGTCCTCTAAAGAACACCCAGGGTGCATGGAATAATACTTCCAATACTGGCAACAGTATTGGGGTATGATTCAGACATGTTTGATTCCAAACATGCCCAGGTTCGGAGTTACCACTATGTAGCAGGACATAGGTAGTGACCTAGGTCCAGTATACGCACAAAATGGATTCACTGAACTCACAAAGTCCAGGAAAATGGAACTGGAGTTTGTGGGGACACCTCTGCTAGTGCAGGTGTGCCCTCACACACAGGTACCTGCACCCTGCCCTCTGGGCTAGGAGCGTCCGCCATAGGGATGACTTATAGTGACCTGTAGTTAAAAGGTGCATGCACCCTTTCACGCAGGCCTGCAGATATACTTTGCATGGGCTCCCCATGTGTGGCATAATACATGCTGCAGCCCAAGGGGATCCCCTGGTACCACAATGCCCTGGGTACCATATACTAGGGACTTACATGGGGGCACCAGTATGTCAAATGTGGGGTGTGTGTGGTTCAAGTAACCAAATTTGAAGGGAGAGAGCATAATCACTGGGGTCCTGGTTAGCAGGATCCCAGTGAACAGGCCGAAAATGGGGGAAACCATGTCAAGAAAGAGGGTACTTTCCTAAGGGAGTCCAGGATCATGCTCAGGTTGCGTGCATGGTCAGTGGGGGCATTACCCAGAGCAGTGGGCCTGCACAAGTCATTCCAGGCAGAAGGGGTGGAGGATCTCTGTCTTGTCCGAGCTGAGCTTGACGAAGCTGGCCTCCATCAAGGCGGTGACTACTCTCATCCCGTTGAAATTCCTCTTGAACTGAGCAGAGTCAATTAACAGGAAGAGGATCAGTTGGGTGTCGTCGGCGTAGGAGACTATGTTTAGCTCATGTTGTTTGGTGATCTTGGCAAGCGAGGCCCATGTAGATGTTGAAAAGCGTCGGGCTGAGTGAAGATCCTTGGGGCACTCCGCAGTAAGTGTCTTTAGGTTCTGACGTGAGCGGCGGTAGTCTGACCCTCTGTGTTCTTCTGCTGAGGAAGGACGTGATCCAGTCCAGGGCTTTGTCTTGGATGCCGGCGTCGTGCAGTCTGTCGCAGAGGGTAGAGTGGGAGACGGTGTCAAATGCGGAGGAGAGGTCGAGGAGGATGAGTGTGGCCGTGCCTCCATGGTCCAGTATGATGCATTGCATATGTCATCAGTGTCCATGCCCTCACATACAGTATAGTGCACCCTCCCTTAGGGCTGGAAGCCTGCAAGAGGGGTGACTTACCAATATCGCAGGTCACTACCTTTGTCCAGCTACATAATGGAAACTCCAAACCTGGGCATGTTTGGTGTCAAACATGTCAGAATCATACCCTAATACTAATGCCAGTATTGGTTCCGTGATTCAATGCACTCTAGGGGCTCCTTAGAGGACCCCCAATATTGCTCCTACCAGTCTTCCAGGGTTTTAGGGGCAGCCCACTCTGCTGCCACCCTTCAGA